>NC_141051.1:17419061-17784061 GCF_041138505.1 Cibotium barometz
TAAGTTTGATGGGACTGGAGATCCGATCCCACATCTGATCCCACACCTAGAGATGTTTAATCAAATTTGCAAAGCTTTTGGGCTTGTAGAAGATCAAGTCAAGGTGAGTCCCTTCGGCCTCACCCTTGATGGCAAAGCAGGCCAATGGTTCAGGTCCTTTGAAAGCTGAGGACAAGGCCACCTTTTAAGCTTTGAAAGAGGTCTTCAAGGTAGGATATTCTCGCCAAGGCACCAGATGGAGCCCGGTAGAGTAGCTGCATAACGTTAGATAGAAGGAAGGAGAAACCATCAGAGACTACATCAATAGAGTCAAATATCTCCACTCACGTTGCAATCCCAGAGGCACGTTCTATGACAAAAGATTTCTAGAGGGTCTTGATGATGACGTGCCCTTACACAACTCACCTTGGGCCATCCCTCCTTTGATCAATGCTGCAAGAGTGCTATGGATTTTGAGGACAGCTTCAAGGGAACACGCTCCCAAGAACTTCATGAGGGCACATCAAAAGCTCTTTTAAGACCACTAGCACTAAGTCAACAAAAGGGAAAGGCAAGGGAACACGCTCCCAAGAACTTCATGAGGGCACATCAGAAGCTTCTTTTAAGACCACTAGCACTAAGTCAGAAGGGAAAGGCAAGGGAACACGCTCCCAAGAACTTCATGAGGGCACATCAGAAGCATCTTTTAAGACCACTAGCACTAAGAAGGGAAAGGCAAGGAGTCCACGTCAGGACAACATGTAGAGCAATTGGCTGCTGCATTAATGCAATAAATGACCCAACAATGGAGAACCGACCAAGGTCGGGATTGGGGAGGTCACCCTCATCTTTATCCAAAGAGGGATCTTGTATGGTTCCTAGTCTGTCAAGCTAACCATACCAGCACGGAGTGTCCACATCATGAAGTCTCCAGCTCTGCTGTGTCATCAAAGAGCTGCCTTATCTCGGGCTCTACCTCAGGCCTTGCTAGCCAAACTCAGGCACCAGCACTCCATAACACACCTTAACCCAGCCAAGAAGTGGCCCAAAGAGGAATCCTCACGGTGCCCAAAATGCCCTTACCACTCTCGGTTCTTCCACCTCCACCCCCACTGCCAAGAGTTGCACGAGTTTGTCAGCTAACTCTGACTAAAATCTTCAAAGATGGGAATGAGGGGGAAATTCTGGAGGTTCCCACTTATGAAAGCCTAGAACCAACAAGCCCGCCCTCTTAAATGTTAAGTCACTATGTTATGGAGGGAGACCAAATGTACCCGGTGTACTTAGCATCCCTGATGCCATGGGCTAGAGACATGAATAGGATGGTTAAACAACCACCCATACAATGCTATGATCACCAAGTGGAGGGAGACCAAATGTACCCGGTGTACTTAGTAGCCCTGATGCCATGGGATAGAGACATGAATAGGATGGTTAAACAACCACCCATACAATGCTATGATCACCAAGTGGTTGAGTGTCCTAATAGGAAAGGGATGACGAGTACCTCTGTAGGTGCTCCCACACTGACTCCATTATGTGTAGAGTGTGGTATTGATCACATGTATAAGGATTGTCCAGTAAGACTTGGAACAACAAGAAGGGCTCACAAAGCCAATCCAAGCACCAGCCTTAACTTGCTAAGTGTTCGAGACAGCTTCATCAAAGCAATCCCACTTAATGCTATAACTAGACTGCAAAACATGCAGAGGGCCGCAGCAGCTCACGCTGCAGCAGAGGCATCAACCTCACGAGACTAGAGACTAGGGCCAAGCAAGTGCCCCTGAACAAGCACGAGAGCGACTAGGCATTCAAGAAAGAAAGCCACAAAGATTGGCAAGGGTGAGAGTCGGGTGGTTATCAAAAGTGGTTTAGAAGATAGCACGACAACTCATGCGTTAACTTCTTCATCTAAAGAAGACAGCACGACAACTCATGCGTTAACTTCTTCATCTAAAGAAGAAGACTTTTGACACTCTTTCGCTTGAGCCAGAGAACCTATGACACACACCAACTATCAAAAAAGCTCACTGAATATCCTAACCTTATGGCAGCCCAAGGGTTGGTCAGGGGAATGCTAAGCGCAAATGGAAGATGAGCCTCCTACAGCCTTTCTTGAGCATGCCCATGTGTCTCAAATCTGAGACCTGCAAAAGAAGCTCAAGTATATCCTAGAGAGCTCCTAGACCAGCCATCCCCACAAAGGCTAGCAAAAGCAATAGCTTCCACTGTAGCAACTACCCCCTTGGCAGGGACACAGGGTGGTTGAATATCTTAGGAACCTAGGGGATGACCATCTTAGGAGAACGAGCACTGAAATCCTTGTTCCCATCTCTTACACTCAAAAGATCTTAAGACTAGGACAAACTAACCTTCCTCATGGGACAACCCCAGCTCCAAAGAGACATTACAGGTCTCTCTTCCTTCCTCTATTCTCAGATCCAAATCCCTATTGGCACCTTGCTCCAAGGTAGCCCAAGTTTATGGAATGATTTGAAGGATTGGATGGAAGGACACCTCGGGGTAGGCATGCACGAATCTATGGAGCTTGACAACTCTAATGAATCCAAGGATGAAGAATTTCTTATACCCCATAAGTAACTCGCAACCCTACGGTTCAAGTGAACAAACTTGGCCAATACTTTTTTGAAGGAGACGAAATAAATGCAGCTTTACCGATAACCTTCGATGGCCTCCAAGTTATAATCTTGCATGGAGGAGCAAGAGTGAGCATTGTTACAAAAAAATGATGGGAAAAATGGGGTGCACTTGCCTTGGATAACACCACTTTGTTGGTCAAACTTACTGATGGAGCCATAGCAGTAGACCTATCAGTCTACTGAGGGATCTTAAAAGTAAGATCCTTGGAACTACTTACCGCCACACCTTTGTGGTGAGATGAACTTTGGACATCAGCCAGTTTCTTACGATTGCATCCTTGGTAGAACATTCATTGAGAGAATAAAAAATGATTCATGACTGGGATACCGAGCACATATACATTTAAAGAAAAGATCAAACATTTAAGATCAATCTATGCACGTGGAAGGTACACCCCATGAGCGGTAGACCATTCACACAGGACTCTGTCACAACAACGTGATCTATCGCAATCCATTTGTGTCAGACGTGTCACAAAACACTAGAAGATGAGAAGGATAGTGAGGAGTGTGCACCTCTCCCAGAGCCAGAAGATTGTGAGAACTGGATGCATATCCTTGCTACCCTAGACATTTTGCCTAGGCGCACCGATATAAGGTTTACTATGACAGACGAGCAAGAAATTACATATCTATACATTCTTAGTTCAGCATACCTACCCAATGTCACCACCCAAGAGCTTGAATAGGCTATTAGAGATCGAAGCCATCAAGGGGCATACACTCCCATAGAACTCACAGGCTTGAGGGATTCCCTGGCCCATAATGATATGTCTTCCCAGACGATTCAAATACCCAACTGGCTCAAGTATGTTGGGGCGGTGGAAGCACATGACCACTTCAATGAAATGTGGCAAAAGGAGTTTGCTAATAGCTCCCTTTTGATCCACACCACCATCCCACAGCTAGCAGGGCCTGTCGAGTCCAAACCAAAATTAGAGAAGCTTTGTCACTTAGCGCGCAAAGCACGCAACAAAAAGTTAGCGCTAGCTAAAAATGAAGCCAAAAGGCTAGTTGATAAAGAAAGTGCTAAAGCCGAAGAGACTAGACAGGTGCCTAAACATTTCAAGACCTTCCAGATGGCCAGACTGATTTGTCCAATATGATTTGGTTCAAAGGTCTGACAGTGGGCAACCAAGGACCTCTTATGATGGTCCACAACCAAGGTTAAGGAGATAACTTTGGTAGGCTCGGGCAAGGACCTGAGGCCGGTGTATATTAGAGAAGACCTCTCTTCAGAAGAAAAGACTGAGCTTATCACTCTCCTGACAAAATTCTAGGATTACTTCGCTTGGAAATACACCACCATCAGGGATCATTATCCCTTACCTTTCACAGAACACGTGCTAGAATGAGTAGTAGGAAAGGAAGCCTATAGCTTCCTTGATGGATTCTCTGGGTAGAATCAGGTGCTTATCGATCTCAAGGATCAACACAAGATGGCCTTTGCCACCGAATGGGGCACATATGCATACCGTGTTATGCCCTTTGGGTTGACCAATACCCTCGGTACCTTCCAACGTCTCATGTGCAAGGCTTTACGAGGAATATCTTTGGAAATTCCTTGAGGTCTTTATGGATAACCTTTGTGTCAACTCCTCTTTAAAGGAGCACCTCACATGTTTGCGTAAAGTGCTAGAAAGGTGCAAGCTATATGGCATCTCATTGAATCCACTTAAATATCAATTTTGGGTTTGGCACAGAGTGATCCTGGGACATATTGTCTCTAGACAGGGAATCTTAACTGATGACAGCAAAGTGTGACTCATCTTAGAGCTTTTCCCACCCACTAACTTCAAGGGAGTCTAGAGCTTTATGGGGCATGTTGGCTACTATTGGGCGATTCATTTTTATGTACGCTGACATTGCTTAACCTCTTTACAGACTCTTAATTGTCTTTGAGTGGACTAAAGAATGCCAATGGACTTATACAGCACTTAAAAAAGCCTTGGCAAAAGCACTTCAATTCTCAGGTCCCCCAACTGGCACATGATTTTCCATGTCCACATCGATGCCTTGGCTTTTGTTGTTGGTTGTGTGCTAGCCCAATCAGGAGAACACAAAATGGCATATCCTTTGCTAGTCGCCAACTCAATGAAGTGGAAAGAAACTGCACCATAATTGAGAGAGAAGGACTAGCCTACACTGTCAACAACAAGAAGTTTCACCATTATCTTTTGGAAACTAAGTTTGTTTTCTTCGTAGACCATCAAGCTCTTCTCTGTACTACCTAGTAAATAAGCCCTATATGATAGATAGAATCACCAGGTGGCTGCTTATATTTCTTGAGTTTGAATTCACCGTCGGTGAGGAAAGGCTCTCACATGTAGGCTAGTAGACCACCTATCAAGGATCCCCAACGGTGAACCGCTGGTGGGAGTAGATGATGATTTACCAAATGCCACCCTATTCCAACTATGCTTGATTATTGAATGGGGCGAGGAGGTGGCACACTTCTTAGCCATTGGCTTACATGTAGATCCCCTCCTCAACAAAGACCGTGCCCGTAGCCTAATTAAACAAACGGTTATCTACAAACTCATTTTGCAGCACAACTTTATAGGCAGGGAAAATATAAAATTCTATGCTGCTGTGCCCGAGAAAGATGAGTATGTGCTCCTTCTTGAGAAGGCTCAATGTGCATGTGGTGGGGGGCACTTTGTAGTATATATCACTGCATGGAAGGTCCTCACAGGCTGGGTTATGTGGTGGCCCAATCTAATAGCGAGGCAACAGAAAACATCAAGCGGTTGGATGAGTGCCAGCGTACAGCAATTCCCCGCTTCAAGGGCCACATGTGCCTGAACCCAATTGTGTCCTTACAATCATTTGAGAAATGGGGTATAGATTTCATTGGACCCATTAAGCTCGATACATAATAGCTACTACGGACTATTGCACTAAGTGGGTAGAAGCACGGGCAACCCGCAAGGCTGATGCGCGATTGACTGCTAAATTCCTATATGAATCAATCATCACATGCTTTGGTTGCCCCCTCGAGCTTGTTAGTGACAATGGAACACATTTCATTAATGAGGTACTCCAATTCCTCTTACAAAAGTTCCTTGTCATCACTCATAGAAAGTCCTCCCCCTATTAACCATAAGCAAATAGCTAGGTAAAAAGCACGAACAAAATCTTGAGTGCCATTCTGACTAAAACTATTGAGGCCAGCTACAATGATTGGAAACAAAAGTTACCGGCTGCACTTTGGGCTTATCAAACTTCCTATAAGACAACAACCAATGCCACCCCTTCTAGTTTAACCTATGGTATTGAAGCAGTTATGCCCATGGAGTTCTTAGTTCCCAGTTTGCGTGTTGTAGTACAAGAAAAGCTCACTAAAAATGTCTTATGCTTTTGAGCTTGAAAAGCTTGATGAAACACGTCTTTTAGCAATATATAGCATGATTATTAAGAAGCTAAGGCACAAATAATGGTTCGACGACTAGCTTAAGGACAAGCAAATGAACGAGGGTGATATGGTTCTCTTATTCAGTACCAAGACACATAAAAAGAAGCTCAAACTTAGAGGCTTATGACCTTTCCTAGTCACTGAGATAGCACCACAGGGTGCAATGTGCATCGAAACGCTTGACGGTGTAGAAATGGCTCGTTATTTCAATGGCACCAAACTTAAACGTTACTATAGCCCTGCCACCACTGAGGCTACCTTAAGAGCCATCCATGATAAAAAATAGTGCAAGAAAGAACATGAGGATATGAAAAAAGCTGCACAACAAGAGGCCAAAGCTAGGCAAGCCAAGCTTTGGCAGAGACACATGAGGATATGAAAAAAGCTGCACAACAAGAGGCCAAAGCTAGGCAAGCCAAGCTTTGGCAGAGACACATCATGGTTAATATGGCCCAAGTGGTCGACCTTGAAGAAGAAGAATGGGAGGTGAAGCTAGCTCGGTTGTGGTTAGAAATGACCACCCCGACAAGATTTGTCCAAAAATTAGTTCTTGTCGATACAGGGGGCTAGTTACAATTTGGTGTTCCCTTGGGGGACCTCGCTAAAAGAAACCCTTGCCATCGTTACCACTGTGACGTCATAGCATGTTCATTGTTTAGGCAGAGTCACACTTTTATTCCACATTGGAAATAATCCCTCGAAAGGGAAGTTCTATGTGATGCCCGCAGCAGGGACCATGCATGAAGAAATACTCCTTGGGAAGGGGTTGGATGGGACATAATAGATGCAACATCGACTGGGACACACAAACGACGACCTTACAGTTGGTCTCCGACCAAGTTATTGTCCTTATGAGAGATGAAGATCCTATACCCATTGCTCCCCTATGCCAAGAACTCCCTTCACCACCCACCATCATTCCATTCACCACACTCCCACAAATCCATCCCCCTAAAAAAGAGGCCGCTCACATAATTCCAAGCACATCAATGCCTCTCACACCCTCCCTATACAACCATGCTCGGCAGCAACCCACTCTCATATCACCATTTAACTAGCCTGCTGACCCACCAACCCACACTAACCCAACTAACATTTCTGACAAAACTAACACTCCACTAGGTCGTCATCTCCCCGTTGGGTACCTAAGAAACTACGCATAGCACAAGGCTATTATGAGGGCGAATCTATAATATGGATCCCCCGATGATCCAACCCTCCCCTTTGTCCACAAGCACCCAAATATCCTCGTCCCCCACATCGGCAATAAATTTTCCAACCACCACAAGCCTACAGGGTACATGACAAACGGAGGCCTACACGCTCTCCACAAAACTCCAATCCTCAATCAAACCCTCAATTGTACCCAAAACCAACCTCTCGGTGGATCTCCAAACCTCTCTCATGAGCCGAACACTTCTATGAGAGAAATCATCATATTTGGATACCCAAATCTCCCCAACCTCAACTTCCACCCCGTGTCACTGAGCAGTCCCCTAAGGTGACCTCCGCTACAAAGACTGCCCAAGAAAAAGGGAAGCAGAAGCTCCACAGTGACACTATAACTCCCATTCTACCTGACAGAGCTAACTAAAGATATACAATGTCAACAACTCCCCCACCTATCATTGTGAGGTTGCAACGAAATACTACAATGCCATCATCAACTCCTTCAGTCTCAAGTGCTTCCTTACCACTCGCCTCAGAATCCCTCAAGGAAGAAATACCCCCCACAATGCCATTGCCAAATTGGAATCAACTTCTCACGTTGGAAAATTGGATACACAGTCAGTACGAAACCCGCAATGGGGTGCTGGTAGCATAGCCTTTGGGTACAAAACCTAATTCAGGGTGCACACCAAAAAAACAGAAAAGAAAAAGGGAGATGATGAGGCATTCCAAATTTTCAACGGCCGTTCTCTTTACAAGTTTTGAATTGCCACAGCCGTTCCAAGTTTTCCCCGACCGTTCCAACCCACGCAGTGAAATGCCCTGGCCTTCCTCAACACTTTGCCAAACGGCTGTTTGAAATTCGCCATGGCCATACCAACTTTTACTCTTGAAGCGAACACCTATTCCCTTCTCCATTTCAAAAGGCCCCACAACTTTTCTTCTAGATTTTGCAAGCGAACGCTCGTTCCCTTTTCATTTTTGAAAGTCCGTGCTCGTTTACTCCTGTTTTGTAGCTGCCACTGGCTATTCGCTTGAGTTTCCACTGCCGTTTGCTTGTGATCCTGTAGCCATTTGTTTCAACTGCCATGGCCGTTGTTCCCTATAGTAATGCCACAACCGTACCCTTCTAAAACCTATAAATATGGGCCCCACCCCCTCATTTTCTCACTTTCAGCTCTCCCTCTAGCCAAACTCTTGTAGTTTTTTCCCTTGAGGTCTCACACCCTCACACTTGCTCTGCACCATGTTTGATACTTTAGACTCATCCCGAGAGGTCCTCCACCATACCTCCATCAGGAGGTATGCCTGGCATCCCACACAACTATCTCATCTAGGAGAGGCCCTAATGGAGCAGGTTAATGGCCACACAGTGCACTTCCTCTCATGAAAAATTCCACAAGGTGGAGCATAAGCTTTTATATTTCAGAGGGCCATGTTATAGGGCAATATCAGCGGACCCTACAGTTGTACAGAAGTTGGAGCAACTAGGCATGGGCACATTGCCTACCTTGGAGCCATGGGGGCCTGACCTTTACAAAAAATACCTATATTTTATAGAGACCTATGAATCCAATCTTCATACAGGTGAAGTCTTGGACAATGACGGCCAAGGACACAGGGTCCAGCTTAGTGTGGAACTTATCAGAGATGCCCTAAAACTCCCCAACTTGGACCAGCCCTATGTTAGGCTCACCAATGGCCCCAATCTGATAAGGGAAGGTAAATAGAGGAATCCTAATAAACAAAGATAGGGTGGAGTGAGCCAACATCACCCAATTGGATCTCATCATGCCAGGCCAAGCTTTGTAGTTTTTACTAACGACTCGCTGTGGATAGGCAGGTGCAACATGATCACTTTAGCCCATGTACACTAAGGCCAAATGGTAAATTGGGCCGAGCACCTTTTCAAGGAGCTGCATCAAGTTTGTTCGAATCCAGAGGGGAAGCTGGTAGTGGCCACCCTACTAACACGAGTACTCTATTATGCAACTGGGTGGAAGGAATTGCCCTGCGCCATTCATCTCAGTGGCCCCGATGCTATCATCACATCTCTGGCCCCGCCACACAGACTTCTCCCCACTCCGAACCAGCACAACAACAAAGAGGCAACACCAAGATCCAACGGTCACAAAACAGGCACCCCTCCCCACCTAGTCCAGGCCCTACACAGCAAGAGCTGGTAGCAAAGGCAAGCAAAAAGGCCATGGAGGAGGAGAAAAAACAAAAGCAAGACTTCTTTTACCAAAATTTATATGAGACACTACCTCCAGATCGCTTTACACATATCCCTTCATTCACAGAAGCTGGACCCTCTTCCCCCCATGTAGTATAATAGAATACCGTTAATACCCTCCACTATGCACGATCAGGAAGTTTCTGCTCCAGCCAGGCTTATACAAAAAGTGTTCATGTAGCCCATGGAGACATGCCCAATTTTGCCTTGGGATTTTCACATATGGCCAGAGAGCTAATCACACAAATGATGGATTTCATCTATCATCAACAATAGGTGGTTGCTGTTTCTTTGCTGTTTCTCAGAGGGAGATGTTGCTTTTGCCAAGACCTAGGAAAGACAAGTCTCTGAAGACCTTTATCAAGTCAACTTAACATGCAGCTCTAGAGCAAATTTGATGAGAAAACTTAGTAGCTCAGACATGCCCTTGCCTGAATCACTGACCTCCAAACGACAACTCACACGGGCCCATGAAGCTGCCAACGGGCACACCACAAGCTGTTGGTCATGGAGAACCTTGCCCAAGACACCTAAGATCGAGCCAAGGTTGCAGAGGAGGCACATGAGCAAACTAAGCGGCACAGCCGCCTTCCACCCCCCTGTGCTCCTTCCTCCAGCACTCTCGATCGCAAGCTGGATGCTTTAATGGACACAACCATGGAGCTCCCTATCCTAGCACTCCCCCCACAAAGCGTGTACCAGCTCACTGACCTCCACTTCTAGAGTGTCCAGCTGAACCTCCTTTAGCACAACCTCTACTTGGACAATCCCCTCTCTCGACAGCATTACACATACCTTCTCACCAAGCTCCCTATCTCTAGTATCACCCTCATCCCCCACTTCTTTTTTCAAGGCTTTCTATCTTTCCAACACCCCCATGACTTCTATGAACTCCTTCAACACATAATACCATATGGCTTCTAATAATAGTTCTGACTCTCACAAGGATACTCACTTTCCTCTAGTGGCTCTTTAACAAAAACCTGAGTGATTGTGTTTTCTTCGATGGAGGTGGTTAAGGTGGTAGGATTAGTGGTGGCAAAGGTACATCGGGTACCCTATACATTCCCCCTACCTAACCTTGTCCTTGTGTTTGTGTGGTGGTCCAAAATTTTGAATAAGTTGGACTAATATTGCTAGTGGAGCCAGAGTTGGTCTAGCTACTAGTACTTGTGCGAGAGATTGAGCATCATATCTACACATGGATGTATCTTGGTTCCCCAAATATCTACAATGTGCCCAATAGAGTAGTGATCTAGGTTACAAATGAGGGCACTCCATGCTAATGTGATTCTATCTACATATCAAACACCAAACTAGTTCTCTCCTTTTGTAAAGGTGTGCATGGTTTGGAGGTTCCCTTACCTCCTTTAACTTGACGTTCTTGAAGATGGCCAACGTCAATTCATCAACCATCATGTTTCTTACTTGACTTTCCCTAGTATCTCAATCATGGGATGGTGCAACCAAAGATGGAGATTTATTATCTTTAGGTTGGGGTGGTTCCAACATGTTATCATCAAATTTAATGGCCATCTTACAGCACCAGCCAATGTAGCTGATCTTGACAAGAGTAGATAATCATGAATTCTTAAATCTCGTACTCCCTTTCAAAATCACAACAATAATTGTTCATTGAATTAGTTGGTCTTAACAAGAGTAGATAGTCATGCATTCTTGGCTCTCGTACTCCCTTTCAAAAGCACAACAATAACTAGCCTCTCCTAGAGCTTACATTGAGAGTTCAAATGTTTAAGATGAGAGATATAACCTCTTATAAACTCATGCTCTTATTGCTTGATGTTATAAAGTTGTGCCACTTGGCTCCACTTATCATCGCTTCTTGCAAAGATTGGCACAAATACATTCTTTAGCCGAGTAAAATTAACCTTATCTTTTGGCTTTAGAGTCCTATACTATTGGTGTGCCTTTTTCACCTAACATAGGGAAAATGAGTGGATCAAAATGAGCTCATCAATATCCACATTTTTCTCAAATAGTCTCAAAGATTTTAGTGTGTTAGATGATCACCATCTCCACTAAAGCTTTGCATGAGTTTTGTAATGTGGTATGGCTTCATGGGGTTTTGCCGTGGGGCTTGAGTAGTCCCTAACTCTCTTGCCACCCCCTACCTATTTATGTTGCCATTCTTAACAAATCAATTTTAGGGTTGTTCTGGTTAAGAATATAGCTAGCTCATAAGCTAGTCATGTGAGGTATATTATCCCTCTCCCTTTTCCCCTCCCCATTTCTTGGTTTGTTTCTCGATGATACTCATATCTACCCAAGATCATGGGAAAAGGTGGGACTTACCTATTCATTGCATCTTCTCCTGGGGAACCCTTTCTTGTCCCTTGTAACATCACTAGTTGTGTGCATAAGAGACACTTAGAATCAATCATCATTCTATTGATATCGTCCTTGGTATTGAGTTGTTCCTTAGGTTTTCCCTCCTTTTCTAGGTTGGGTACTACTAGACCGTGAAGGGTAGCTGTCTCCCATTCTCCCTTTGGATCTTCTCAGATTAGCTCTAAAGGTGGCATCCCATCTGCCAAAGCTTGTGTAAGGGCTCGGGCTTGTGCCATAGACTCCATTCTATCCCTTTCCTGGGTGTCTAAAGTTTTCATCTTTTCAAGGTTTCTATGTTCTTCTAAGGCCCTTCTCATAGCCATTTCTTGTTTCCTTTGATTTAGGATTTGCATTTACCTATGGGTTTCTCTAAATTTTATTTATACCTCCATCTCCTCACTCATTAGGAAAAGTTCTCCCCAGTGCTTTGCAATGCCTTTTACATCCCTCTTAATTTCGAAGTGAAAGGGATTTGTTCATTAAGATGGGTATATGTTTGTAAGGGAGGTGATACTTGTGCAACTCCTCTTCATGTTGGGAACCATTGAGTATTACTCATTGCATGACCCTCTTTGGCTGAGTTAGTTTCTTGATCTATATGACTACAATCTGAATAACCCTTTTGCAATGTTTAACATACCACCAAATAGTGTGGAGACCCTCTCCTCCACTCTCTCATCGATCATTTGAGCCTCTTCCATGAATTCTTCACTACTCATTTTTCTTGAATTCAAACCCTTCCAAGAAAACACACTTTAATGTGTGTTAAGTGCCGAAGGACTAGATCCAATACTTTTGTAGTAGGAAGATCCTTAGTAGTTAGATGCACTATCCTCTTGAACAATTTCATCTCCCAAAATGTTTTCAGCTCTCAAGTGTGTGTAAGAATGTTTCAACATGCTAAATCTCAATGTTTAGACCCAATTTTTCTTTGTTTATGAACCTTTGGCTGCTGCAGGGCTAAGTTATTCATGGCATGAATAACTATGGTTTTTCATGCGTAAATGGTTTATTCACCCTCCAAATTCGAGGCAATAACATGGACTAGTATTGCTCCCATAGTTGAGTAAACACCATCCACAATTGAGCTAATCTAGAAGATAATCATGACGTGAACATCTAGGAGATAGTCATGCATGAATAACTTAAGATAGTCATGAATAACATCTAGGAGATAGTCACGAATGAATAACTTAAGATATTCATGAGACCGTGAAAAACTCTGTTTTGCACACCAAATGGACTTGATCTTTTAAAAGTGCAATTGCTTTTCCAACGAGCTTTAATAGTCTGTCTAGAACATGTAGTCACCTCAATACATAAAATTATTGTGCGTGATTTTCATGATCTCAAGATATTCATGAGATTGTGAAAAACTTTGGTTTTGCACACCAAAGGACTTGATCTTTTAAAAGTGCAATTTCTTCTCCAGCGGGCTTTAATAGTGTGTTTAGAACATCTTCTCCGATTTGCTCTAGAGATGGATGAGGTAACTCTTCTCCATCGATTCATTTGGAAGCTGAATCTACCTTTGAATAACCTCATCAAGAATGTAAAACTATCCTCTATTTCAAAAGCCATAATTATAGCCAGAGACTGTGATAAAGTTTTTATTTTTATTTTTATAGAAAGTGTCGAGAAGGACATGAGTCCTTCCATGTTAATCAAGAAGAGGTCTCCTAATTCAAGAAGAACATCAAGCCCACCCTTGGCTACAAGGAATCATGAGCTAGAGCAAAAATTAGGTCAAGAAATAGGGATAGCTGGGTTAAAGATAACCGAATTCAACAAGTATTTCTATGAGTAAATAGAAGAGGATTGGTGCAAGATTCATGTGAAGTAATGTGCATGATGAATAGAGGTATTCTACAAGACGATACTAAGATTATGAAATTGCTATCATAGGTTAGATTGCGTAAAGGATTGATTCCCTTATGTTTTTTCATGATAATTTGTTAAGTACCATACTGCATGGGGGTATAGAATAAGGAATTCGAAGGTTCATATCATATGAGAGGTATATGGATGCATGAAATTAGGATAATAAGGCCAATTAACTTTAGAATAATAAAGACCTTTTGTTGGAGACACAACAAAACGAGCCAAGCACATGAAATAAAGGACTCTTTAAGAACAATGTTTAGATAAAAGAAGATTTTTACCTAGTGTGCGGACAACACTTTGAAAGAAACAAGAGGATTTACTTAGATACTACCCTAGCTCGCGAGATGAGGACATCTCGAATCTTTTAAGTGGGGGAGATTGTAAAGTCCCTCCCAAGCCATGTATGTATGTGTCTCTTTTAATATAGATTTCAATAAGGAAAGAGAGTGTACTTAGAGAAGAGTGAGACAATAAGGCTAGAAACATTAGGAAAGTGTTAGAATAAAAATATTAGCTCCAAAATTCCTAAAAGAAATAAGAAGATAAGAAAGTTCTATTAAGAGATAAGTATCTCCAAAAATAGAAATTCGAATTTAGGTGATAGGAGGTCGTATTTAGAGTACTTTTACATAATTAGAGTCCATGCATACTAAAGTCCCTCCCAAGCCATGTATGTATGTGTCTCTTTTAATATAGATTTCAATAAGGAAAGAGAGTGTACTTAGAGAAGAGTGAGACAATAAGGCTAGAAACATTAGGAAAGTGTTAGAATAAAAATATTAGCTCCAAAAATCCTAAAAGAAATAAGAAGATAAGAAAGTTCTATTAAGAGATAAGTATCTCCAAAAATAGAAATTCGAATTTAGGTGATAGGAGGTCGTATTTAGAGTACTTTTACATAATTAGAGTCCATGCATACTAAAAATATGGAAAAACAACACGTTTCTAAAGATGGCGTGTTTGTGGCTATATACAGACATTTTTGCCTATTCTACCCGAGACTAGATGTCCGGTTCTTTTGACTGGTTATATGACCATATTCTGAGTTTTTATCAGAGAGTTATGGCCGAAACAATTTGGTGATTCTGTCAGGGTCTCTACACAGGGGAAACTGTAAGAAGGCAGCAAGTAGCCTTAAGGTAATCCTAGAGCTTGAGATGTATATATCCCTTCATTCTTATCTAATATCTTAGAAAAGAAGCTTAGATTGCTATGGTCTTTCGGGGGAAGAGACCAAAACTCCATAGCTTTTCTTTTAGAGAAAGAATAGTATGCCGGAGCCCTATAAGAGAAGGCTATTTTGCCATAGACCTTAGAAAGAGAGAAGAGTCACAGTATAAGTAAGAGGAGACAAAGCTTGGGGATGATTGGATAATCTCAATCGTAAGAGAAGGTATTAGAAGACTCTATTCTCATATGTCAAGTTCTAAAGCTCTTGTTAACGAGCAAAGGCAACGATAAACGATAAATTTCTATAAGGTATATACATATTTTGTTTTTCAATTATATATCATTCTTAGGGGTTGAGGTATGGCCCCGGCTTCTCTGTTAATTGTTAATTAGTGATCTATTTGATTGATTTACTATTTAAAGTTTGTATTCTTTTAAACAATAGCATATGCCTTAATAAAGAATGTCTTATCTCGCAATCTCGAGTTGAAATACTAAAATCTTTGTGAAAAGGATTGTTTTCTTAAGAAGGTAACATGGATTCTAGTCCTATGGTTTAGTGAGTAAATGGATTGTTATCTTGGTTAAATTAAGGTACAGGTACAACTCTCCCTGCCTTGACGCTGCCCCGTTCTTGTGCTTATATAGCCGGACTACCATTGGGAGAATGAGGTTTGCCGATTGAGGCAAGTGATTGTGATGCTGTCTAGTTCTGAGGGCCCAGGCTAGTGCAGTGAATTAGCCCACCCTAGTGCGCAGACCTCCCTCTGAGGGACGGGAGGATCGAGCCATGGAGACTGAGAGGGCGACAGGCCGGCTTGAGTCCTCGCCAGCGACTGCCGATGATGAGGTGTATGGTCCCGTAGGTTTTGCCCAGCATGTAGAGGCTGGAAGGCCGAATTCTAGATCATCGGTGGTATAAAGGAAAAGAATAAGAAAGACGGTTTGGCTTGTATGAAATTGATTCATGTATAAACTTTTTTTTTATAAATCTTATCTTGGCATTATTGTATTGTGTAAAAAGGCTGTTTTAACAAACCTTGTGAAAGGGTCTTAATTAAGGAACATGTTTATTTATGTCAAACAGTGTGGTAGGATTAATTAAAAAACAAATTGACGTGTGAGTAGGGTGGAAAGTGGGAGGATGGAATGCCCCGACGGCACCATCCTACGGACGGGTGGACCCGATTAGTCGGGTAGCTTTCCAACAGATTAAGTGAAAGCCCTACGCTATATAATTAGGTTCTTGGACAACTCTATTCTAGAAGACTAGGCCAGCGGCTGTGCCTTGCATGGATGAAGAAAAAAGCGTTGTCTCTAGGAATCAAGACTAGTAGAGTTGCCACGCTCCCCCTGCGGGATAGAACTAGGTCTTACCTATGAATCGTATCCTTGAATCTCTGTATGGTCAAGGTGTCGATGAGTAAGAAATTTTCTCTAAGATAAGACTTAGTGGACTATCTTAAGTGTTTCCCCTATTTTTGGAAGGGGGAACCTTACAAAACTCTAGAAAGACTTAAAATAATATTTTGTATAGTTTTTATGATAGTATCAAAAAGCAAAAAAACACACCACGTTGGTTTTTCATGTGAAAAAATAAAAAATGTTGGAAACACAAAAAGTAACAACAAAATAATTCGGTTTACTTCCCTCTAGGTTTTCCAAGTACTCACAACCCAATCCTTTATCCAAAAACAACAAAAAAACAAACTTTTATCTTGCTTTTCGCCATTATATAACAATCTTATCCATTCTTCACTCAAAACCTCACCAAAACTGAAAATATAGATTTTTAAGCATGTAAGAAAGGAGCTGAGTGCTCTAAGAAAAAGAAAGAAGCAAGATTAGTCCCCAGTAGTGGTGCCAAAAATATTAAGCCCCATTTCTATTCCTTCAAGAACTCTCTCTCAATCATGCATAAATGGAAATAGATTATGATCATCATGGGGATATTTACCTTACTTCCAAGCATAGGAACTCTATGACCTCGAGGCTCCACTAGTGGTAGCTATCTCCAAGCTTACATGCCTCCCTCTTGCTATCAACAAGAGGTTTTGCTACGTCTCCTTGCAAGGACAAACCTCTTGCTATCAACAAGAGGTTTTGCTACGTCTCCTTGCAAGGACACACCTCTCTCACTCTCTATAGTCTCTCTCACAATGCATAAAGAGACACATATGCTAGGAGCTCTCAACTTGGTATCTCTCTCACACACACACATGCACAAGAGAAAGAGCAAGTAGATAGCAAGAACTCACTTGGCACAAACAGAGATTGTTTCTTTGTATTATGAAAAATGTCTTTTTTGTATCTGGCCTTTATTCACATTCAAGTGCCCGAAAACTTAAAAACTAACTAATAAGCTTGGTCATGGCCAACTTTTCTCATATCATTTACAACTTTTATAGTGCCTTTTGAGTCTTTTGCACAACCAATGGCATCTTGATTGACAAAGGGGGAACTAATATATTTTCTTGTAGCCTAAAAGGTATAGCCATGGATTTAGTGTACTTTGGGAATGCTCATATTTTGACTTGGGATACCTTGAGAAATGTGTTCTTGGAGCAATTTTAGGCATAAAAATTTTTCTTCTTCTCTTGACTTGCCAACCCATGAGGAGGTGTGCAATGTTGGCCACGAGGTGACATGAGAGAGAAACATGCTCGATATGGGCTTCGGGTGGTAGATAGTGCGATTTTTTTATAGTGGATGTTTAGAGAGCACATGACCTTTTGAGAGAGAGAGAGAGAGAGAGAGAGAGAGAGAGAGAGAGAGAGAGTACAAAAAGGAGGGCTTAAAGACTTAAGAGGGAGAGAACAAGGGGTAGAGGGGAGGATAGCCAACCTTGGCTCTATACTTTTTTTGGAGGCCCTCCTTAAAAAAAAAACTCTCGATAAGTCATGGTTTTTGAGATTTAAAGGAGCCAATAAGTCATGGAGACTTTAATAAGTTTATTGTCCTCTTTTGTTTTTAGCTTATTATAATCCCACATGTACATATATGACAGGAAGGACATGAGTTATGTTTTCCAAATAGATGATATGAAGAAAACCTTGAAAGTGAGTCCCTTTGGACCATATTCAATCCCACTAGTGAAATTCTTTGAGAAGTTTAGTGCTGTCAAATAATTTGATTTGTAAACTTGAACAAGACATAATAGACATCATTGATATATCCAATTATGTTGCAATCTAGTGAAAAACAAATGTCCTTACTCCTTTCGGCAAGTAATGTCTTCATTTAAATTGGGAAATGGGTAGCCAAGACCTTAGGAGTCCAAGGTCTTTGGGGGGATTGGGTTCTTGGAACGGGGGTGGATATTGAGGATGACATCAGTCTGTGATTCAACATTATTAGATTTGGTTGCTTATGGGAGATATGTATTGCCAGGAACAATTTGGTCTTTTAGAAAGGGGGGATTATTGGTCTAGATGTGATTGAGCTGATGTATAAATGTATTCATTTGTGCTAGTCTATATATTATGTTAATAAGTTTAATAATGATGACATGTTCCACTCAATATACTCTCTACAGACTGGGATCAATTGATCTGTTGATTAGTAGACCTTTGTACATACTAAGTCTCCTAATTTATGGTGTTATGCAGGGTTATTCAGGTTATGATGTGAAGGCAAGGCTCCCCAAATATGGGCCAAAGATAAGAATTTGGTACCTCAAGAAAAACACCCCAGCTACACCTTTGTAGCCTTTATTGAGAACCCCCTGGGCACCAGGCCAATGGTGAAGGTGGGGGTTGGCAAACAAGTTTTGGAGAAGCTGCCTCTCCCAAAGGCTATAGCTCTGAAGTAATGATGATAGCATGTATGCAGCTAGGGTACCATGTTTCTTGGAACCAGTCTTCCTTTGTTTGGGAAGATGAAAGATGGGATCTTCTATGTAAGCTACTCAATTGCAATGTAAAGGATCTAGAATAGGCTTTGGAATTGGGCATCTCTGAACTTTTTGTAAAGAAGCTTCAGTGATAATATTATATATATATATCTATTTCCAAAAAAAAACATATTGTATCTTTCTCTATCATGCAAACACCCATGTGCTAAAGCTTCAAGCTTGGTTGATATCAAATATCCTTTTATCTAACTAGACTATATTTACACTCTCACTTCAAGTTTATATCTAATTATCGATTAAATATGTGATGAATTGAATATATTATTTCAAGAAAACAAGAAGGAAATAAAAGGATTGTTCTACTTTGCATGGAAGTGTCTATGTTATCAATCAAAAGGATCTATTTGACTGTGTTTAAAAGGGAAATCCACAATGTCCTCTTCTTGCAAGATAAATCACAAGACACATTTTTCAATCTCTAATCAAAGATATGATCTTCACCTAAAGACAAAGGAAATAATATGAATTCTTGTGGGTCATTATCTTGTTTATTTACATCTTCCGATTGCATTTCTAGTTAACTATTCCATCTTTTAAATATCTATGAATAGTCACTTTTGTATTGATATCGATTTGCTCAAACACTATCATGCTTGCCCATTTTGCAACCATTCTCGCCTTGATTTTGTTTGGGCTTCATCCTATTTCCCATACCTAAAAGAATTAAAAGTGTCCTCCAAAAATCAAGTAAGCCTATTTTTGCAATATGTTTGGTCATTCAATCAATACAAGTTAAACCAACTCTTGTATTTTCGAGGATATGACATTCACTTACTAAAGATATGCTTGAAATCTGTGCACAATATATTACGATTGAGATATATTCTCAACTTCATACAAAATTTTAGAGTAGATTAGCTTTTCACATCTATTGGCTTATGAAAGTGTGCACATCAATGAAAAATACCATTCGTGCACGGAACCATCCTTGTGCAAAAGAGTGACACACGTGGGGCGGAGAGAGAGAGAGAGAGAGAGAGAGAGAGAGAGAGAGAGACTTTGCCATATGGCAAGACTTTAAGACGGCATCTATTGTAGCACCATGACAAAGGTACTACCACATCATCTGTAATGGTGTGATAACTAGAGAGATTTATGCGTTCCAAATGGCATGTCAACAAGCACTCTCAATAATAAAATTGCTTGGACTCCAAGTCCTAGTAGAAGGTTGCCTCTTGCCTCTAGTACTCAAGTGCAATGTGAGATATACTATACTAGTCATAAAACGAGTGGAACCAAATACAAGAGATAAAAACTTTTAAGGTCATATGTGTGTGTGTGTGAGAGAGAGAGAGAGAGAGAGAGAATTTAATTTCCATTAGAAACTAGTTTGGGTGTATGCACATGATTGTGTGCAATATATTCTTTTTCAAGTAAGAAGCTCGAAGGCAAATTATTCCATATTTAATGATAAAAATCATTGGAATTGATGTGATGGCACGCGCTTGTCTCACTTGTACGCTTGTGAAAATGGATTTTTTTTAAATTTTTAATTTTTGGGGGTGTTCAAGCTGATCATAAGTGGCTAAGGTACTTCTACTTAGAGCTTAATTATGCAAGCTTTGTCTAGAGCTTATGGTTTCTTTTCCCCTACGTCATAGGGATCCGAGGCGGCTCATTTATTAGAATATGCTTGAGGAAGCTTGCCCACTTTTGTCAAAGGGATGCTCCACCGCCTACACCTCCAAACCCTCCTGGCCCTCTATGCACCTCTCATGAAAGCATGTGATTGGCTGCTCCTAAGGAATGGAAGGATTGTCAAAAAATTAAAAAAAAAGGGGGGGGAGGGGATTCCAAGCATCTTGGAATTAAAAGACCCAGGGACCCATCAAGGTGACCCCATTGGGAAGGGTCCCAAAAGGTCATGTAGTGTGGGTGCACATGGGGCTAGCAAGCATGTATTGGAGATGATGACTCCCTTGTACAGACAAAACAAGCATACTGTAGTCATTGGTCAAGGACCCCTCCCCTCCCCTCCCCAAGCCCTATGGAGCTTGTGGACCTTTGCTTGGCCGGCTTTCTCCTTTGTCCACTATCAGGGCTGGCCACCAAAACAAGGGGAACCAAACAGAAGTAACGACATCCTCCATGTTCACACCTTCCCCTCTCATTTTGGTCCCTTCCTGCGTGAATTATATAGCTATGGTCCCCCCCCCCTCCCTTCCTTCACATTACACTTGTCCCCCTGAGAAACCTCCCCTTTGCATGTGGAAGCCACCAGCCTAGACTGTGCTTCACCATAGGATGATGCCATTTGCAATACACAAAGCCTTCCCCTCCTACTTAGCCATTCAAAGCCTTCTCGTTTTTTCAAAAGGACTCGTACATAAAGTAGCCTTCTCTTCTTTTTGAGGGCGTTGGTTTGCTTGCACACAAGACAACCTGGTTCTAACCCGATTGAAAATAAGAGAAACCTTTTGCTCCCACACTTCACCTTCAACAAGTAATCACCATAGTTGCCATAGCTCTTGAGCTCCCATCGGTAGCATCCTCACCTTTCAGCACATAGCAGCTCAAGTTTAGCTCCATAGATTGCCTTTGTACCTAGGTCTTGCTCCCCTTACCCACTTAGTTCTAACTAGCTGAAGCATCTCCAACACGAATGAGTCACCCTTTCTTGGATTTATTGATTCTTTCTCGGGCTTTGTCTACACAGTTGCATTCTCCTACTTCTTGATTCGGTGGTCAGATCAAGCTGCCCAATGGAGTTCTCTGCTGGTGATGGAGCTATTGCATGGACAGGGGGTATTAAGGAGTTGCTAGATAGCAGCCAAAGAAGGCAAAAATTAGGGGATGCCATCAGCTGCTATCCCATCGATGAGTTCGAGCCAACATCTGTTCTGGACGTAGGCAGTCGCTTCTCTCCACCATTGGAATGCACATGTTTCCAGTACACAGGTTTGGATATGTCAGGCCCTGACTCACATCCCAACCCATCATGCCCACATGCTCAAGTATGTTGGGATAGTTACACTCACCTTCTTCCAGAGGAACTCCAGTCAGGTACCTCCAACAAAACTGATGCACCCTCTCATTGGAAGAAGTCAGAAGACCCATACGTCCGCTTGTCAAAACCGGGCTTTGATCAATGGGGTGAAGCAGAATGCATGCTGCAAGATAATGATTTGGCATTGTGGGCAGATCAGGATCAGGAGTCTTTCCTGCCTCCTTACCTGGAGAACAATGCCCCTTACACTCATTATGGCATTGCTGACTCAGTTTATACCACAAGTTTCTACAATAACGGATATCCACAAACACAAGTTGGTGGAATAATGCAGAGAGAGTACATGGACATGGAGGAGCAAGAGATGCATACGCCTCCATCAGATATAACATCAGGCAGTTACTCCAATTTGATGTGTTCCTGGGAAGAAGATGATCTGGTGAATATATACATCAACCATACAGGGGAGATTTCTTGTGAAGAGTTAATGCCCACTTCTGATAGGTCACAACCATTGGGTCGATGCAAGAGTGCAAGTTCATTCGACTCCCAAAGGAGCTCATGTTTTACCGAGGACGAAACGGAGCCTCACTTGCCTCACATGGGATCTAGCAACACAATAGACTACCAGCAAGTCCACACTCCACAGCACAATTATGGCATGGATGATGTACATAGAAATAAGATGAAAAGGCCTTTGATTCAACTAGCTAGCAGCAACATCCGGGCAGAATTGCCATCAATGATCCCAAATGAATTACCATCAACAATGATCCCACATGCAAAGATGGGTACTAACACATCTGGCTCATTGCAGAATAATGATCGGCTGATTGCCGAGAGGGAGATGGCTCCAGATCCTGATTGCATCCATGCCGAAAATGATGAGAACATCCAAGACAATGGTCTTCAATTAGTTCATCTGCTTCTGGCAGGTGCAGAGGCGGTCGCGTGGAGAGACCTCCCTTTGGCAGCTTCATTGCTGGAGCGGCTGAACATGTTTGCATCCTACTCCGGTGATTCAATCCAGCGAGTGACCTACTGCTTTGCAGAGGGCCTCTCTGCACGCCTGGCCACCATGTCCAAGGAAACCCTGAGCCGAGAGGTTTTTACCGCGCCGACAAGAGCTGAGAGGAGAGAGGGCCTGCTACAGCTCTACCAGTGCAGCCCATACATCTCCTTTGGCTTCTTCGCAGCAAATGAGGCCATTCTACAGGCATTTGAGAAGAAGAAGCAGGTGCACATAGTGGATCTGGGCATGATGCAGAACCTACAATGGCCAGGGTTGATAAGGGCCCTGGCGACGAGGTCGGAAGGGCCACCCCATGTGCGAATTTCTGCCATAGGGGCGGGCCTGGAGACCCTGATGGAGATGAATGAGTGGGGAAGGGAGCTAGAGGAGTTTGCAAGCTCTCTGAAGGTGCCATTGGAGTTCAGAGCCTTGGCAGAAGTTATGGAGACAACGATGCTGACGCCCACGGAGCTGGGCATCCGGGAAGGTGAAACTCTGGCGATTAATAGTGTGTTGCAGCTGCACAGAGTGGTCAAGGAGAGCAGGGGGTCGCTGAAGGGGGTATTGCAGGGACTACACAGGCTGGGGCCGGCGGTGATGACCCTTGTGGAGCAGGATGCGAGCCACAATGGGCCCTTCTTCTTGGGCAGGTTCTTGGAGTCCCTCCACTACTACTCGGCCATCTTCGACTCTTTGGAGGCCAGCTTGCCGCGCCATAGCCAGCAGCGGCTCAGGGTGGAAAGGCTCTACTTTGCTGAGGAGATTCGAAACATAGTGGCCTGCGAGGGTTTGCAGAGAGTGGAGAGACACGAGAGGGCAGATCAATGGAGAAGACAAATGAGCAGGGCGGGCTTCCAAGCTGTCCCGCTCAAGTTCATGAGCCAAGCGAGAATGCTCCTCTCCCTCTACTCTTGTGATGGCTACACTCTTACAGAAGAAAAAGGGTGCTTGGTTTTGGGCTGGAAAGGCAAGCCTATCATGCTGGCTTCTGCATGGAAGTCCTCTTCCCCCTCCGCCCTTTCATCTCACAACAAAAAACCCCCCCCATCTTGAAGTTACCTTTCATCTCACAACAAAAAACCAGCCTTACTTATTAAGAGGGGCTTGAGGCGTGTTACCTCTCCTTAAGGGACACTTGAATGCACTATGTGTGCCTCTTGTGCATCCACACTTCATGCACAATGCTTGTGGATGCCAAAAACTAGTGGTTGCACGGAATAGCTCATATGAATGGTCAATATACACTATGTGATACCCCTATTGACAAAATATCTAGCTCTTTTTCCACCTATCGTGGAAAGAGCTTGAATGCTTCTATGATGTCATAATAGTCAGAAGGGTTATTACACAACACTTTGAAGCCCTCCTTTACCAGAGACAGGCTTTGACACCTGATTCAATTCCCTTTACATGTTGCCCCTACTTTCACTCACATCTATGTCATTGGCTTTTATAAATGACTCCCTATGTGTTGAAATATACAAGTGAATAGGGTGTGTGCGGGAACAAGCCCTTGGTTAGAGGCTGTAAAAGAGAATGTGTAAATGTGAAAGAACCTGTGAAAAGGTGAGAAGAATCTACTGGAAGAGAATAAAGGGTAGTGGAAAGAGCTTGAATGCTTCTATGATGTCATAATAGTCAGAAGGGTTATTACACAACACTTTGAAGCCCTCCTTTACCAGAGACAGGCTTTGACACCTGATTCAATTCCCTTTACATGTTGCCCCTACTTTCACTCACATCTATGTCATTGGCTTTTATAAATGACTCCCTATGTGTTGAAATATACAAGTGAATAGGGTGTGTGCGGGAACAAGCCCTTGGTTAGAGGCTGTAAAAGAGAATGTGTAAATGTGAAAGAACCTGTGAAAAGGTGAGAAGAATCTACTGGAAGAGAATAAAGGGTAGCATGAGAAGATTTAGGAAGTATGGAGATATTCTGGGAAAAGTGAAGAGGTGGAGAGAATCAAGCAAAAGAGGTGGAGATATTCTGGGAGAGGTGGAGTGAATCAAGGAGAAATCAGTGGGATTAGATGCTTTGATGTAAACTCTATAAATTGAGGCATTGGCCTAATGAGAATTTGCTGGTTTTTGATTTTCCATGCCTACATTAAGCTATTTGTTAATTACTCACTAATCACATCTTAATTATTTGCTAAATCACTTTGTTAATGATGTTGATTCTAGTATTTGATCCACCATAGCTCATCACATTGCTCTAATTTCAACATGGTATCAGAGCCATGCCTAGAATCCATCAGGTTTATGAGCCCATTATCTAATTAATCAGGATTAGTAGTAGATAATTAGAAAATAATCAATTTTTTAGTTATTTTTCAACTCACCTCTGTACCCCCAGCTGGTGGAGGAGCTCTAGCTCCTTGCACACTCAACATTAGGCCAAACCCTTCTAGCCACAAACAGCCAACACTCTTGTGCTCCAGCCAGTCGAAACAACGCAGCAAACCGCCGCCAAACGAAGGAGAAATCGCGATTTTAGCAGGCGCAGTTTTTTCTGAGAAAATTACAGATCTTGTCTTCATCCAATTTAATTGCTCTAATTCCTCATAGCTCCAGGGGTTTTCAAGCATGCTCTACAAGCTGGTGAAGTCAGAATTCAATTTGATCAAGTCTACAGTGAGATCCAAGCTCTTCATCAAATCTGCACAGGTGACTTTGGTAAAACAGAGATTAAGCATTCAATATTTGGTCAAATCTTGTGTTTATTGGCTTAATCCTCTACTAGACTCATTGCTATTGATGGCCTTGAAAGCATTTGAGCTCATTTGGAGTCTAAGGCATTAGATCTGGACTCCCCGCATACTCTGTTTTTTGCACACAAAACAGTGGATTAATTTACTAATCAATGATTAATCAATGCTAATCACTATATTTTGGTACAATTGAGGGTTCAAATTAACCATTAGGTATCTGATACAGATCCCTATAACTTTAGATTGTAATTCGGAGTTGTTTTGATACTCCAACCATTCCGTACAAATTGGTTATCCTTGATTCAATGTAATTTCTGGTAAAAATATGCTGATAAAATTGTGGTAATCATCATTTTGCATTTAACCCTTGGTTAATGCCTGTGAATCTCACTCAAATTCAAGATTATTCACAGCCAGAGTTGCGTTTGGGAATGTGCATAAGAATGAATGCTATATGCATTATGTATTGGGCACATTACATCAGTGTAAAAACGGGATCAGACACTGCCCTTGTCCAGAATAAGGCAAGAGGTAAGACCTCCCACATAAATTTGGGTTTGCATTGCATAATGACACAAGATAAACATCAAAAACCCAAAGGAACTGTCAGCAAAACATTTAAACATATTGCTCACATGGAGCAAGAAGACCTGACGGACAAGCTCATGGCCCCAGCCATGAAAGAAGAAGAACATTTCTTTCCAAGAGGAAGATCCACACCAAGAAGATCTAAAGGAAGCATTGAAGGAAGACATGGACACGAGAAGAGAAGCTGCCACAAGAAGACTGAAAGAAGAGGAAGACATGGACGCGTGAAGAGAAGCTGCCACAAGAAGACTGAAAGAAGAGGAAGACATGGACGCGTGAAGAGAAGCTGCCAAGACAAGAAGACTGAAGACAAGAGAAGACGTGAGGCTCCAAAGAGTGAGGAGCCATGTGAAAATCTCTGAGAGAGAGAGAGAGAGAGAGAGAGAGAGAGAGAGAGAGAGAGAGAGACCCCACAACCCAATGTAACCTGTCCCAACAAAGTAAAACCACCTCTGAGCCACCGATGATGTAGGCCACGTGGTAGATAGATGTATGTGTGAGCACTTTAGTCAAGGTCGCGGGCCCTTGTAGTAAGCCTTGGACACATAGAGAGAGAGAGTGTCAAGGACTATGAGTTTAGGGACTTGAGGCACTGGTCGCGGGCTATCAAGTAAGAGAGAAACTTGGTACAGGGTCCAGGTGTGCTAAGTTAACTTGAGGGGAGGTGTGCTAGACACTGGTTGTCGTGGACTATCAAGTAAGAGGGAAACTTGGTATAGGGTCTAGGTGTTCTAGGAGTATTCACTTGAGGGGAGGTGTGCGGGAACAAGCCCTTGGTTAGAGGCTGTAAAAGAGAATGTGTAAATGTGAAAGAACCTGTGAAAAGGTGAGAAGAATCTACTGGGAGAGAATAAAGGGTAGCATGAGAAGATTTAGGAAGTGTGGAGATATTCTGGGAAAAGTGAAGAGGTGGAGAGAATCAAGCAAAAGAGGTGGAGATATTCTGGGAGAGGTGGAGTGAATCAAGGAGAAATCAATGGGATTAGATGCTTTGATGTAAACTCTATAAATTGAGGCATTGGCCTAATGAGAATTTGCTGGTTTTTGATTTTCCATGCCTACATTAAGCTATTTGTTAATTACTCACTAATCACGTCTTAATTATTTGCTAATCACTTTGTTAATGATGTTGATTCTAGTATTTGATCCACCATAGCTCATCACATTGCTCTAATTTCAACACATGATCATTCAAAAAGCTTGATGTGCATGATGAATCTTTTAGATCTCATGTTTATTTTTTATTATACTATGGGATTTAAGGCTCTACACCCTTAGGCAATTCGGCTAAAATCTACTTCTCAGGATGTCTGTGCTGAAACCGTTCACATTTTTCTTACTTGTATTCTTAGCTAGAAATAACAAGATTTTAGTGTCTTTACTAGAATTAATTGTTCTTAATTTCAATTGGGCTAGACCAATGCATGTAGATCAACACGTGAACAAAAACCATGGCATCATGTTATTAACATCATTGTATTTTCACTTACGCTTAAAGGGAGTCAATCTAAGCTCAATAAGCACTTAAGCTCGATAATCACTTTGAAGGTCTTGTATTTTCACTTACGCTTAAAGGGGGCCAATCTAAGCTCAATAAGCACTTAAGCTCGATAATCACTTTGAAGGTCCTAAGAGGGCATCAACATGAGCTTGCAAGCTTTAAATTGAATGCATCTAGTGTATACTTCTATGAACAAACCTAAAAAACCCCTATCTTTTGCATAATCAACTCTGTAACATTAACATAATTTGATCTTAATGTCTTTGGAAATTCGATCATTATTCTAATGTTTGAGCGAGTGGGTCAAGTTATGCATGTGGTAAAATCCCTTACTTTGGTTAGATTGCTTAAGCTTGATATATGTTTCTTCTCAAGGGGGTTATGGCTCTATCCAGGGAATCCTAGATGGAAGTGGGATTGGCTACACTTACTTAGTATTTTATGAGGAGGATTCATGCCCTCTCATGAAGCGGCTTGAGGGTTTTGCTTGGCTAGGTCCATTGCAAACTTCATCAGCAGGGATGCAAAACTTGGAATGGTAGGCATCCACCGTCAGATTCTTTTGCTCTAGGGCATAAAAATATTCTTCTTCTTTGATTCATATTTTGGAGTATGATATCGCTCCATGATCCTATCCCTTTTGTCTTCCCAAATGAGGTCTCCATTATGAGAAGTTAGCCAGGCCTTTGTGGAGTCTTGTCCAGGATCCCTTCCCAAGTCAGTTGATTTGGTAGTGTAGCACTCGTTCTTCCACACCAAAGGAATTTAGCCGATCTCGATAGTTTCATTCAAGCCATCAACACTTTACTCCATACTTAGAGGTTAGCCAAAATACTCCTCCATGACGTCAACCCAAGATTCCACAAGCTCCCCATAGTTAGTCTCCATTGGGGATGCCCATAGTTAGTCTCCACTGGATGAACCTGAAGTAGAGCACATACCTTAACATTGAACTCATTTTCTTCGGGTCCATTAACCTCAACACTAAGTCAGATGGGCTTGTAGTGTTGGGATCAATGGCTGGAAATGTTGGGCAATCACATCTAGCATGACACGCCATCAGATCTCCCCGACTGCCGCCGTGAAAGTAAACTCTGACCACTGATATCGATTGCTGGGGGCACTGGACAGTGGGAACACCGTCATCGAAAAGTCATCAAGGCTGACACATAAATGAGATTTATTGTGTGGAAATGGGCATTAATGAGGTACTGACGTGGGAATAGAATTTCCCAAATTCCATTCCCAAGGTTTTCCTTGGGCTTCCTCCCTTCCTCCTCGGTCCACCTTTCCTCTTCCCTCTCTCCTTGCAGTAGCACCCTTTCCACCTCCCACCACTTGCCGCCCACTGTCAATTTCATTGGAGGTCATTCCCTGCAGCGCCGCTAGGTTGCCAACGCAGGTCGGGTAGATGGTCGCCACATCACCTATCGCTAGGTCGCCTCATGCTGCCCAACGCCCGAACTACTCTCTCTCTCTCTCTCTCTCTCTCTCTCTCTCTCTCTCTCTCTCTCTCTCTCTCTCTCTCTCTGCCCGACATCGCCGCTGTTCACCCCCCATAGCCTGACATTGCCGCCGCTACTCCGCTAGCCCCGACATCGTTGCCATAACTCGATGTTGTCCGCCACCATAGCTCGACACCACCGCCATAGTCCAGGTAGGCTCCATTGAGAGAGTGCATGTGTATTATGCATGTAATGTGTATGTATGTAATGTTGCAGTATGTGTGTGTGTGCATGTGCATGTGTATGTATGTAATGTTGCAGTATGTGTGTGTGTGTGAGAGAGAGAGTGTGTGTGGGTTATGTGAGGGAGGGAGGGAGAGAGAGAGAGACACATATGTTGAGATTTGAGGTGATATGTGAGCTAGACAGAAGAGTTGAGTATTATCCCACATTATGTACAAGCCCAAGGGTGTACCTCCTTATATAGAAGGGGGGCATTTCAAGCAATGAAATGTATCACTTAGCGTAGAGGTAGAGAGAGAGAGAGAGAGAGAGAGAGAGAGAGAGAGAGAGAGAGAGAGAGATGCATGTGATGTGTGTGTGTGTGTGTGTGTGTATGCAATGTTGCATGTATGTGTGTGTGTGTGAGAGAGAGAGAGAGAGCGTGTGTGGGTTATGTGAGGGAGGGAGGGAGAGAGGGAGAGAGGGACACATATGTTGAGATTTAAGGTGACATGTGAACTAGAAATAAGAGTTAAGAATTATCCCACATTGATGTAAAAGCCCAAGGGTGTACCTCCTTATATAAAAGGGGGCCATTTCAAGCAGTGAAATATATCACTTGCACACATGTCAAGCCTCTTTATGAGTACAAGTCTTAATCGTGCACACATGTCAAGCCTCTTTATGAGTACAAGTCTTAATCTTGTAACCTAATTGTGCTTGAGTTTATTGCACATACTCATCATGAGTAAACTTAGATTACATCTACCTTAGATTAATCATATTGTAATGAAAGGGGCTTGAGTTTGTACAAAACTAGTGGTCATGGATATGGCTGGGTAAGTATGAGGCCCAACATTAATGAGTGTGAAAAGGTGGGCAAGTATATAAGTGAATATTGTAACTAGGGGCATTAATCACTTTTGACTAATAACATCATATTTTCTTGGAGCTCTATGCTTCTATGGCTATGGTGGTACTCCCTTGAGTGCATGTGGTACTCCATCATGAGTGCACTTTCTTTCTTTCTCTCTCTATCATTACAGTGGTATCAGAGCCTTGTCTTTGATCGAGACTTTCTGAAATTTTTTAAAATTTCTACATTTTCTTTAATGTCATGATCTTCTTGGAGTTTCTTGGAAATTTTCTTGATTTTGATTGATTTCTTGATCAAGAAACGAGGCATGGGGAGTGTGGAATGCTGGAGTTCTCTTTGAATTTTGAATTAATTAAAGTTTTGGATTGGCTAAGGACCAAATTCTTAGGCGGCCGCTCCAAAATTTTAAAGAAGGGACCAAATTTGGGAGAAAATTCTCCTGATCTTGATGATTAACTTTTCTTCATCAAAACGTTTATGATTTTTCCTCCTTCTCCATAGGCTTGATTCTGAGGAAAAATAGGGTTTCATCCTCTTGCCATGGAGCAGCAATGACTTAGGTTTTTGAAGGAGCATTTCTTGAACTTTCCAATGACATCTCAAATTGGTGTGTTCACGTTTTTTCTCCATGGAGGTTTGTAGCCCTATTAGCACATTTCTCAGGTCATTAGCACTGATTCGCGTGATTTTGGTCCACACAGCCTTTCTTAAGCTTGCTTAACCTTAGATTAAGGCTGCTATGAAGGCTTCTCTCTCGATTAGGCGACTGTGAGGTCTGTGTTTTTATGATGCCGTTTCGCGCATTTTGCTACGCCTTTCATAGCCATTGAGCAAGCTTAAGCTTGGATTAAGCAGAACCAAACTTAAGCGTGGCAAAAAGAGGCATCAAGGGCTGTGTTTTTCCAGGCTGAATGACAATAGGTATTGAGGATGAGGGACATGGAAAGTGGTTGTGAAGAAGCTACAATTTCAATGATTATGATCTTCTTCTTCAAGCTTCAACCATCAAGCAACTATCATGGAGTAAGGTTCATCTATGCTTTCAAATGCCATGGATTCAAGCATTGTAGAATGGCCTTTCAAGCTAATTGATCACTGAGATTTCAAGCATGTTTAAAAACTGCTCTTCAAGCTACTTGAATGCCAAGGATTAAAGTTTGATTGACCATGCTACAAACATTTGCATGCTACATGTAATGGTGGTATGCCCATGATATGTGGAAGTTTTTGCATGGCCATTATATTCACCATTGAGGTGATTTTGGAATGCATCACATGAGCTCTTGCTTAGCTTAAGCAATAAGCAAGCATCACTTTTGGTGGTCATTGAGCCATTTGAGTTCTACTACCATTTGGTTGATAGCTTGCTCTCATTGATGAGGACTATGGAGTAAAGGCAAAGGGCTGAAGTGATTTACATGAAAACAATGAGGCGTGGCTCCATATTGTTGCCAAATACTAGCCTAATGTAAGCACATGCATGTGTCTATATGGGCCAATGATTGCACTGATCTTGGGGATTCCAACTTGAAGCTAATCCTTGCAATTTATTTGCCTTATGATTCACATGATGTTGGATGCTATGTGAATGTTGTTTTTGTGGTGATTTAGTGTATCGGAGCTACCTTGGATGATTAGGCGAAAGCATGAGTACATGCTCTTTGTAATGGATGAAATGAAAATAGCATGAGTCATGCTAAACACATTGTAAGTGCTCCTACCTTATCTTTTTGAAGCTACATCCACATACACCTCACTTGTACTCTCACTTTAATTCATAGTATCTAGTATGCTTGTGAGGGTACCTTGGGCATTAGAGGAGAGGCCCGGAGGGAGCATGGCATGAACTCTCCTTGTCGTGAGTGCTTTTGGCAAAGCGGAAAGGAGGGGGATTAGGTACTTGGATGTGAAGACTTGGCCCCAACTTGTGCCTAGAATCAGACTAGGTACGAGGGTGGGAAGGCTTGGCCGGGAGTTCGGCAATCATAAAGCACTCCTTTGACATACACTCGACTATATTACAACCATGCCGAGGCTATGGAAGCCAAATATCACTTGATTGGGCATGCCATGGATACTTGATAGTGGTCGAAGCATAAGGCTTGCATGAGCAAGTATATGCTTTTGATAGTGATTACTTGGGGCATTATATCATGATTGGATAATGGGCAAGTGCTTATGGATTTTGATTGAGATTTGGACCAAATTGTGGGGAGACTATTGCAAAAATTTTGTGATTTTCCTACACTTTGCAGTGTGTACAAAAGTGCAATCCAGTCCCAATTCGTTCAAGATCTCTCAAGGGTCTTTAGAAGCCTTAAAAGGGCATCTTAAGGCAAACCTAACAAGCCATCAAGTGGTTGATTCAGACACCATCTCAGGGTGCAAAGGGGACAGTTCTATCAGGCTGAAAATCCTAATTTAGTCAAAAATAGTACGGACTGAATTGAAGGTGTTTACATAGCCTAAGAGCACTACCTAAGAGCTTCCAAATGAGCCAACAAGTTCCTAATTCCATTACCATTTGGATGGTCAACCTCACATAGTTGACTTTCAACTCTAAAAGTCAAAACAGAGAGGTATAGGGGTGCTCAAAGTGGTGATTTAGGGTGATAGGAGTGTTCTTCTCGTCGAGATAAACATGGCAAGCCTTTGATCATTCAATTCTGACATCGGTAGCACCAAAAACCCTAATTTGGTACCATGGGTGACCATGAACAAGAGGGAATGTCTTTAAATGACATGAGTGATCATGTAGTGAATGAGGGCATGTCAGGGCACACAAGTGGAAGTGCACAAGTTTCTTTGGAGCACATCACTTTCGATATGCTAAAGGTTACTATCACCGAAGCTATGAAGGATGCACAAAGGGATATTTACTTCCAAAACAGTAAGCAGCAAAATAGTGAGCATATGCGACAAAGCATGCTCTCATGGAGCAAATGTTTAATGCTATGAATGAGGGTTTCAAGAAGCTTGGTGATGGGATAAATGAAGTGCAAAGGTGTGTGAAAAAGATTGACACTTCTCTTAATAAGACAAAAGGCTAGTCACAAACCACAAAGGTCATTTCCAAATCCATTATCTTATGGGCTTAGTCGACATGGAAATGTTGTATTTGAGGTGGGAACTTCTAATGGGAACACTCAAAATATGAAGAAAGCACTTCAAAAGAACTCAAAAGATGTTTCTCATGTTGAATCACCATTGTCAAAGCCTGATGGAAAGGAAGAAAAGGATAGGCAAGATTTGATGGAGTCAAAACAAAGGGAAATAGCCATAATTTCTAATGATGATGACAAAGATAGGTATGCACAGTTGTATGATGTCATACACTCCAAGTTACCAAAGTCCTTGACAAAGGATGAATTTGTGGATCGTATGATTTCTACTCCTATTGGAAGCTTATGGTTCAAGCATGGTGAATCATTTGTAGAAGCTTTGCTCTCTTTTGATGGGGAAGGAGTGACTTGTATATAGCTCAAGGAATGGATTCGCAATTGGGATGCCTACTTTTGTGCATTTCCATGCAATGAGGGGGACAAAGTGAAGCAAGTGACATGAAAATTTGGAGGCAAAGCTAGACAATGGTGGCTGCAAAGCTAGACAATGGTGGCTGCAAAGTAATGCATGAGTACAAGTGGGATTGGATGAATCTAGCCTCTGAAGTGGTGCAAAACTGTGTGGCTACTCAAGAGCAATGGAGCTTTAGGGAAAAATGCATGCCACTATTACATGTGGATTCATTGCCTAAGTATGCCCGGGAATATTGGTACCTTTCCTTCTTTGTGCCTAACATTGAGGAGAAGGAGATCATAGGTGGATTTGTGCAAAAATTAGCAAAGGAGTTCATGCAAGTGGTCCAATGCATCATGGATATTGACAATGACATTGCTCTTAATGAGATTATGTTGTTAGTGGAGCTCTTCTACATGCCTACCCCGTCTATACATGGGCTTTCTACTTGGAGCTCACTTCAGTCCACATCTCTTATTAGAAGCCATTTCTATGGGGATACTTCAAGTGATGAAGGCGATGCTAATGATTTATGTCAAGTGGCTTCAATGCATGTATGGATGGTTGAAAATGAACCAGTGATGAGGACAGACAAAAAGATGCAAGTGTTGATGGGGAAGATGAAGAGCAAATGCATGGATCTCTTCTTGAGGAGAATTGTATGGATAAATATGAATGCAATGAGACTTTTCTTGATGAAGGAGACAACTCTTACGAAGATCTTCATGGTGTTGCATTGCATGAGGAATTTGTGGTTGCCGACCATGAAGATGTGGTACATGATGTAGATTCACAAAATGATGGTGTAGATGAAAGCAATAATGTGGTTGATTGTGATCCTTATGTGATGACATTTATGAGGAAAATGCTTTGGGTAATGATGATGATGATGATGATGCTTTGGTTTATGGAAGTGATTCATGGGTGGACTTTGATGGTGGATCATGGTTGGTGATGACACTTCCAACCATGATGTTTCATACCTATTTGATCCTGGTATACATGAAAAGATGCTTGATGTGGATTCATTTCCATATGATCCGGGTGGATAGCATGAATTGCCACTTGAAGCGGATGGGTTTCCATATGACCCGGCGGGTGGATACTATGCACTGTCACAGAGAGAGAGAGAGAGAGAGAATTTAGTAATAACATGTGTCTTATTATACTACTTATAGATGTCTATATATTAAGAGGAGATTACACTCCCTGATGGGAGGATCGCTCGACAATGTCGAGCATCTGAAATATATCCTATGAGGGACACTACTTATTTTAAGAGTGTCCACATGAGTTGGTATTTGAAGAATAAACATCAAGTAGTGGTGGACATCCCCAACCTTAAGGTGGGATGACCTTAAGATGAGGAGTGTTCAGAGGTCTTACCTTGTCCTCGTTTATGAGCAATAAAGCAAAGACTAGGTTTGAGAATGCGCCAAAGAAATTTAAGAGGAATCTAGACAAGTTCCTTAGGTGTCAACACCGCATAGTGGATGAAGAGTGGGAGGATCTTGAAGATAAGAGCACTACTAACGAGGGAGGAATTTATTACTAGCAAACTTAAAGATGCCGAGAACTTGTATGTTCACCAAATTGAATATGCTTCCTTGCACAAAAGAGAGTGAGATAAAAAGAAAGAAGACTATGCAAAGGTTGGTTCGGGAACTAGCAATTAGCCAAACCTAATGAGGGTTAATTGCCGTATGTGAGGCCGCTAGGGGCTTACTCCAACACCACTTGTGTCACTCAAATGGATCTTCCACCACAAGCTAGGTAACGAACAAGGAGAAAGGGAGGTATGGAGAGCTCAACCCCTACTCCATGCCTTCATGTGTGCCGCCAGAGTGAAGATGAGGGAGAAGACAAGAAGAGGAAGCCAAGAAACCATCACCTACATGCATAAACCAACAATCAAGTAAGCAAGCATAAAGCTACACAAGATTACTACTATAGCCACAAGAGAGTGATAGATAAAGAGAAGGAAAACTCACATGTGATAATGGTATTGTTCCTTTTCATATTTCATAAGTCACTTATATACATGAGCTCTCTTTTTACAATGGCCAGCTACCCATTTAACAATTGGTATGTACACCTAGGCTTATTCTTGTGGCCGGCATTACACAAGTCATAAGCTCGGTCATCCCAAACATCTTTTACATGAAGTGCTTAGTGTAGTTAAATAAAAATTAGTTACATGAAGCATAACCATGCTTAAAAATAATGTTAACCAATGTGGTTGACATACCCCCCTCCCTACTTCAAATCCCCGTTCCTAAGAGCTGGCAAAAAGGAAAATTAGCGATAGTAAATCGAATATGTTCTGATGAAGTCATACCATGATTTGGGATATCGGAGTGATCGGTGAAAGACTTTGTAGTTAGTTTAGAATGCTATCTCCATCGTGTTCTTGAAGGTTTGCAGTCACCAAGCGGCCATCCCCAGTGGATGTGCTCATAGTAGCCGAATAGCTGCTACAAGGTAGGGCCTTTGTTGAGGTCAAAGGCAAGGCCTTGATTGCCCTCTTGGTAGTGATCCCACTCTAGAAATGCTTCCAAGAGTGTGATGATGAGGTTGAAAAAACTAATTGTGGCCACTATGGCAGGTTTGGGGACCTGATTATGAAAGCATGCATCTTGGCTAGCATGCTGGCCTTTAGTGCAAGGGATCTGGGACATTGGTGGGGTGAACTAGGGGAAGTTGTATTACAATTTGGGGTTTGCTATTTTCTCTTATCGGAATAGGTCCCAGGCCTAGGTCCCAGGCCTAGCATCAACGGATGGGTAAGTATGTGGGATTAATCCAAGTGGTGGGGTGCCTTGCAGTACTCCACCCAAACATAGGGTTTCATCAGAAAAGGCCGATGCCAGACAGGTTGCTTGCCTACTATAAGCTCAAAAGTGATAAGTCGAGCATCGGAGGGGGGCCGCTGGTAACCTCTGTGTTGTGAGTGTAGATTTTGGTGCTTCCATGCGTTGTGTTTGGTGTTGAGGTAAGGTCGGAGGACGTATGTCTAGATGGTCTATAAGCTTGGTGATGGGCACTCTTTGGAGTTGTTAGCCAAGTAGGATATGGATGGCCTGCTTGAACTTTGTGTGATCTAGGGGGTTGTGCCAATTAAGTGGGTTGAGTGGAAGATCCACTTCTTCATGTTCCTACGGGAGTGGTGGGGGAATATCGCCTTCCTCTAAGGGTGTGGGGGAAGGGAGGTGAGTAGGGAGTTGTGATGGAGGTGGAGGAGCAACTGAAGGACAGGTGGAAGTGACAAGGGTGGCGTCGAGGAAAAGTGGTGGCCTCGCTGATGTTGAAGGTGTATCGGTGAGGTGCTTGGAGAGGCCTAGGTGGAGATGGAGGGTTGGAGGAGGGGGTGATGGAGGTGGAGAGGTAATGTGAGGGGAAAAGGGGTAGGGTGTGGAGGAGCGGTGGTGGGTACTAGGGTGGGGTGGGGTTGAGAGCTAGGCTTTGGTTTGGATTGGAGAAGCAAGTGGTTGAGTGGGGGTGCATCAAGGGGGTGCATCAAGGGAGTTGGATGATAAGGGTAGGTGGAGTAGCCGAGGTTGAAGTATATCACTAGTGGAGACAGTGGGGATAGGGGTTGTATGGCTGTGGCTTCCTCCTGAATCTTTGCTTTCCCTTTGTCCTATGCAATGGTATTGGTGGTGACAACAACAGAGGCTATCTTGGGCCGCCATTAAAACTTTTACAATGCTGGGAACTTGGTTGCAGGAACGGTGCACGTCGGCCATCACGATAACCAGATGTGCCCATTGTCCTCATAGAATTTTTGAACTTTTAGGAGAGCTTTGGGGACCCACTTGGTAGTTGCAGCATGAGGGCGAGGATAGTTTTCATGTGTTGAAGGGCTTTGCTTGTGGCTCTCCTATATTTTGCAGGCTTGTGGCTGTCTTATTGGAGGGCGCCGAGTATTAGTTTTCACCAGAGTTTGAGGGGGGGAATTGGATCCTTGGGGAATCCATAGAGTCATAGCACCCTCAGAATAAACTTGGGCTTTAAGGATCTTCTTGGGTACCCACCAATAGTGAGGATTAGTGGGTTGCGTGGGTGCAGCAGGGCCAAGTGTGTACCTGTGGTCCATTAGTTGTGTTAGTGAAGTTAGCACTGTTAGTTGCCTCCTTTTTTTGTGCTTGAGTTGCTGCTGTGGAGCTTGGTGTGGAGGCTGCTTGTTAAGGCAATGGAGTATTCAGGTGAGGGAGAGGCCTCTTTTTGGGTGGCATAGTTTTATGTTGGTTGAGGATCAGGATGATTGGGGTTGGTGGAAGAGAGTGGTTAAGTTGGGGTGGGTGATTGGGTGACAAGGGATCTTCTTCATTCATTAGGACTGTAACTTGCCCTAAGGCCAGTTTGTATGTCCTTGCACATCCCAATCAATCTGACACTAGTTGTGTCCCATCCCATCCGTGTTTTAGAAGGATCTCTTCACGCATTGTGAAACATAAAACTTTCCTTCCAAGGGGTTATTTCCAATGTGAAATAGAATTGTAATAGTACCTAAACATTGGATCGAATGTTAAGTAATAGTAGTGACCTTGGCTGGGGTGTTCACTAATGTTGGCCTCTTGAGAGAGTTCCATGTGTCATAGGACATCTGATTATGATTAGCTCCTATATCAACAAGTGCTAGTTTTTGTGTAAAACTTGTCGGGGTGATCATTCCTAACCACAACAACGTGGGTTTCACTTCCCAGTCCTCTTCTTCAAAGTCCACTACTTGGGCCATGTTTACTATGATGTGTTTGCCCTTAAGTTTTGCTTTCTGTTCTTTGGCTTTGCGCTGTGCCGATTCTTTCATTTCATCATGTTGATTTTTTTTTTGGTTGTTTTTTAAGGTGAATGGCCCTTAATGTATTTTGTGTGAGTGGGCCGTAGTAGCGTTTTAGCTTGCTACCATTGAAATAACTTGCCATCTGCGCCTTGTGGGCTCATTTTAGTCGCTCTAGGAAAGGTCCTAGCCCTTTGTATTTGAGTTTCTTTTTGTGATTTTTAGTGCTGTAGAGTAGGACCATATCTCCCTCATCCATTTCCTTATCTTTAAGTCGGTCATCAAACCATTGTTTGCACCTTAGTTTTTCCACGATCATGCCATACACAACTGTGAGGCGTGTTTCATCAAGTTTTTCAAGCTCCAAAAGCTAGTTGCTCTCAGGACATTGCTAAGTGAGTTTTTTTTTGTAAAACCTCTCTTAATTTGGGCACCAAGAATTCCATAGGATTGACAGCTTGAGTACCATAGGTTAACCTGAAGGATGTCGCGTTTGTGGGGCTACTTTATATGTAGTGCGATAGGCCCAAAATGCTGCCGATATGGTAACTTTTGTTCTCAATCATTTTAGCTAGCCTCTACTATCTTGGCCAGACTTTATTTGTGCTTTCATAGTGACCATTGGCTTGGGGGGACAGCAGAGAGGATTTTTGGTGGGTGACCAAGAATTCTTGTAGCAAGAATTGTATAACTTCATTGATGGAAGTGTGTACCATTGTCACTCACCAGCTCAAGAGGGCACCCAAAACAAGCGATCACACACTTATAAAGGAATTTCACGGGGCGGACCTTGCATCAACTTTTTGGATGGTCCTAGCTTCGAACCATTTCATGCAATAGTCTATTGTTGCCACTATAATGTATTATGCTTGAGCAGTTGGACTAAATGGTCCCACAAAATCGATGCCCCATTTCTCAAATGGCTAGACATGACCAAATTTTTGGCATTCATCGCATCATTTGACGTATTCTGCGATGTCTCTAAACAAAGTGGGTCACCACAGTCCTGCCAGTAGTATTTTTCGAGCAGTGATGTCTGATGGGAAGTGTTTGCTGTGATTCCAGAGTGGGACATAGTCATCCTCTCTCGGACACATCATCTCATGATTCTATCTTTACCTTGCCTGTAAATTTGTCCTGCCAACAATCAACTAATAGGGGGCAGTCTTTTTGATGAGGCATCTCGCTCTATCTTTGTTGATAAGTGCTTTGATGGGTAGGCCATTAGTGAGGAAGTGTGCAATTTTTTCTCCCCATTCAAGAATCAAGCATAGCTAAAATAAGGGGGCATCTAGTAGGTCATCATCAACACCCACCCACTAGTGGCTCACCATTAGGGATACGTGACATATGATCGGCCAAGACATGTTGTGAGCCTTTTTGTACCATGAGAATAAAGTCAAATTCTAGCAGTAGCCATGTGATTCTACCCCAGTGGTATAATGAGGTAATGGAGAGCTTGATTGTCTGTAAAGAAAATTAACTTGGTCGATAATGGCAAAACTTTTTAATCGTGTAAACCATGGCTAACCCTTCTCTTTCCATGTCAGTATAGTTTCGTTCTGCCTCCTTCAGACAATGTGTCCCAAGATTACCCCATGCCGAACCAAAAATTAACATTTGAGAGGCTTGAGAGGGATCTTGTAGAGTCGGCATCTCTCTAGCACTTTTCGTAGACACCACAAATGTGCTTTCCACGTAGAGTTGACACAGAGGTCATCCATGAAAACATCAAAGTCTTCTAGCTCTAGAAGGGGTGCGAATTCTACACTATTCCTCTCCTCATCGATTATCTTATGGCATGTTTGACAACACAAGTGGACTGCAGCGAGATCTGGTCGTTGTTATTGAATTCTTTGCAAAAGGTTGGCCTCATAGGATGGACTTTCCAAGTGTGTAGGTTGACCTTTAGTGTTTGATCTTTCTTTTGGATGTAGAGTTATGGATCATTTTGGTTTCCCTCATGAAGGGACGTCCTTGTTATGTGCTACCGCACCTCCAAGAAGGAACTCTATGCATTCACCTAATGGAAGAGCAATAGAACACAACCGTCATGGGGTACTTACCAATGCTTTGATCTCGGGTCCCTTAAGGCCTCCAAGCTCGCTTGTAAAGCTCCAAACTCCAAGCTCCACCTCCACACTATCACCGTGGAGTCGCTCACACCATTACATAGACCAATCACACTCTCTCTCACTCTCTCATACAAGCATAAACACACAAGCATAAAAGAGGCACAATGCTAGAATGCTCTCACTCCTCACTCTCACAAAGCATAAGGGGAGAGCTCTTAATATAGCACAAAGGGGATTGTGTCCTTTTCATTATGAGAAAATGCCTTATATACAATTGGCCCTTATTCACACTTGGGCGCCCAAAACTTACTAACTAGGCCTAGGGTGGCCAATATCTCATAATGTACAACCTTTATAGTGCCTTCGCATGACACTTATTAATGTCCTCAATTGAGGATCATGTTGCATTCCCCCCTTCTTCCTGATGTAGGTTTTGTCCTCAGAACCTTACCGAATTTAGAAGACCTGGTCACCGAATTCATGTTGGTAGAAGTTACGTATGGACTGGAGTTTCCGGAGTGTTTGACGAAATGATGAGTGGGACTTCCAGAATCCAGTGTCTATCATGTCTTCAAATGTTAGATGCATATAAGCTGGAAGACATCTTAAGCGGTGGTAATACAACATCATCCCTCTGTCTGAAGGTCCTTGGTTCATGTCGAATAGTAGATGCTATGCTTCAAAGCCATCATAAGGTTCTTTAGGTTGATCTATGAAGACCACCAATAATTTCATGAACCTAACACTGGCCACAATTGCAAGATCAGGTATTCGGCGCCAAGCCCTACTATCTTTGTTCTTGAATATTGCTAAGTGTTACTAGATCGAATATAGGAAAGTTATAGCAGATATGAGAGTCCCTGATTTTAGCGTTTTGGAATTCCAGTGGCATCCACCTTCTCTGGATAGGCATATATAGTGGATCCACTCTCAGTTTGCTGGTGGCGCACTCATGTAAACTCTGCTATATTCTAGCAATGTTAAAAATTCTTGTCTCCATGTAGGTTGGACTCCAAGACTGGCAGTTGTGGCACTTCTTCATTTGTGTGGATGGTGGTGTATCCACCTCTGGTGTGCATAGGATTTCGCTTCCTCCATCTTTTATAATAATAGCTAATCATGAATGTGACCAGGCAAATTTCCAGCAAGTCAGAGAGATGAGGGTTCGCTAGCCTTGTGTGTTTTGCGACATTTGTCCACGTATGAATGCGGAATGTGGATATGGATGTATGGATGTGAATGTGGATGTGGATGTATGGATGTGGAATGTGGATGTGGATGTGGATGTATGAATGTGGAATGTGGATATGGATGTATGGATGTGGAATGTGGATGTGGATGTGGAATGTGGATATGGATGTATGAATGTGGAATGTGGATATGGATGTATGGATGTGGATGTGGATGTGGATGTATGAATGTAGATGTGGATGTGGATGTGGATGTGGATGTGGAAATGGGGATGTACGGATGTGGATGTGGATGTGGATGTATGGATGTGGATGTATGGATGTAGATATGGAATGTGGATGTGGATGTATGAATGTGGATGTGGATATGGATGTATGAATGCGGATGTGAAAATGGATGTATGGATGTGGATGTGGATGTGGATGTGGAAATGGATGTATGGATGTGGATGTATGGATGTAGATATGGAATGTGGATGTGGATATGGATGTATGAATGCGGATGTGAAAATGGATGTATGGATGTGGATGTGGATGTGGATATGGATGTATGAATGTGGATGTGGATATGGATGTATATGTATGAATGCGGATATGGAATTGGATGTATGGATGTGGATGTGTATGTGGAATAATGAATGCAAATGTGTATGTGAAATGATGAGACATCGATATGAGTGAATGGATGAGATGTGATGACATGTGAATTGGGATGTGAATAAATGATATGTGATGTGAATGAATCTGATGCGATGAGATGGAAAATGATGTGATTGGATGAGAATGAGTACACATATGAATGGAATGTGGAATAAGTAATGTGGACTGATGAGGGATAATGTGGAAAGACGAGAGTTCATTATAGAAACTGTATTTGTGACCTGTTTGTAAATGATTGTTTTATGTCAAGAATGCTGGGGAAGAATTTTGACCGTCTTGTGAAGGTCGTGGAGATCTAACTGATAAAGTTGCAACAGCTGACGGAGAGTCAACGGAGGACGTCTCGTGTAGCATGGTCGGTCGAGGTCTTGACCAGCCTCGATTCGATTTAAATGGTGAGCTTCCGGTACGGTGGATGAGGGACCAAGGAAGCGGCCTATGAGTGAAGCGCTAGGTGACCTGTGAAGGATCCTAGAGGGTGCTGACCATACGGTGCTCGGGCTCTGGGTCACCGAAGATACCTACGTGCGTCGTGGAAGATATTGGATCAAGGAGTAAGAGTTGTTTTTCTGAATTCAGGTGTGGATGTGGTTGATTGATCTTGCTGTCCTCAACGGATGAGTCCATGACTCTTTTATATAGATCTCCTGGTTGATCTGCTGATCCTCCACACGGAGATTCCATTTTGTTATGTGAATATATTACTGGTTACTATGAGCTAGGAACTATCGAAAAGGCCCCTGAGTGAACAGGTGGTGAGCGTTCTGGTTGCTAATGATGCCATAAGTACACCGATGAAGGAATGATTGGAAATAAGGATTCAACCAGAGATTTTGAGGATTGTGCTCAGTGACTCAATGGTTTCATTAAAGGATTGTTTTAAAGATAGCTGATGCTGAGAAAAAGGCAATTTCATATTGGGTGTGTAAGTGGTGTGACTAGTTTTATGTTTGCATGAACATCCGGCTAGGGGGCCTGGGAACTCTTTTCCCTGGTACCCAGGACAAAACCTAACCAAATTCCTAATTGGATCCCATCACTACAGTGGTTGGGCGGTAACCCATGGGACTGGATGGGGTTAGGCTAGACTGAAAGATCTGTAAATCGAGACTCAATTTCTATTTAGTTCGATAGTTAAATAAATTCCGGACAAAAAATTGTTCTATGGAAAAGAATCAACGACTGTGCCTCTCAATGAGGGAAAAAGCGTAGGTCTCTCTATGATCCAAGTATAGTCTTTTTCCTCCCTGATCTGACTATGGGACTTACGGGTTCGGTCAGATGAGCTCAGTTAGTTAAGGCTTTTGACTACGTTAGGGAAAAGTTATCCTGGTGGAATCGCTCATGCTTTCCAGGCAAAGGAAGTTTTTTCGGGTTCGATTTTGGAAGAACCGATGGATTAGTCTCTTGTCCGGATATCCGTGGTGAGGCCCCAAATGTGGGACCCTGCCCCGCGCAAGAAGTGCTACTTTCACTGCTAGCACCCCTGAATTGTTGCGCGGTGGGGACAAGGATCTTACAGTTGGTATCAGAGCGAATTGCCTAATGAGGATCAACCAAAAAGCCAAAAATATCAAAAATTTATGAAGTAGCAGTATAAGATCAGATTTGTGTGATGAAATTCATACAAATTGTTATTTGAACTGAAATTCATAAGTTAGTAATTGGGTCTTCAGATGGAAGTACCACAATTGCATGGAATCCCTGACTTGCTTGAGGCCTAGACATGATGGTCTTTACCTTATAATTGCAAGGACCATGACTACCCGTATATACCGAGGGTATGACTGCAGCTCTTTGCTGGCAGTATATACGAGTAAATCTAAGACTTGAAATTGTAAGCATTAATGCTATCCAGATGATGAACCTGAATGTGGTTGATATGATTTTTAAATTCTAGTGAACTGATGAATTGATTTGGATTCTGATTGAAAAATGATGATTCCTGAAATTTGGTTGAACTGTAATAAGCCGAGCAAAACCACAATGAGGATGAATGGGACGAGTCCCTGTGATGATGTTCATAACTGGAATGATGTTAATAACTTCAGCAAATCACTATGAGATTAGTGGATTGTGCTGGCAGATTACTACTGTTAACTTTTGATCAGTGGATCAAGTTAAAGGTTGATAAATTAAAAATCTGAAAAATTGAAATCCCCATGGAGGATTGTTCAGATAGAAAAATTCAGTCTGATGGACCATTATTGTGTTAAAGATATGAATGAGATATTCTAAATGAATTGTTATTTGATAATGCGTTCTATATGAGTATCTTTACCCCATGATTATGTGGGGAGCCGACCTATTTAAAGAACCCCAGAATCAGTTGAATCAAAAATAGGATTGAATAAATAAAGAAACTTAACAAGAATTTTTGTATTGATAGGAACATGGATCGAGGTCGTCGTGGTAGAAATGTTAACCCCCAACTCGATGAAGAAGAGCTTGACGACCTGTTTGTTCGTAAAACTCTTCATAGTTTGCAGCCTGGTCCCTTCAAGAGTGAAGGGGAACAGTTAGGTGAAGTTGTAGAAAAGTGGATTGAGGCCATCATAGAAATACTTTGATGTAACTGGCTACAATGAGAGAAGCAAGATGGCTCTCGCCAGGTTAAAGATTGTGGAAACGGCCAGGGTTGCGTGGAGGAATCACTACGAGACAAACTGTCTCGACTGAAATACCCAAACCTGGACCGATCTCAAGGCTTACCTCAGAAAGAGGTTTTGTCCCCCAGGCTTTCTTGAAACTAAGATGAATGAGTTCTTGGAACTAAAGCAAGAAAGCCGGACAATTGAAGAGTAACATCAGGCTTTTGCCCTTCTCCTTAAATATTCCCCTCAATTGGATGAAGAGCAGCTGATGGCCAGGTTCATTCGGGGAATGAACGAGCCATTGGATACTTTAGTCAAGAATGCCAAACCTATTTCCATGGCCGAAGTAGTTTGGATGGCAGAGGATTTCGCCAAAGTCTTTGATGTCAAAGTCCCGCCAAAGCCAGCACCATCACCTTTCAAAAGGTTTTTATTCCCAGAAGATGATTCCAACCTTCCTCCGCCTAGGAGACATCAGGGTCAAACCCAGGATATGGGAAGTTCCAGAATGGAAGAAATGTCCTTTTCCCGAAACTCTATCCCCTGGACTTCAACTTCACAAGTTCCACCCTTGAACAAGAGAGCGAAATGCTATAACTGTCAAGGATTTGGACATTGCAGTATGGATTGCCCAACTCCTTTTGGATCGAGGTTTTCAGGGCGGCAGGGAAATCAGGGATCAAGATTCCAGACTCTAGCCCCTTCCTTCCAAAGTAATCAGGGTTCTATCCGCCAAAATCAGGGATCAAGATTCCAGACTCTAGCCCCTTCCTGCCAGAGTAATCAGGGTTCTATCCGCCAAAATCAGGGAAATCCCAAAAGTAGACCCTCTATCCAACCTGTAGTTTCAATCCAAAGTAATGCAAGACCTCCACCTCAGAATAGGGGAAGTCAAAGAGAGTTGTTCCCAAATCGGCCGTCCACTTCAAAGGCAGTAATGCTGGAAGTGATTGAAGAAGAAGAAGATGATGAAAGAGATCATACTCCACCTGCAAGATGAGGACATCTCGCGTTTTTTAAGTGGGGTAGAATGTAAGATTCCTCCCCAGCCTCTCAGGATGTCCAATATCTTCCCCTGTAGTCAAATCCCTCTTCAGAAATATAAAAGATCTTGTTTATACCTATTTTGGCCTAGAGAGAGAAAATGTTCTAGAGAGAGATTATTCAGATTTTGGATGGAAAAATATCTCTTCATATTTAAATAAGTTCTCCCAAAACAGAAGTTCAAAAAGATTTTTAGAAGGTGCATTCGAAATAAATTATAATCTGTTCAAAAGGCCTTATCCTGGGGGTCCAGATTTTCTGAAAATTTTAAATTAAGGTTTTGAGGGACCAATCAGATTCATCCAAATGTGTGGAGGAGATAAATGGAAGAAATAAAGAAAATCCCCCCAAAAATGAGTAAATACTCACATAAGATGAAGAGTTGACTAAGGACAAGGTTAATAGTTCAAAAAGAGAGATATTTAGAAGAAATGATGCATTTTTGACACCTCAGTATGGGGGAATTCCCCTCATGAAGGAGCAACCTTTTTCACATGTGGGGGAGAGTTTTAAACTCCCAAATAATGAGATATTTTTATCTCTCCTCTCTCCTGTTTCAACTAGATCCAAAAAGTGAGCTAAACTGACCTAAAAATGGTCAAAAATTGACCAAACTGATCTGGAAAATTCTAGAATCAGTTTGCTTGGTTAGAGGCTCACTTTTTCCTATAAATAGAAGCCTTCCCCTTTGTTGAAGCTTAATAGTGTTTTTTACACTGTTACCTTGCTTCTCCCAAGAGCCAAAAACTGTGAATTTACTCATAATTCATTAGTTTTTGACCTTCCCTCTTCTATAGATTGGTGGCCACTCTTGTTTCAAACAAGAGTAGATCCCTCAAACCATCAAGCCAAAGGAAAGCTTTCAAATTCTCCTTGTAAGTTGAAGATTCTTCTCTTTTCTATTTCATTTTATGGTTTTTTATGATTTTTGTCTTCTCTAAAATGATTATGATGTTATGCCTCATTGAAAAAAGGCATTCCCCTCTCTTCTTTAGTTAATCCAACCATTCTTTATCCTAGATGAATGATTATTGGATAAAATCAAGTTTTTCATAATGTTTTTCTTAAATAAGTAAAAAATGTTTACATTAGAATGATTTAAATACTCTTGGTGAAATTCTAGTTGATTTTAGAGAGTTAAAAAATGAAAAATGGTCAGCCATACAAAGGAGGTTATGGCAAAATTTTCTAAAAATTGTGTAAAATAAGTTTTACCTTTTATTATTCAAAAAGAGTAATTCCCATCGTATATGTATTCTTAAAGTGTAATTTTTAATGCATACTAAAAATATTTTATTAAAAAAGTGTTACTTTCTTTAGAATTAAATTCTATACATAGAAGGAAGTATATTGAACTTGTTATTTTAAATTCTATAGAAGGAAGTATATTGAACTTGTTATTTTAAATTCTATGCATAGAAGGAAGTATATTGAAATTGTTATTTTGATTATAAAAGTGTTATTTTCATCATAAATGATTGTATGCATAAACATATGCATAAAAGATTTTTTTATATATATTAAAAGTGTGATTTTCATCAGAAATGATTTTTATGCATAAATGGATGCATAAAAGAAATTATTTTATAATAAAAGAGTGATTTTCATCATAAATGATTTGTATGCATAAATATATGCATGAAATATTTTTTTATATTAAAAGTGTGATTTTCATCATAAATGGATTTTTGCATAAATTTAAAAGTGTGACTTTCATCATAATTAAATTTATGCATAAATAGATGTATAAAAGAAAGTTTTTATTTTAAAAGAGTTATTTTTCATTGGATTTAGTTTTTATGCATGGAAAGATACATAAGAGAAATTCTTTTATTCTAAAAGTGTAATTCCTACTCAATTGGATTTATGCATAGAATGATGCATAAAGAAATCTATTTTTATTTCAAAAGGGTAATTTTCATCAATTTTGATAATGTGGAATGTGGATATGGATGTATGGATGTGGATGTGGATGTGGATGTATGAATGTAGATGTGGATGTGGATGTATGGATGTGGAAATGGATGTATGGATGTGGATGTGGATATGGATGTGGATAAGGATATGCATGTGGATGTACGGATGTAGATATGGAACGTGGATGTGGATGTATGAATGCGGATGTGGAAATGGATGTATGGATGTGGATGTGGATGTGAAAATGGATGTATGGATGTAGATATGGAATGTGGATGTGGATGTGGATATGGATGTATGAATGCGGATGTGGAAATGGATGTATGGATGTGGACGTGGATGTGGAAATGGATGTATGGATGTGGATGTGGATATGGATGTATGAATGTGGATGTGGATGTATGGATGTGGATGTGTATGTGGAATAATGAATGCAAATGTGTATGTGAAATGGAGACGTCGATATGAGTGAATGGATGAGATGTGATGACATGTGAATTGGGATGTGAATAAATGATATGTGATGTGAATGAATCTGATGTGATGAGATGGAAAATGATGTGATTGGATGAGAATGAGTACACATGAATGGAATGTGGAATAAGTAATGTGGACTGATGAGTGGACTGATGAGGGATAATGTGGAAAGACGAGAGTTCATTATAGAAACTGCATTTGTGACCTGTTTGTAAATGACTGTTTTATGTCAAGAATGCTGGGGAAGCATTTTGACCGTCATGTGATTAAGGTCGTGGAGACCTAACTGATAAAGTTGCAACAGCTGACGGAGAGTCAACGGAGGACGTCTTGCATAGCATGGTTGGTCGAGGTCTTGACCAGCCTCGATTCGATTTAAATGGTGAGCTTCCGGTACGGTGGATGAGGGACCAAGGAAGTGGCCTATGAGTGAAGCGCTAGGTGACCTGCGAAGGATCCTAGAGGGTGCTGACCATACGGTGCTCGGGCTCTGGGTCGCCAAAGATACCCACACGTGCGTCGTGGAAGATATTGGATTAAGGAGTAAGAGTTGTTTTTCTGAATTCAGGTGTGGATCTGGTTGAAATGGATGAGTCCATGACTCTTTTATATGGATCTGTTGGTTGATCTGCTGATCTTTCACGGAGATTCTATTTTGCTATACGAATATATTGCCGGTTAGTGTGAGCTAGGAACTATCGAAAAGGCCCCTGACTGAACAGGTGGTGAGCGTTCTGGTTACCAATGATGCCATAAGTACATCGATGAAGGAATGATTGGAAATAAGGATTCAACCAGAGATTTTGAGGATTGTGATCAGTGACTCAATGGTTTCATTAAAGGATTGTTTTAAAGATAGCTGATGCTGAGAAAAAGGCAATTTCATATTGGGTGTGTAAGTGGTGTGACTAGTTTTATGTTTGCATGAATATCCGGCTAGGGGGCCTGGGAACTCTTTTCCCTGGTACCCGAGACAAAACCTAACCAAATGCCTAACTGGATCCCATCACTACAGTGGTTGGGTGGTTGGCTAACCCATGGGACTGGATGGGGTTAGGCTGGACTGATGGATCCGTAAATCGAGACTCAATTTCTATTTAGTTCGATAGATGAAGTAAATTCCTGACAAAAAATTGTTCTATGGAAAAGAATCAACGGCTGTGCCTCTCAATGAGGAAAAAAGCGTTGGTCTCTATGATCCAAGTACAGCCTTTTCCCTTGATCTGACTATGGGACTTACGGGTTCGGTCAGATGAGCTCAGGTAGTTAAGGCTTTTGACTACGTTAGGGAAAAGTTATCCTAGTGGAATCGCCCGTGCTTTCCGAGCAAAGGAAGTTTTTCCGGGTTTGAGAACCGATCTGAGACCGGGCCCGGAAGACTCCCCTTGCCCGGAAGGCACGGGTGATTCCGCCAATTGGAAAAAATCTCCTAACGGGGAAATTACTCTAACGAGTCAAGTCTTAACTAGAAAAACCGATCTGACCAAACCTGAAGTCACATGGTCAGATCAAGAAGAGACTTGCACTTGGTCCATGGAATCACCGCTTTTTTCCTCATTTACGAGGCACAGCCGATGATCCCCTCCCATAGAACAAGGTCTTCTTGAAAAGATGCAGGGGGGAAGAGAGCTTGAGCTCTTGCAAGCGCACACACACTCACAAAACCCTAATAGAGAACACACAAGGTGAGAGGCTGAAAATCTTCTTCTTCTTCACTCAACACTCAACACACCATATACAAGATAAGAGTATACATAATATGAAAGGTACTCAACCAATACATACACAGGTTCTCTATAGTGTGAACCCAACTAAATGAGCTGGCGCTATAACTATGCCAGTCTCTAGAATGGCTGTCACACAGCCTGTTATCCCACTGGCCGCCTATCACCCATGAGCTCACCAACCATGCCAGTGGTGTAAGTGTGGGGCCTATCCCCCAAGCGGGTCATTAGTGTCCACCGCCTCACTAGACGAGCTCGATATCTCAAATCCCCCTTGAGCTCAACTCCATCTCATGTACACCAAGCGAAGCCCTGAATCTGCGTAGCTTCTCTGTACCCAATGCTTTGGTGAAGATGTCAGCTACCTGATCCTCTGTGCTGACATAAACAAGGTCAAGGTCTCCTGCCAAGACCTTCTCTCTGATGAAGTGGTAGTGGACCTCTATATGCTTCATGCGAGCATGAAAAACTAGGTTCCTCGCCAACTGTATACTGCTAATGTTGTCACAAAAAATGACAACTTGTCTATCCACTGATAGACCCAAATCTGCAAGTAGCTTTCTCAACCAAGCTACCTCACATACTGCCATAGCAGCTCCTTTGTATTGGATAGAGCAACCGTAGGCTGCTTCTTGCTGCTCCAAGTAATAGCAGCACTCCCCAAAGAAAACATAAATCCACTAGAGCAACCGTAGGCTGCTTCTTGCTGCTCCAAGTAATAGCAGCACTCCCCAAAGAAAACATAAATCCACTAGTAGATCTTCTTTTGAGATACTACCAGCCCAATCAGCATTTGTGTACCCATATCTCTGTCCCAGTCTCATAGAATAGTCCACAATGCAAAGTAGACCTCACATACCTCAGTATGCATCTCAATGCATCCAAATGCGGTTTCCGTGGAACCTGCATAAACTGACTCACCAACCCAACAACATAGCTCAAATATGACCTGGTGATCGTCATGTATATCAAGCTTCCTACTATGCGCCTATACATAGTAGGATCCTCCAAGATCTCTCCTGAGTCTGCACTCAACTTGCCATTCTGATCCAATGGCACTGAGATAGGCTTACAACCTGTCATACCATACTTGGACAACATGTCCAAGCCATACTGTCTCTACAGTAATCCAATACCATGTGGTGACCTAATCACCTCAATGCCCAAGAAATATCTGAGCTCCCCCAGATCCTTCATCTCAAACTTCTGTCTAAGCAAGATCTTTACATCAAGGATCTCTGCATCATGGTCCCCCGTAATGATCAAGTCATCTACATAGATGACAACAAGCACAACCCCTCTATCACCATGTCTCACATATAGCGAGAAATCTGCATTGGCTACATGAAAGCCAATAGTGACAAGATATTCAGAAATCTTGTCAGACCATGCTCTTGATCTAGGAGAGAGGAGAGATAAAAATATCCTATTATTTTTGAGTTTAAAACTCATCCACACATGTGAAATAGACGCCTCCTTAAAGGGCCCCCTTCTCCTTACCAATGTGTCAAAAATGAATGATTACTCCAAATATCTCATTTTTTTAATTAATACTTCATAGTTTTTAATTAATAAATCTAGTACTTTCATCTTATGTGGGCATTTACTCATTTTTGGGTATTTTCTTTTATTCTTTGGATTTATCTTGTCCCAACACTTGGATTAATCTTATTGGTCTATAGGAACCTTAATTGGACCATAATCAAAAAAATTTCAAAAATCTTGACCCTTAGCTAAGGTCTTCTAAATCATTTTTTATTAATTCCAATTGCACCTTGAAAAATCTATTTTGATTTTTTGTTTCAGGGAAACATTTTTTTGATATTTGTAGAATTTATTTATCCAAAAATATCCCAATATTGATTTACCACTATCTAGTCTCACTAGGCCAAACAAGGAAAAATAATATTTTCTTGTATTCAAAAACATAGAATGATTACAAGGGATTGAAGTAGATTACAAGGGATTGAAGTAGAGGCTTAATCAATATTCAGCCCGAGGAGGAATCTTACCCCCCCACCAAGAAGCTTAGCAATTGGGTATATATTGAAGTGGAGAAGGTCTTTGCAAGTTCAACCTTGAGCAACATGAAGATTTGAGTTAATTAATGAAGGATTAGCAGAGCTATTAATAGTGATTAGTGAGACAGTGAGTGATTAATCGACTAATTACTCACTCGTTATTTACAATTAGACTAATTTCTTTTACACGGAGTTAGTACACATCATTGCTAAGATAATGAATGCTTGGGCTCTCAATTTGGACAAGGATTAAAGAAATTAGAGCGGGATTAATACTGGTTTTTCTCAAAACAGAGAAGGGAATTTGATAAATTTGGTATGTACGCACCTTGGTTGGTGTTGATATGCAACATTGAGCTTGTTTAGGTGTTAATGCAAGTTATCCACACTTGATTGAACCACTACATTGCAATTTGAAGCCTTGGAAAGCATGCCAAAATAGGGTACCTCGGACTGTGTATGCCAGTTCAATTTGGATGCAACAATCAGTTTGATTTTCTACATCAACAGTGAAGTTCGTTGAGTACTTTGGAGTATCTGGAACACTTATTAGAGTACAGTTGAACTGAGGAAGGCTTGTTTATAGATTTGGATGTGTGCAAAAGGTGCATTTGCATTAAACAAATATGTTAAACAACCCAGTACAGATTGTGGGTGAAAAGTTGGATAGGAAGAACTTCCAGGCATGGAAGTACAGGATTAAAAGCTTTCTGAAAGGAAAAGGGTTTTGGAATCTTGTTATAAGTGCAGAGCCAGAGCCGGAACTACCCCGACAACCTACACAACAATAGGTTGTAGCTCATAAAAAGCAATGGTCAAAGAGAGCATACAAAGTTTTGCATTACTTGTCTATATGTATCTCGGATGCTATACTCATACATATACATGATGTTGAGAATCCCAAGGATGCATGGGATACATTGGTAAAGCTGTTTGATACAGACACTAGTGCTCGTAAGTCTCAGTTGAGACAACAGATTCATAATGTGAAGCGAAAAGGAAGGAGCATCCATGATTATGTACAAGAGATAAAGAAGTATGCAGATGCATTGGCAACAATCAATGCCCCCATGCCTGATGATGATTTGGTAGACATTGCCTTGCATGGTCTTGGCAAGGAGTACAAGTCTTTTGATACATCTATCTCTGTTTGGAGTATAGGTTTACTAGATTTTGATGAGTTGGTTTCACTCTTGCTTGTTGAGGAAATCAAATTCAGTGACTCGTTTCATGATGCATCTACTAGCCATGATGATAATGGCAGAAAACAGGCTTTCTATTCACAAAGGGGATTCAGAGGCAGGGGGAGATTTGCATCATGTGGTCGTGGTGGTAATGGTTGTGGATGGCAAGATAGGTCACCACAACAACAGAATTTTTAGCCTTCATATGGTGCTAGAGGTGGTCGTGGATATACACCTCAGAGAGAGACAGAGGTAATCCTCGTGGTAGAGGACGTTGGCAAGGCCAACAAACATCTATGCAAAATGTGGAATGTCATTACTGTGAGAAATTTGGTCATATGGCATGTGATTGTTTTCGCAAACAAAATGATTTGAGAGGGGATAGAGCACAACATGGTGGACATTATGCACAACATGGTGGAAATTATGCAAATGGTGGAAATTTTGCATAATCAAGCAGTAATGATGGCAGCGCAAATCACCTGTTTGCCATGAAACATGTTGTGGGATCTATGATGACAAATGGTGATAGTGATGACACTTGGTATATGGACTCTGGAGCATCAAACCATATGACTTGTCATGGCGAATGGTTTGAACATATGAAGCCTATGGATGTGAAAGGCTATGTGGAGACAGGAGATGATACCCAACATGCTATCACACATGTTGGAAGTGTACCATTGGTTATGCACAATGGTGAAATAAAGTCTATGGCAGATGTCTTGTATGTGCCTTCTATTACAAAAAGTTTGGTCAAATGGTAGAACAAGGTTTACAGGTTCATTTCAATGAGCATGGATGCTTTGTTGAGGATTTCAAAAATGGATGTAGAGTCATTGCCAAAGGCAAGAAAGAAGGCAAGTTATTTAAGTTGGATGTTGGAATTCCTAATGAGTTGAAATCGGCCATGTTCTCTAAAAGCCGAAATGTGGTACAGGACATTGACATGTGGCATAAAAGGATTGGACATGTGAACATACAAAGGTTAAAGAACATGCAGGCAAGAGGCGTTGTTAGTGGGCTGCCTAGATTTAAGTATGATGGGAATATGCATGTCTATGATGCTTGCCAGTTTGGAAAGTAAGCAAGGTTGCTGTTTCCTAAAGAAGGCAACATGAGTAGCAGGCCACTTGAGATAGTTCATAGTGATGTATGGGGTCCTGCATAAAACCCATCCATTAAAGGCAGCTTGTATTATGTGACATTCATTGATGATTTCAGCAGAATGACTTGGATTTACTTTTTCAGAGAGAAAAGTGAAGTGTTGGGAAAGTTTATGGACTTCAAAGCTTTTGTAGAGAAGCAATATGGCTCTTGGATAAAATGTTTGAGGACAGATGGAGGTGGTGAATACACCTCACATGCTTTTGCAAAGAAGCATGTGAGGTGTATGGACTTCAAAGGTTTTGCAAAGAAGCAATATGGCTCTTGGATAAAATGTTTGAGGACAGATGGAGGTGGTGAATACACCTCACATGCTTTTGAGAATTTCTTGAGAAAGCATGGCATAAGAAGGCAGTTAACTTGCAGGTACACACCTCAGCAAAATGGTGTTACTGAGAGAAAGAATAGAGTCATTTGTGATGTGGCCAGGGCGATGCTCAATGGAAAAAGCATGCCAGACTATTATTGGGCAGAAGCATGTGCCACAGCAGTGTATGTACTTAATAAGACACCCACAGCAGCCATACATGATGGAAGCATGTGCCACAGCGGTGTATGTACTTAATAACACACCCATAGCAGCCATACATGGAAGTATGCCAGAGAAGCAGCTTATAGATTTTAGGCCAGACATTGGACACCTCAAAGTGTTTGGTTGCATAGCTTATGTACATGTTCCTGAGAGAAAGAGGAAGTTAGATCCTAAGGCAAAAAAGTGCATTTTTGTTGGGTATGCACAGGATCGCAAGGCATATAAATGTTACAATCCACAAACTAGGCAAGTGGTTATCTCACGAGATGTGGTGTTTGATGAACTCGCTAGTTGGTACAAGGCAAAGGATGAGGGTATCATTGATTCTGTTGATGCTGATCTGCATGTGAACTTGCCACAAGCAAGTTCTATTTCTATGTCTGGGCCAATAGAGTCTAAGAGTAGCACTATACGTCCATGGTCAGGACGCTTGAGACATGAAAGTGTGAGCACTGGGAGTAGTGCTGTGGATAAAGGGAAAAAGAAGGTTGAAGGAATTGGCATTACAGGTTATGAGACGTCAAGTTTAGAGAGTTTGGATGAGGAACTTGGCATACCAATTTTACGCACACCAGGTGCAAGGCAAGATAGATATGTCCCTCCACATGCTAGAGTGACAGGTGTTCAGAGTGATCCGCATGCATTGCGGAGGTCCCAAAGGGTCAGTATCCAATTGTTGATAGGTTGACATATCGTGACTTTGCTATGCATTACGCATATATGACCTCTTTGGTGAAGCATGTGGAACCTACATGCTATATAGAAGCTATTGGAAGCATGTGTGGGAGAAGGCAATGTGGACGCATTGGTTCAAAATGAAACATGGGATTTGGTTGCCTTACCCCCACAAGGCAAAAATGTCATTGGTTGCAAATGGGTTTATAAGGTGAAATGCAAATCAGATGGTTCCATTGAGCGCCATAAAGCGTGGTTGGTAGCTAAAGGTTATGCATAAACCCACCAAGGCTTGGACTATGATGAAACATTTAGTCCCGTTGCTAGAAATAGGCTTACAACCAACCATACCATATTTGGACAACATGTCCAAAGCATACTATCGTTGTGACAACCATATACCCTCAAGCATCTTGATGACCTCAATGTCAAGAAAGTATCTCAACTCACCCAAATCCTTCATGTCAAACTTTTTCTTGAGGAAACCCTTCACATGCTCAACTTCCTGCTCAGTATCACCCCTAATAATCAAGTCATCCACATAAGTAGGAATGATAACAAACCCCTTATCACTCTTTCGCATATAGAGGGAATGATCTGCATCTTCCATATGAAAGCCAATGGTGACAAGATACTTTATGAACTTGTCATGCCATGCTCTTAGCACCTATTTCATACAAGGGTTTATGTAGCCCCTGCACACATAATCTGGGTGAGTCAAATCCTCATAACTAGGTGGCTGGTCCAAATACACTTCTTCTTGCAACTCACCATGCAAGAATGCATTCTTTACGTCCATCTAATGTAAGACCCAACTTTTTGATGTAGCAATTGTCCTGTTGAATTTTAAGGACTGACATTCTGATGCAACCTGCCACTCCATGGTCTATCAACACACCCACTGCTAGGGGACTCTCTTGGTCCACTCAACAACTGTGTTTATTGACCAAAATTTTGTGTAACCACCATTGAGTCTTTTACATCAACATACCAGTTTCTCATCTCACAAATACATTCCTACTCACCCTAATCTCATGTGTAATGGGGTTATAACTATTAGAAATACACCAAAATACCATGTGACATTGGGGATACGGGCATTCTGTCATTAGGCTTATAGCCAACTTGGTGTGAACACTCCAGGTGTGAGCAACCTCTTACTTATATAAAAGATAGGGTTTGATGCCTATAAAAGGGTATTGTACTTGGTGGTTCACTCATCACATCTCATTCATTCATAATACAATCACCTTGTGTTGTGCCCAGCTTGCTTTCTCTTGCTTGCTCAAGTTCTCTCTTCTTCTTCCTCCTTAATCATGGAGAGATTTCATCCTCCATATCTGCATGGTTGAACTTGTGAGTGATTGCCAACATGGTATCATAGCCATGCTTCTCAATGATCCATGCTTAATCCCTACTCATCATCACATATACTAATGCTTCTCAATGATCCATGCTTAATCCCTACTCATCATCACATATACTAATCATGATTAGTGAGTAATTACCCATTTTATCATTGCTCACCATTTTTTCTCTTCCTTGCAAAAATGCAGCTTTACCCCCTCTCACAAAATCATCTCATTCTTCTTCTCCAATGCATATCCTTGTAAACCCTCTTAGGAGCATCAACCTAACCCTATTGCTAAGCTACAGCTCAAGGGAGTCATCAAAATATGCCACAAGTTAGTCAATGCAAGTCGACACTTATTTTTGGAGGGTTTTCACAAATTCGCCTTCATCGCTTCGAATCAACCCGATTCCTCTCAGCTGTAGCAACTATATGGTAAGAGCTACAAGCTCACAAACTTTGGGCCTATTTGGTCCCATAGGCATAACAGGGAGGAGCAGATAAAAATAAACATAAAATGCAGCTTCATCATCAAAATTCGACGCCTATAGTTTATTTTCTTCTAATTTCTCTTGGGGATCAATCATTAACGCAACAAGTTATGAATAGCCCAAATCTTGAAGTAAAATTATCAAGCAAATCATCATTTTTAACTTTATGTCATTAAGCAAATAATTAGTGTTAATTTTACACATCAATTAGTGTCATTCATCAAGGGTTTAATCATATCATTGGGGACTTGCTATTGCTTTCCAAATCTTCATATTGAGAAAGCCCCTTGATTTGCTCCTCCAATGGTGCTCTCCAAATCAAGGTATTTTTTGCTCAATTAATAAAAAATCACATTCACTAATACCTTGATTAGTACTAATCATCTAAGGTTTTTAGAGCCATTAATGGTTCATATCTCACATTCAAGTGTTGCTAAAACTATGTAAATCATCAAATCAGATTTTTCCCTTGATTAGAGTGATCCAAAATCGAGTATAAATCTATATTAGCGTTGTTTGGGACAATGGGATTTCTAAGCATATATGCTTTATGTACCTCATTTATCATGCTCATAAATCAATTGTACAAGGGCAAGACACTGGCCATTGATAAGGCTAATACCCCCTTGAGAAGATTTAATGCATTATTATCTGAAAGGGACATGCATCAGCATCATGTCAGGCTGTATGAACACACTAAGAATATGATCCATCTTTGCCTACATGGATTTCATCACAATGAAATCAAGGATGAAGAAGACCAAGAGCTACATCAACATCAAGATCTACATTGACATAAAGAAGATCAAGAGTAACATTGACATTATGAGCTACATCAAGAAGATCTTCATCAGCATATTGGTTATCTAGGGAAACTCTCCCTTTATTTCTAATTTCTATTTTATATTTAGTCAACGATTCTCTACCCAGGTTGTCTCCCAAAATCTGAATCTTTTAGACTTTTTGGGTTTGTTATATAGCCTTGATGTTATAAAATACATAGATGGCTTCCTAAACCAGCCAAGGTCAACCTAGCTATGGTTACCCCTCTATCTTAGTGAAATGTAATCATAACTAGATATCTCGCATTTGTCATCATTGACTGGCATTGTAAAAACCACCATGAGTAAGACCTACGGACACTTGAATGGTTATCATAAACAGCTTTGTAAATAGTAACTAGAACTAGCATTGACATCATAGCAGTCATGGATATTTTGTTGAGGGGGAGGGTGTTAGAAATATACCAAAATACCATGTGACATTGGGGATACGGGCATTCGGTCATTAGACTTATAGCCAACTTGGTGTGAACAACCTCTTAGTTAGAGTCAAAAGATAGGGTTGATGCCTATAAAGGGTATTGTACTTGGTGGTTCATTCATCTCATCTTATTCATTCAAAATACAATCACCTTGTGTTGTGCCCAACTTGCTATCTCTTGCTTACTCAAGTTCTCTCTTCTTCCTCCTCCTCAACCATGGAGAGATTTCATCCTCCATGGCTCCATGGTTGAACCTATGTTTGCCAACAATGGAGAGATTTCATCCTCCATGGCTCCATGGTTGAACCTGTGTTTGCCAACAATAACATCTATACCCCTTTTTCTCGAGGGAGTAACTATGAAAACACATTTTTTAACCTTCAAATCTAGCTTACTATGCAGCTCATCAGGAATACATACATATGCAAGGCATCCAAAAACTTTCAGATGTGACAAATCTTGTTTTCTTCCACTGTACTTCTCCTCTAGAGTCATACCATACATCGCTGGTATGGGGGTCATGTTTATATAATGTAAACTACAGTCATAACTGCTTTATCCCAATAACGATGAGACATACTCTTCTCAACCATTAATGCACGAGTAACTTCTATAATGTGCATGTTCTTCCTCTCAGCGACACCATTTTGCTGTGAAGTGTACCTGCATGTAAATTACCTCTGAATTCCATGCTTTTTCAGACTTTGTATTGAACTCATCAGAGAAATATTCTCCCCCTCTATCTGACCTCAAACACTTAATCTACGAACCTGTTTGTTTTTTAGCGAACATTCTAAAATTCTGTAAGTGAGCAAACACTTCACTTTTCTCGTTCATGAAGTGCACGCACACCTTCCTTGTGTGGTCATCGATGAAAGATACATAACATCGACATCCTCCCATTGATGCCATCTTTGGTGACCCCCATACATCTAAGTGCGCCACATTGCTTACATTTCTATCATATGAAAATACATTCTTGTTTGCTTTTTAAATCATTAGGAACTCAATGGAGTCTTCTTGGGCCCTTTTATTTGGCAGTTTAAGGGAGTCAAACCTTTTCTCTTAAGAAGAAACGTTTTCTAATTAGAAGCTTCAAAACGGCTACTTTATTCGAATTTGAATTTTGGGGGGAAAATGGAATTTAAAATCTAGCGGATAAACCCATATCATGTAACATATCTATGGAAAGCTCTTGATGCGTAGATCATGGATCTGTAATCTCCGCTCAAATCGGAGCTTGTATGTAGAAGTTATGGAGGTCCAAAAATTGTAAAATTGCCCCCTTCCCTTTTTGGGGGAAAAAGTGCACCCTTTGACCACTCTTACACCTCTCTTACAAACCATTGGTTTTTGCTTACATGGCGGGCTCCTATTTGTCAAAAAGTTAAACGTTTCCATAACCTCATGGCAAATTAAAGGGCCCAAAAAGACTCCATTGAGTTCCTAATGTGACATGCTTCACAAACCTAATGTATTCCATCCATCTTAAACGTTGGCAAACCTATAACAATTTCAAAATTCTGCATGGACTTCAATCGCTGCTCATTTACATGACCAATACATTTGTGCCAAATATCTATAGCGACCACAACACATGTACCTTGTGTAAACATAGCAACTTTGATCTCAGGCATGCTTACATCTAAAGTAAAAATTCTACCCTTTGCAATCAAACTATATTTATTCTGAAAGTCCTCTATATAGATGCTATTATGGTTGAAGCGTACCTGCAAACCCTGCCCAATTATCTACCCAATAAAAACTAGGTTCTTTATGATGTTGGACACATGAAGTACATTAGACAAGTACTTCATCTTGCATCCTACATAGCTAATGGCACATTCCCAATATGAGCAATAGGATGAGTTGTGTCATCTACATAACCTTGTTTTTTCAAGTTCTTCACATCTCTATACTACCCACCATGACAGGTCATGTGGTTACAAATAAATTCTCATATCTATCTTTAGTTTGCTTGCTTGAAGACGCATAATTGTATTGATGCAATTTCCCATTCTTTGTCACTCTACTTCTTGTGATTTTTATAGAAAAATGACCTAGTTTGCCACAATAATAGCAATCTCTAGAACCTATTCCTGATTGTTATATGTTCCAATTACCACCACCTCTTTGGCTCCCCTTGCCTTGAGACTGGCGTCTTCCACCCCACTGGATTGTTGTTGTCCATAATTGTAGTTTCTATGTCCACCACCACCACCTTGGCCTCGACCATGACCTCTATCTCTGCCTCTACCTGAATTGAAGTAGAAGATATGATTTGATGTGTTCTTGCTTCATGAAGAGGATTTCCCACCTAGAGACTTTTTTTCTATGATCAGCATAAACACTAAGTCTCGAAAGTTGGGAACATTCTCCCTAAGTAGGCAATGGAGATCTTAAATGGCTTGTATTCTTTGCAAAGCCCATTCAGAGAGATGCTCAATAAATCATCATCTTTCACCGATACATTGATAGACCCAAGGGATTCAATAATGCCCTTGTGATCTTTAAAGCATATTGATGGATAGACATGCTTTTCACAGTATGCACCTCTTATTTTAGCTGCAGTTTTCTTGCCTTTGTGTTGGTCTGGAACATCTGCACACCAGATTCTGCCATGCAATTGCTTGAGTGTTGGCATCCTATATGTATCCTATATGTATCCTATGATTGTATCTACAACGATAAGGCACTGATTGAAAGCCAATATATGACTTTCCTTGCACCACCCTAGTTCCAATCCTTAAATACATTTACATCTACTGGAGTGGCATTCTCTTCAAGCAACTCTAAAGGCTCCTCGTTGTTTCCGATGTAGTCTCAAAAGCCTTAGGAAATTGGTCATTCTGAACTTCCAAGCATGGAAGTTGTTCTTGTCCAGCTTCTCACTAACAATCTAATTAAGTCCGTCAGACATGTTTGCCTACAATTCAAACAAAATTAGTTCGGAACTAAAACTTCCAGAAATGCTCGAAAACATCTTGCAATGGCCAAACAAAGGTCAAAATGCGATTCTGGCTATCAAACTCTCGTACAAAGTTCCAAAGTACTACGCACCACATGCACCTCCACGCCTGTGAAGACAGCTCCTCAATCAGAGATATGTAGCTTCCAAAGCTATCCAAGGGATCGTATCTAAACAAGAAGAGAAAGATATGATGATGCTCTTACCCGTGTACCGCTTCCTTTTTCTTCATAACTTCCTTTGCTTGTCTCTCAACTCCTTACCTTGAACTCGGCTCTGCTACTATGAAAAGATTGGGGAAGGAGAGAGAGCTTGAACTCTTGCAAGCATACACACAACAATGGATAACACACACACAAAGATGGAAGAATGAAATCTTTTTCTTCTCTCTCCTCAAAAGAGATCTATAAAAGATGAGTGAAAACCAACATAAGTACTAGAGTACTATGTACAAACGGTTTGTAATGTGAACATGTTAGGTAGGTACGCTAGTAAGATAAGTATGCTATAACTCGATGGGTGGACTACGTAAGTATAGTCAAGCTATAAAATCACCGACGAAGAGCCGACATGTCGACTACTAAACACACCAGTGATATAAATGTGGAATAGTCACCCAAACGTGTCGTGAGTATCAGCTCTGGTTGAGCTTGACATCTCAACAACCTACACTTTGTGTAAAAACCTTAGCTAGGTTTTGTGGCTCGATTGAAAACTATAACAAGAGACAAGTAACATGTTATTGCTTTTTCCTTAGACCTTAAGTTATCTCATCAATTAGCAAAAGCGATCTATATTTAATCTTCTATAGAGATTGACTACAAGCAACAAGCTTTGGCTTCATGCGAAGCAATCTAGTTGATGAGAATTTTGGGGGATACGGATGTAAAGAGCAACTGACAGAGCTACAATGAGACCACCAAATTTACATGTTCATGTAAGTCGTAATTTTTTTTATTCTTTTCCTTTGACTATTGCTTTACCATTGATTACAAAGTTGAAGATTCTCTTGATGTAAAACTAAATAATCTCTAAAGAGTGTGAGGTCCCAATCTTCATACACAACAATATGAAACATTCATCTTCATGCACTATGATTAGAAGCTTAGCTCCCTATTTGGAAGATGTACCAAATCTAAGGAGTATCCACTCATATGTAATCTAGTCGTGGCCACCTTTTTGAAGGAAACATCCGAGAAAGATTTTGTTATCCAATATAAGATGCCACATTGTTGATTTTCCTCTAAACCAAATAACTAACAAGCAAACCATTGATGTTCATGCTCCTTTACATCCCAACTCTCTAAAAGCAACATGTCAAAAGCCTCCATCACAATTTTCTTACAAACCTACATGGTTGGAGTTCTATCCATAACTTTAGGAGATGAACCTCACAGATGACATCAATCTAGTAGAAGAACCCTTTCTTTAGTTTTTGTTGTTTTTGTTGAGATAGTAAGTGCTTTACACTACAACACCTCCATCCCTTATTGATTCCTTACTAACAAATTTTTAAGTTACGAGTACTTCAAATGTTCAACGTTGCAAGGAGAAATTGATTATCTTTTTAGCAACAAGTACTAGGTTTCTTTTTCTGGTTTTTGTGCTTCTAAAAAAAGTTTGTCAATGGGTAAGATATGGCATCAAAATCCTTTAGAATATGGAGCGAGAGTAACAATGCAATTTCCCAGACTTCAAACTTTGAAAATGACGTCTAAGGTTCACAAAGGTTTAAAACCTAGAAAAAAACCACATTTAAATATCCACGTTTTCATCCGCACAAACTGAACTTATTTAACAGAAAACCACTTCGAGCTCTGAATCTATTGATCTTTCTCTCACAAATTCAGTATCACATTTTTGGACTTAATTATGAGAAGTAAGACACTCTGCAGGGCTGTGTGACCTGCGTGATATGCAAAATCACGAGAATACTACTGAGAAGGTGGGCATATGGATTCAAAAAATCATAGTTAGAAAAGGTAGCAAACCTTAAACTCTAAGGTTCAGGCAAACTGACACTAGGCCTTTTTGGCTAGCAATGCTTAACAATGGAGTGATTTTGTATCATAGAGATAGGATGGTTTGTGAGTTTTTTTTTTCTCTTTAAATTGTTGAGAGCTTTTTCCTGTTTTTCAGAGTAGATCCACCTGTAGTCATTGGCTTCTGTGAGGAGCTTTTACATTAACTAGGTCATGTATACTTGCACACTTGCATTCTTGGTGGTACCACACAGTGGGCATCCATCAAGGCGGCCTTCACAATCTCGGCAAAGGCAGAGATGCCTGCACGGTAGGAGGAGAATGCTCACATCATTCACCCTGCAAAACTTGCACCTCCTCTGCTCCCTCAGCTCTTTGTTCTGATCTGCCAGGACGGACCCTTCCCCAACACAGTGTTGGCACGACTCCGCATCATTCACCTCGCTCTCTCCACACCCTTCCTCTCTGCTCATGCGATGATGTTGAAGATTAAGCTGTTCATCTCTCATCTGTCCCACCACCTGCTCTAAGCTCTGTCGCAGATTTAAAGCCATTAGCTCATTGTTCTTAGCCAAGTTCCTCCATAGCTGGGCCTCCAAGCTCAGCTGCTTTAACCTCTCCTCCAGCTCCAGGGTCCTCCTATTGGCCTTGTCAAGCTCCTCATCCTTCATCCTCAGCCGCTTGAATACGCCCTCATCTACAACAGACAATAGCGTCCTTGTGTGCCTCTTTCTTTTCTCTTCTAGAGCTTGCTTCATCCATTCAGCCTAAAATATATGAGCCACAAAATATTAGCATGGATATAACAAGGACCTACTCAATGTGATTCTATGTTGAGGCATGCGGATGCTAATATTGCAAAAAAGCACGCATGGATACACATATGCTTTTGCTGCAATTAAGCATCAGAGACAAAGCATAAGTAAAGTGCACAGTCCTCATGATTCGTTTTTAAGTACAAGGCTCATTGATGTATGTATTCAGATAAGTGTGAGTGAGTGTGTGAGTGTGTGTGTGTGTGTGTGAGATTAAGGAGTGTCTGTGTATTCAAATAGCCATGTCCAGTCCTCACGAACCATTGCTATGTACATTCAGGTAAAGTGTCCGAGCGTGGGTGAGAGAGAGAGAGAGAGAGAGATTAAGAAGTCATAGGCATGCACAGTCCGCATGAATCATTTACATGAATAGTCGTGTGTGAGAGTGTGTGTGTGTGTGTGTGTGTGTGTGTGTGTGTGTGTGTGAGCGAGAAATCAAAGCATTCATGATTACCTGAGAGTCAATAAGGTGGTGGAGTTCTTCTCTTTGCTTATCCATGAGGGTTTGCAGTAGCTTGCAGGAATCGGAGACAGTGACGTGACGCCCACTGATGGAGGGCTGGGGGGAGTTTTGGCGGGAATTCTCGATCGTGGAGGTGGCCAGCCTGAGCCCAGTGGAGACGGGCGCCGCCCGTGTTGTGAAAGCGGCCATGACCGGCAACAAGGGCCTATTCAATACTAGGGGCTCTTCACATGCCGTCTCCCTTGACCTCTTATTATGCTTGATATTGCGCTGCACTGCATCCGCTTCCTGACTTTCATTCATCACCGCTACCCCATTGTTTATCAAAGCTTGCTGCTGGACGGCTGTTTAATAGTATCACAATAACACTAATTAAAATCTTATGGCCTTCATAAGCAGTTGCACCAGAAGATTGATTCAGAGATTAATAACTTGGATTGGCAAATTTTGGGATATTGAATCCACAGTTTCAGTATTAATCCACCCTTATTGAAAAAAAGGGGGGAGAAATCTTGCACGAATTAAAATATATTTTTGCTTACCAGCATTGGGGACCTTGAATACATTAGCCCATTGAGAGTACTGCAATTCCTCAGCTGCGGTCCCTTGGCTTGTATGCTCCACGGAGCGGACCCTGCGACACCAATACTCACAGTCAGGCAAAGGCTAATCTTCTTTATATAAAGCTAGAATCTAGCGAAAAAAGTATTAAAATACAAATACAGTTCTCATATTCAACAGACATATATCTAGATTAATACAGTTCTCATATTCAACAGACATATATCTAGATTTGAATCGAAAATACATGATGCAGACAACGTTCTCATTGCTTTACAAAGATATACCTGCTCAAGAAATCAGGCAATAGGTTGTTGGAGGGGTTGTGAGCTTGTACAGCCATCAATGGGGGGTAGTTTAAGAATCTTGAAGTAATTGATAAACAGAAAGAGAACACCCTACACTATCACTAATTCTGCTAATTAATTGAAGAAAACAACAGCAACAGCAGATCAAGCTGGAGGCAACAGGCCAGTCAGACAAAGGTGGAGAGAAATGGAGAGAGAGAGAGAGAGAGAGAGAGAGAGAGATGAGGCACGCCAAGCCTGCAAGCGCATTCACGAAAACAAGAGACGCATGCTGAAGGAGGCCAAGAAACGCAAGAAAGCACCAGAGAGAGGTAGAGAGAGAGAGAGACAGAGAGAGAAATAGACAGACAGAGGAGGGGACTATGTAAGGCCGGATAGAGAGAGATCAGGAGTGATTCTTCGAACGGCGAGGTAGACTGTGACATATGTGATTGAGTGTAATTATGGAGGTGGTGATGATGAGGGTGGGGGTAGCAACACGAGAGGAAAATATAGTAGTCTGGTTAAAGACAAGGATTATAATAGTGAGAGGAGAGAGGACAGTGTGGGGCAGGTGGGCAGCAAAGATCATGGGTGGTTGTGTGTGCAGTGTGTGTGTGTGCAGTGTGTGTGAGAGAGAGAGAGAGGGGGGGCGCGTGTGTCACTGTGTGGTGGTGGTGGGTAACGGGAAAAGAAAATAAAAGCGCTGCACGAAGAGAACCACACACATACACAGTCTCTCTCAGTCTCTCTCTCTCTCTCCTTGTTTAGCGTTTTCAGACTTGTCATTTCCCCACCAGGCCTGACTGCATCAAAAGTCAAGGCAGGACCCTACCTTACAATGTGCAAGCTACAGCAAACGCACAGACACACACAAGAAAGAAAGAGAGAGAACGACCTAACGTAATTGCATTTTCTTTCTTGCTGTCTTGCTTGGGGTACCACCCCCCTAAGCAATAAAATAGTAATGAGATCTATGACAAGGTAACTGCACCCCTCATTGACAACCCACCTCCATGTTGGTGGTGTGGTGTGAGACTTGAGTAAAGTAACTATTAGTAGGTAGATAGTAATACAAGGTGAACTTCAAAGTTTAACAAATAGGAGTGGAGTAACTGCCATTCCATAACTTGCTTGCCAATTAGAAACACAAAGGAAGGGATGTTACTTTGGTAGTACTCGATTGGATTAAATGGCTCTTGAAATCTAGGTGATATTAGAGCCTGTTCGCGCACATATCGAATTATCGTATCTAATCTTTTATTTTTGTTTCCCTCCCAAAAAACAGATAAGCAAAGAAGAGATACTCACATATGATGTCTACTTGTCTCCTTTGGTGTGGTTTTTGAGCATCAAAGCTAGAAACAAACATATTCTAATTCATTTTTTACTAGCTAAAATCAAAGAAAATGCACCAAGAATTTTCGTAACCCTAGGGCCAATTTTGTGCAAGGAGATTTGGAAACCATTTGCTAACTCAACGCTCCAAAATCTAATGTGTCAAGTTCACAAGTACAAAGTGGCTATTTTTGTCTCATTTTGATTTAATTCTCTCCAAACTGAATACCATTTGTTGCGATATGTAAGTAAAATGAATCAGGCCCCTAGTTTTGTACATTATTGTTCTAAATTTTAATGAGTTGTCCTTAGTTTGCTCCATTTTTTTTAAAAGGTTTTTATCAAAGCACTGCTAAGTTCTTGTCTCTATTTAGCACACATGCTAGATTTGTTATTACAAAACCCTAGGCAATTTTGCCTTTTTTTCCACTAATGGATGTTCAAGACAAGTAGGGCCTTCATTGGCCTATTCTACCACCAAAGGCCAAAATTTTGGGACACTGCACTCACACGCCAGGCTTGGTGTGAACAACCTCATAGATATTAGTGGCTAAAAACTCAAAACTACCACCATTTTCACACTAGCAGAGTTTACTCGACCATTTGCATTGAATGCAACTTGGCCATCTCACTCCTTAGTATGTTGATTTTGGCACAAAATAGGTATAATTAGAAAATATAACTAAAATTTAGCCATTACATCAAGGTTCGCTTAGCATTGAACGTGAGAATGCAGTGACTAATTTATGTGCTAATGGTAGGGACTCAATTGATATGCCCATAGAAAAAGGCTATAAGTGTAGAACAAAACAAATCATTGAAAAGTTGCAATGAATTGTAGGCGGCGTGTAGGTCCTAGGCAGACGAAGAGAGTACCATATGGCAAATGTTGAAAATACCAATGGTGGTATTAGAATCAACCCTTGTATAACAAATACCTTCATTAAGCCACCATCTAAAGAAATTTAGGGCATGCTCCCATGATGTCAAGAGGTTGGCCACTATTGATTAAAAACGTGAAGTAAAGAACAAAAAATAGATTTGAGAAAAAGCTAAAAGTTAATGTGGTAGTGACCAAAATAATGCGCAGAGTGTCACCTATACAGATTCTTTCATTGTTGTTCTGAACAATTGCTTCTGGGCTTGTGCAAGATTGACATTGCACATGCACCTGTGGAGTTTCTTAAACATTTTTAGCTTAGAGTGGTGGAGCCCTGTACGACTACTTAGAGAGCCATGGTAAAAATTTAATGCAAAAAGTGGGGCAAGTTGGCTCTCTCTTGATTGGCTAGTCACGCTAGATGCACACTACCCCTACCCACCAAGGAGAAGGAAGAAATTTTTAGAAAACGCTAGTAAACTCTCAAAAATATCCTTGCCCCAAACTTTTGGGTAGGAAGCTTTTCCCAATAAATTGCCCACCAAGGAGAATGAAAAAGCTCCACGCCATAAAAATGTCAGAAAAAATCTTTCGCATCAGAAAACCATCAAAACAAAGTAAGCAGGCAGGGAAAAATTGAATCCATTCTTATTGCAGTGCTTGCTAAGTGTATATAAAAAATAGTTAATTTGCTAAGTGTATATAAAAAATAGTTAATTTGCCAATGAAAATACTGCCTAGCTGTAAGGTGTTGAAATCCCATGCAAGAGGTGCTGGGTTCAAAACCTACCTGTTGTTTGACGATGGCATGGAACACGAGCACAAAAGATCCCAAAAAAAAGTTAATTTAACAAAGTCATGCATCCAAATGACAAATCATGGATGAGATTGGTGGAGAATTTTATGATTTTTTTTTTTGGAAATCTGGTCATGCAAGATTTTCGTGGGGCTCGGGTCTTAGAGGCATGGGAGCACCCTCTAGCTAGGTACAAATTAGGTAAGTGATAGTAGTACTAGTGGGCAGTGGGGATTCCTTAAGCAAGGTGAACTGTAAATGACAGGAAGCAAAGTAGTGGTAATGATAGGAAGTGAAGCTGTAGAAAAAGTAGGCTTTCAAGTTTCAACAAAGAAGGTGGCAGTGGACCGTAGGAGTAGGCAGTGGCAGCAAAGGTACTAAATGGCCAAGCAAGTGAGGTGAACATGCTAAACATGACTTGACCAGTGGCAGGAAGTTCCTTTTTAAAAAAGATTAAAAAAGATTAAAAACCAAAGGGGTAGAAAGAAGAGGACTTTTGATCCAACGGTCCATGGTGACCAGATGAGGTACTTCCACCTACTATCTTAAGTTTGAAGGCAGGGGGGCTATTATGATAGTTGTCATGACAAAATGGCAGAGCGCGGAGAGAAACTCGTAGAAATGGCAGTAGCCTACGACGTACTACTTACTATAGTACTATAATTACTTAATTTATTAATCACTTACCACTGCACCTAGGAGGCTATGGGTACCTTTAAAGTGTCACCACCACCACCAACTCATAGCCTGCAGACCGTCCTCTTGCTTTCAAAAGGCTGGCCAGTGTCCCCCCGGCCGGCCACCCTTTTCCCTTGTGTGTGAAAAGCGGCTCCCCCCCCCGCTTTTCAATTTATTCCACATAATCTTTAGGTGTACAATTATGATTAGTATGTGACACACACACACACACTCGTGACTGTACCAATTGCCATGGCCTCAAGGTTCACGCGTGTTGGCAACTTGGTATGAGCCACATAAAAAAACACACACACACTCTCTCTCTCTCTCTCTCTAGACCCATCACCTCCTCAACTTTATTTAACATACACGCAAACTCTACCCTAGGGTACCTTCCAAGCTGGTCAGCCTTCCATGCTTTTGTCACAAACATGGCCTCACCCCACCCCATGTTAGTAGCCAGCATCTCGTGCTCTCCTTAAAAGGTCCACCCCTCATCACGACAACCTAACACTTAGCAGTTAAAGGGGTCCAACTTGTAAGTCTTTCTCACACCACTCCCATCATTCAAATGGCCTTTATATGTATCACACATGCCGTTTCTTTTGGCAAGTTTCCACCATTTCCTATGCCCCATGACGCTCTAGAATCCATCAATTGCCCTCAACTTTCTCTCACCACCATGGGTAGATGCCACTCATGCCACCATAGCAAATGCCACACCCCCCCCCATTACACTCAAGTTTCTCTCACAACCATGCCAAGATACTATCCTTTGGCCTTTTCACTTTCCTTGTTGGGCCAACTTGCTCTTGCCACCGCACCGGACATACCACACTTGGAGACATGCATAATTGTCAAAGTGAATGGCCCATACTGAATTATTGGATCCATCCCACAAGAAAGAGTGTAGATGATACAAGATAATCACAACGTGGCTTCTTCCCATAATCATGATGACCTCTCTCATAACACCATCCACTACATGTGAACCGTATAAAAAAGATTTTTCTACCACTTAATGCCAAATTCAAGAGCTCATCTTTAAAAAAAATCACATTCACATAGATCACCAAAAGCCCCATGATGGAGGCACTAATGGAAGTTAGTCAACCCTTCCCTTAGAAGGTGGCTTAATCATGTGATTACATGGTAGTGGCATCTCTTTTCTCCTTCTTTACTCGTGATATCGAACAGCATGGGCTCCGTTTATGAGAATCACTCCTCTCATAAACTTGCATCTCTCTATTCAAGAAGTTGTCTTTTTCTCACTTATGTCTATCCCACAAAAACCCTCTTATGTGTTTTTGTTTGGGAGGAAGAATAATTATTATTAATTATATAAGTATGTGTTAAAAGCAATGTGAGAAGCACTCCTTTCACAAACTTTCACCTCTTTATTCAAGAAGGTGTCTTATCCTCACTTTTGTCAATCCCACAAAAACCCTCACATGTGTTAAATGAATGCTTTATCGAATGAACCAACATGTCCTTCTATGACGCCTTCTTTTATATCTAAATATGCATCCATATCATAATGCTTTAGATTGGAACAAAGGTGTACAATCACTAAATAATGGAAATGGTGCCATAATTGGCTCCCCATATGTTATTACATCGAAGGCCATAGTGAGGTGATTGAGCATTAAGTGAGGTAAATTTTCAATTGTTTATATCGATGGTATTAAACCAACAACTTATCCCACAACTTTAATAAGTTTTCTTCCCCTATAAATTGAATGTAACATCATGATCAATATGTGCTTCTCATCATTTTGACATGCCCCTTATGCAAATAAAAGAATCGAGAAGAAGGGAGAGAGGGGGAGCACGGAAGGGAAGAGAAGAAAGTGGCAGGAAGACGTGTGTGTGGTTATTACGTGAGTGCTCCTCAATATATGTGGTTTTCATGTGTAGCTCGATTTTTCCAAGAATATACATGTGAATTTGTCACGTTAGTATGAATTTACTATAGCTAAATCTTCTCAAAATCATGTTAATATTTTTATACTCATAATTCATGTAATACTCAAAGAAAAGATCAAGTAGATTTCATATATTCTCAATAGTGCTTAATGTTAACCAATTTGCTTACATAATTACTCAATATAAATATATTTATAGACACTATGTTAGCATAATAAGATTGATTTTCAAGCCCTTTAACTTCTTGATTAACTCATTCATTTTTATGAGCTCATAATTCTAAGGTATAATTTAATTTAACCAAATCAATTGTTTAGTTAGTGAATACTATTTGCATTATTTATTTACTAAGATGAAATATTTTTATTGTTATTGAATTGGAGAGGGATTATTCATATGAACATAAGCTAACAACGTCTTTGAAGCATAATGTTATTCCTCAAATTTGATCACTTTATTGGTAGATCTATTAGGGCTTACATAAAGTCATGAAAAATTTTGCATAACCACGTTGGCAAGTGGTAGAATAAGTTGTATGAAGGTTTACAAACGTACAGAAGGAGATGGACTATAGAAATAGTAAACCAAAAAAGGGGACTAGTGCAAATCTACGCCGATGTAGGGGAGGGCTACTTAGGTGGGAATGCTTTGTCATTATTGTTCGACGATGTGTAGATGTAATCTAGTGGAGTGGTTGCATTAGAGGACTTGCCCTTAGATTTTTTGGTCCCCTCATGATGTCTACAAGAGATTGCATGTCGAAGATTAGCAATTTGGAATTCATGTAGCTTTCTCCTTTGTAAAAAGAAATAAGCATAGATCTGGAGATGTCAGTCATGCATTTGTCTCCACTATTGTCAAATTTAGTTAATGAGGAGTCGTTATCATCCACATGAGGTCGATGCTATATGTTATATGTGCAAAGCATGCATAATATTTTTCATAGTTTATATGGCAAACCCTCTTATTTGAGGTGTTACTCTTGCATAGAGTGAATCAAGTGTATGAGAAGTGAATGGAGTTGAATAACTATGGGAGCTAAGCCAAATAACCCTCTTATTTGAGTTGTTAATCTTGCATAGCATGAATCAAGAGTGAATCAGGTGAATTGGAAGTGAATGGAGCTAAATAATTGTGGGAGACTAGCTTTGAGTGTGGTTTGAGAAATTTATTGAAGGAAGTGTAGGGATTAAAATGGGGATTTGTGTTTGAAATTATGAGTCCTTGTGAGAGATAAAACTTTCATTAAGCTTTCCATTGAGGTAGCATGCAAAGGAGTTATGCATAAGGAAGAATCTCCTTGGTATAGTAGAAAGAGTAGAGAACGAAGAACATGACTCAACACTATGAGCTTCTCGCTAACGTAAGGGGATGCTTGAGTATGTTTACTCGTGTCTTAGAGAACTACTTGTAGTAGGTAAAGATGGTGTGGTGTGGAGGATACCCACATTAGGGGTATCAGTTTTAAGCAAAAGCACCCACAATGGCTACTACAGTCAGTCGGAGTAGAAAACATGCAAGTATTTAGAGTTTGAAAAAAAATTAATGATGTGATTTGCATAGAGTCTCTATGTGATAGTTAGATGAGAATGGACTTGCCATCCTCATCTATGTGATAGTTAGATGAGGACAGACTTGCCATCATTGGAAATGGCGTTGATCGTTGGATGAGGTACAAGATCCCCTCCATGGTAGGTAAAAACATGTATGAAGCAAGAAAGCATCCTTTTCACACTCACTTCCAGATTTGGGAAAAGATATTGGCTTTCCCATTAATGTTGATTATGGCCTTGACACAATAAGTAATAGCTAAAATGATGTGGATCAAGGAAAGAGATAATTTTTTGTTTAGCATGATTTTCTTGAGGAAATCCCATTCAAGCATGACATATGTTTTGATGAGGACAACTTTGAGGAGGAGAAGGTAGAACAACTTCATAAAAAATACCCCTCTAGCTCCAAGAAGAGAATAAGTACTAGGGGAACTATCCCACCACAAAAAAATCAAGGGAGTAAAGGAGTCAGGGGAGGAAAAAGAACATGCATAAATGTGACTAAGCCTGGGGATATTCATGCCATGAATATCTCAAGATATTCATGTGCAAAACATTGTTCAATACAACAATCTTGATCATATGGAATAGTCAAGCGATGCTTCAGAAACCCTCCTAAACCCTTGAAAAGCAAATATGAACAAAAGTGGCCTAGAAGTTCACACGTGACTTTCCCCAAATAGTCACACCATGAGTATCTCAAGATAATCACGCCAAAAATGTACTCTAGAAGCAAATGAACCATATCTAGCCGCTCATAATGGCCTAAGAACCTAAGAGTATGAAAATAAAAGGTCATTTGTGGCATAAAACCAAAGGAGATCTTCATGTTGTGAATATCTCAAGTTATTCATGTCCAAAAAAGAGCTTCAAGTCTATTAGTCAATGTGACAAAGCCTTTGTTAACCATAATGATTAACATTACCCCTACTGTTTTTGAACAAAGTACGGTTGCACTTCATGTAGCACATTTTTATGTAAAACTGCACTAAGCACTTCATGTGAAATGATATGGAATGCCAAGCTTACGATATGTGTAATATCGGCCATGAGCTAGAAAGCCTAGATGTACATAGAGCTAGATAACTAGTTTTGGGCCCCCAATTGTCATATGGGTGGCTAACCATTGTAAAAAAAGTGAGCTCTTGTATATAAGTGACTTTGAAGAAATATGAAATGATACGATCCCATTATCATATTTGAGTCTTCTTCTTCTCTTTTACTCTTTTATGTGGTAATGGTTGTGTGCTTGTGTGTCTATGCATGCTTGCTTGCTTGATTGTGTGTGTGCATGTAGGTGATGCTCTCTAAGGCTTCTCTCCATTCCCTTCTTCTCTCTCTCTCTCTCCCTCCTTGCATACATGAAGGTATTGAGGTAGAGGTTAAGCTTTCCATAGCTTCTTCCCTCCTTGCTCTTTCCCTAGCACATGGAAGTTCCACTTAGGTGACACAAGTGGTGGTGGAGTGAGTCCCTAGCGGCTTTACAATCGAGAAGTTAACCCTCACATGGTTGGTTAAGTGTATGCTCCCGAACCGACCCTTGCATCTTCTCTTCTCTCCTTCTTTCCTCATGTAGGTGAATGTTCATTTTGGTGAATAACTTTGGTGCCATTGCTAGGGATAGTACTTGGATTAGGGGCCTTCACAATCTCTTCCTAAGCTAGAGACTTATCTTGCCTAGATGGAATGCAAATCCACCTGTTGTGCTTGGTATGAGTTTCATGTTTGATTTTTGCTATTTTTATTTTTCTTTGATCAATGGAGTTGCAATGGAGCTTAGGGGAGCAATAGGAGCTTTAGAGGCTACATCGAATGTAGGAGCAACAAGTAGGTGCTCTAATTTTTCCATTGGTTTCATTGATTTTTATTTTTCCTTCAAATAGATAAGAAATTGCATGTTAGCTTAATTGCACCATTAATCCTAGAATATTAGGTTAAACTGTGCATTCCTTGCATCATTAGGTAGTGTAGGACTAGCTTAATCCATGCATAAAAAGAAAAAATCAAAAAATAATCACTAAGGGGAGAAATCACGAAAAAACCAAGAGAAAACCAGGTGCAACTCACTCTTGGGTTTCTTTTATTAGAAATGAATGCATGTTCCTTCATAGAGGTATGGCCGTACTCTTCTTAGCCATGCTCGTTTACTTCCAGATTGTGAATCTCTCCAAATCTAATCCATAAATGGGTATAATAGGCACTAAAAGAGCATAGTTGTAGTATAGCTAGCTCTGTTCAGTAGGAGAATGTTTGGTGGCAACTATCAGAGATATGCCGTTTCGGCACCGTTAAGACACTTGATTTTTAGTATGTGGAGTGAATGTCCATACCTTCACAGAAGAACGTTCATTCCACCCTGAGTGTGTACCTTGAGTGTGTAAGACCGTACCTGAGATGAGCCCACAATCATTTCCCTACCTCTGTGAATGTCCATTTCCCCTGCTACCCATGGTCGCACTTCCTCCAAAATTGAACGTTCGTTCCTCTTTAGAAGAATGCTCGTTCCTCAATCTATCCCCACAGTCACATCCTTCCCACGATTAACAAATGCCTATATCCATACCCAATTACTTTTGAACATTCATTCCTCCTGAAGAGAATATTTATTTTGGAATCTAGTCCACAGTCGTACCTGTATACTTTGAAGACGAATGGTCGTTGCTCTTGTTAAGCCACACCCATACCCACACAGAAGAACGATCGTTCCTCTAAGAACGAATGACCATTCTCTAATCTCCAAAGGGTAAGAATCTCCCTATTCCAAAGTGTGATTCTTCACCTTTATGTAACACATTAATCCATCTATGCTCAGGGAGATTGGTGCAAAGCAATCCATTATTTGATGATCCTGAATCCTCTTACAGGCAATCTCTTGCTAGATCTAACCCATCGGTCAACATTGTGTGGAGCCAGGGTGGTGTATTGTTCTTTGATAGCACCACAGCAAGAACGGGACAAACCACCCCTAACATGGAGTTAGGTGGATTGAGAACCTAGTGTATGGATAGACCATTATCCCAAGAGCAAGCCCTAGGATCCCCTACACATTCACATAGGAATCTTGCTTCAAGATTAAGGAACTTTATCCTAGGAAATGCATAATCAAAAGAGCCTCATTCCTAGGAAACAAGTATGGACCACCAACCGGTTACACAAGCCGTAAGCTTGGTCATCCCATGTCTATTTTATCATTAAGCTCTTTGTGCGGTTATAAAAGATAAGTTACAAATGAGCGTAGCCATGCTTGAAAAGTAATGTTAACCAGAGTGGTTAACATGGGAGAGAAGAAGAGAAACAACATGCAAGGGTCGAGTTCAGAGATGTGCTATTAGCCAACCCTAATGAGGGTTAACTCCTCGATGTGAAGCCCCTAGGGGCTCACTCCACCTCTACTTGTGTCACCCAAGTAGAGATTCAAGAGCTAGGTAGAGAGTAAGAAGGAGGGAGCTATGGAACGCTCAACCTTCACTCCATGCCACATGCATGCAAGAGGGACTTTGGTAGAGAGCAAAGAGAGGGGAGAGGAGAGCATAAGCTAGAATCACCATCCCTACAAGCATACACCACAACAATCAAGCATGCAAGCCAACCACAAGAGCAAGTATGCATCCACAAGCTCATGAGAGAGAGAGAGAGAGAGAGAAAGAGAGAGAGAGAGAGGGGCAAACTCAAATGAGACTAATGGGATTTCCCTTTTCATATTTCATAAAATGTCTTATATACAAGATGGCTGCCCATTTACAATTGGGGGCCCAAAACTAGTTTTCCTAGCTCTACATACAACTCTTTCCTATGACCGGCATTATACAAGCTGTAAGCTCGGTCATCCCATGTCTCTTTTATCTTTAAGCTCTTTGTGTGATTACAAAAGATAAATTACAATGAGCATAGCCATGCTTGAAAAGTAATGTTAACTAGAGTGGTTAACATATCCCCCTCCCTAATCGGTCGGATCTAGTGGTAGTATGTCGAATAGGTGCAGATAAAGTCGTGACGTGAGGTAGGAGTAGGGGGTCCTCGATGGAAGACTTGATAGCTTCCAGGATGTAGTCTCCATCATGTCTTCAAACATATGGAGGCACCAGGTGGACATCCGCATGATGCACTCGTAGTAGCTAAAAATTTGCTTGAGTATTGGCCCTTTGTTGATGTTGAAGTCCAAGCCTTGCATGCCTTCATGGTAGTGGTCCCAGCAGTTAGGGAATGCTTCTAGCAGTGTGATGATCAAGTTGAAGAATCTGATCGTTGCTATCATGGCTGGGTCTAGGACCTGATCATATCTTTGTATGAAGTCGTGGAAGCGCTTGATCATGCTTTCTTCTGTGCAGGGTTGCTGGAGCGTCTCAGAAGAGCGAATCACAAGAAGTTGAAGTGCAACTTTGGGTTCTTTAGCTACTCTTCGTGTGGGAAGAGGTTCCAAGCCTACCTTCTTTCAATCAACAAGTACTCTGGTGGGTTGATGTGAAGGGGGCGCGCAGTAGGTCTCCCAAATGAATGGATTCAGTAAAAAGGGGTGCCTCTAGGCCGAGTGCTTGCCTATGAGATCAAAAGTGATGGGGCAAGTAGCAACGGGTGGCCGATGGTAGCCTCCTCACTGTCATGGTGGATGGTCTTGCCACCACCAGGTGGTGCGATGCCTCTAGGCCGAGTGCTTGCCTATGAGATCAAAAGTGATGGGGCAAGTAGCAACGGGTGGCCGATGGTAGCCTCCTCACTGTCATGGTGGATGGTCTTGCCACCACCAGGTGGTGCGATGCTTTGCCTCGATGTACAAACACAGGACATGGATGTCCATGTGATCCGTGATGTGGGTGATTGGCACCGCTTGGAGCTGTCGACCGAGCAAGATTTGGATGGCCTGCTCAAACTCTGTTCTATCTAGGGGGTCTTGCCAGTTGAGTGGATTGAGCAGAGGGTTGACATCCTCGTGCTTGAGTGGTGGCGACGGGGGCGGAGTTTTTCCTTCTTCCAAGGGTGGGGGGAGGGGTGATTAGTTGGGTGATGAGGGTGGAGGGGTAGGCAATGAAGAGGCACCCATGGCGAGGTTGGCATGAAGTATGGGGGGAGGCTTTTCTATTAGGGCTATGTGCATGCCTAAAATGCAAAGATACAAATGGAGGTGAGGGTGGGAAAATGGAGTCGTGGAGATGATTGGGAGGGGAAGAGGGGGAGGGTTGAGGTGCCAGATGGGGGTGGGGGTGTTGATGGTTGGGTGCTTGGATGAAAGGGGATGGGGGTGGAGGTTGATGTGGGGGAGATGAGGGTGGTGGGGGTGGAGGTGGCTGTGCTCCTTGGTTGTCGTCCCTATTGTCATGGCCATCGTGGTCGCTACCATGAGCTTTGTCTTCTGAGTCTTTAGGGCCATGCAATCTGAAAAAGGATTTTGCCTCCATAGCTTCCTCAGGTGTAAAGTCCATTATTGGGAAGGCCACGTGCGAGTCATCAAACTAGATGATGCCCATGGCTTCCATTACCTCCATCTGGACATGGCATCTTTTGTAAAGGATGAGTATGCCGGAGGAATTTCGTCGTGGGGCGGAGGGAGCGGTAGGCAACATCGACTATGTGCCAACCCCTACGCTAGAGATGTTGAAGATCGTCTACTGTCCTTTGAGAGGAATAGGGGTATGGACACAAGCCATCCGCCGAGACTAAGAGATCAATGGGATTAGCTGGCTCGGTTGGTTGACCAAAGTGGAGTAGGTGGCACTAGTTGATTAGGGTGGGTTGAAGAGGGTGGGTAGGGAGTTCATAGAAGATTTGGGAGTGGGTGAAGGAAATGAGCCCTTGGAAGAAGAAGAAGAGAGGAAGGAGGGTGATGCTGGAGAGGGGGAGCTTGGTAAGGATATAATTATAGGTTGTGTAGGAGGGGGGCTCGTCCAGAAAAATGTTATGCTAGAGCAGGTTTAGGCAGACACTCCAGTAGTGAAGGTCGAGGAGCTGGAAGGGGTTCTGGGGGGAAGGGCGAGTAGGGAAAATTCTGTTGTGTTGTATCCATGAGAGCATCCACCTTCCTTTTTGTGGCACTAGAGGAGGGGGCAGATGGTGTCGGCGGGGGCTATGTGGCTCGTGCCTTGATGTCTATGTCCAACTCGACTTCCTTCTCACGGAGTGTCTCCTTTGAGATTTCCCTATAGCATTGGAAATCAATCTGTGTATTTCTAAGGGCCTCCTCCATGGTAGTAGCTCAATGCTAAAATTCTTGGGCGACAGATTGGGCTAAGGAGAGGTAGTGGTGGGCCCTTTGTGCAGCTTCCTAAGCTTCCTAAGCTTGTTGGAGCTGGTGTTGGAGCTTTGTTATGGTGGAGATTGCCTGCACACTAGCTGCTACTCCTTCTCATCATTGATCATGATCTGGGGTTGGAGGTTGTTGAGATTAGTGGTGTATAGGTCTTTGGCGCTTTGCCTCTCATGAGCCTTTGCCAGTAACATTTCCCATTGGGCCATGGCTACCACCTCCTACTGACGGTATATATAACCTATCATTTGTGTAATGAGCTCGCGGGCCATATGAGAGAACCCCATGTCAAAGTTCGGTGCTTTCCCATGTGCCCCATGTACACTCTCAGCATAGGCTTGAGTTGACTTGAAGCTACCCATTCTGGCCTAGTGAAGGGATTCCAGCGTGTTAAAATGAGTAGCGTGAGGAGAGGAGGGCCCTGCTTCTGTGTAGTGAGGAGGGCCTGCTTCTGTGTAGTGAGGAGGGAAGTGTCTGGGGTAGGCTTTCAAAAAGGTTCTGATTAAAGAAGGAATGTTTCTACCTCTCCTCCTCTGCAGCCTTGTGTCTTACATCGTCAGCTTGCTGCTCCTCTGCTGGTGTAGGGCCTTGGCTAGGCTGTGGGGGAATGGGCCCTTGGGTTCTAGTTGATGGCGCTTTGCTATGACCTTGGGAACCTTCTCCCACTCGGCAGCATGGTAGAGGACTTTGGTTAGGAGTCTGGCTGCTGCAAGCTTTCCCTGAGGGTTTGAATGAATTGTATGGAGCTCTTTGTGTAGGTATTTTTCCCGGTTCATGGGCTACCCTTGGAGTACCCCCTTTTGGAGTACCCCCTTGGAGTACCCTAGCTACTATATACATGCTGCAGTGGGCTGAACTTGTCTATCTATCTGATTATCAAAAGAAATTGTAGTGCCCTCGCTTGCATTACCAACTCCTCCTGGGTGATGTTGGCCCATTCAACTCCATCTTTGTTTATTGGGCCTCTGTAAGTGCCTTTGGTCAACTTGGGGGCGTTGGTTTGCCACACATAAGTTTGGTCAAGTTGGGGGAGTTGGAGGGCATCTCGGATGAGGTCCACACTCAAATGCACTCTTTACGGCTACCCCTCATTGTTGAGCACTTCACCTGTGCGCAGGTTGGCATCATAGGTTTCTATAAAATACAAGTAGTTATAAAGATCCGGCCCCCATGGCTCCATTGTCGACAGGCCTCTCAGCCCCGGCTGCTCGAGGTGGGTTATGACTGCAGGGTCAGTAGTAGCAACGGCCCTATATTATGGCCCTATGAAATAAAGGAGCTTGTGCTTGACTTCATGGTTGTTCTTCATCAGAGAGTGCATGGTATGGCCGCCGCTGACTTACTTCATCAGTGGCTCCCCCAAATGCGAAAATTGTCTGGGGGTGGTGGGCATATTCCTTGAAGCATTCCCCCGTCGAGTGCTTCTTCCTGAGGGTAGGGTGGTGGAGGACCTCCATGGACGAGTCTGAGGTGTCTCCATAGGTGATAGAGGATGGGAGTAAAGGAAGGCTTGAGGAAAAAATTTGCAAGAGTTTGGATAGACTGAGAGCTAAAAATGAGGAAATGAGGGGGTGGGGCCCATATATATAGTTTTTTAGAAGGATACGGATGTGGTAACCTAAATGGTACGGGCGTGGCAGCTGGGTGTGTTTTTGGTACATGTGTGGCATCTGTTGGAACGGGCGTACCAAGTGGTGTTGATGATGGAATGACCGTGTGGCAGTTGGAAATGATGATGGAACGGTCGTGGCAATTGGAAATGATGATGGAACAGCTGTGGCACTTTTGGAACAGTCGTCGTAACACATTAGGGGGTTGGAACGGCCGTGGCATCTTTGGTACGGCCGTGGCAAATTTGAAGTTCTGAATGGTCACCGACCATGGCAAAGGGGGATGTGAATGGTACGACTGTGGCACTTTTTCTCCTCTTTTTTTTTGGAGGGGGAAGGCACCTTGAGTCAGGTTTTGTACCCTTGGGCTATGCTGCCAACACCCCATTGTAGGTTTTGTGTACTGATTGCATGCCTGCTTTGCCAAAGTGAGGAGTCAGTTCCAATTAGGTGATGGCGAGGTGGGACATCCGATTCTTGGGCAGGTGTAGAGGCTGATGACAAGCGAGTACCTGAAATTGGAGAGGTTGACTGTGGCTTTAGAGTACTCCAAAGTAGCCTGAGAATAACGGGTGGAGGAGTTGCCGACATTGAGAGTATATCACTGGTAAGGGTTGTCCACTACTACTATAGAATGGGAGTATATCATTGGTAAGGGTTGTCAGTTGCTGCTATAGAATGGGTGTTGTCAGTGTCGTTGTGAAGCTTTTGTTTCCCTTTTTCTTCGGCAGTCGTTTGTGGCAGAGGCCACCTTGGATTTCCATTGAAAGGTGGGTCACTGCGGAGTGACACAAGGTGGAAATTGGTGTCGTGGTCATTTGGGGATCCAAATGTGGCGATTTCCCTTATAGAAATGTTGGGCTTGTAGTAGAGGTTTTGGGATCCACATGGCAGTTGGTTTTGGGCACGATTGAGGGTGTGATTAAGGATAGATGGGCCATGGAGAGTGTTTGGGTCAATTTTTGTCCTATACCATGTGGGCTTATGGTTGGAAAATTGGTTTCCTATGAGGGGGACGAGGAGCTTGGGGTGTCGATGTATGAGGGTGAGTTGGATCGTCGGGAGATCCACAAGGTAGATGTGCCCTCGTAATAGCCTTGCACGGTTAGGAGCTTCTTAGGCACCCCCAATGAGGAGAAGGCATGCCGTGTGTGCGTGTGTTAGTGTGGTTAGAAGTATTAGTGTGATGAGTTTTCTGTGGTGGGTTAGCATCTTGTGTGGCTTTTGAGATGTGGGAGTGAGTGTGGTGGTGGGGGGAGGTTGTAAGAGGCCAGTGGTACGTTTGGAAGTGTGAGCGGCCTCTTTTTGAGTGGGATGGATTTGTGGGAATTTGAGGATGGAATGATGATAGTAGGGAGAGTAGGGGTGACTTCCTGGCATGGGGGCAGTGGGTATGGATAGTAACTTGGCCGGAGGCCAGCTATAAGGTAGCTATCCTTGCATCCCAATCGATGTTGCACCTGTTATGTCCCATCCAACCCCTTCCAAGGAGTATTTCTTCGCACATTGTTCTTGCAGGCATCACATAGAACTTCCCTTCTAAGGGATTATTTCCAATGTGGAACAAAAGTGTCACTGTGCCTAAGCGGTGAACTTCTTGAGATGCCAATGTTGTGACTGTGGGCAAGGGTATCTTTCAGTGAAGGTTCCTCGAGGGAACTCCATGTTTTGTGAGACGTCAAATTGCAATTAGCCCATGTATTGATGAGAGCTAATTTTTTGGGTGAAGCTTGTTGGGGTAGTCATTCCTAACCACAACCAAGCAGGCTTCACCTCCCATTCATCCTCTTTGAGGTCGACCACTTGGGCTAGTTAGTATACACTCAATGCCTGCCTCTCAGCACGTATCTCACTTTGATGTATAATGCACATTTGTTAGGCCCCCATTATGAGAAGTAGCCATGGTGCATATGTCTTTAGTGGGAACCCCGGCTTAGATGGGGTTATTATTGTGACCATTGATGATGGTTAGGAGATGTTCGAGGGTATGAGCATTAGCGATGGTATGAGGAATATGCCCTAGAATATTCCCTTGGATACCGTGTCCATTAGTGGTCGGTGGACCGCGTTCTTGATACGCAGGTGGTGACCGTGTCTATGTAGTGTAATCGCCCTTGTTGTGTATGTGTCTACCACACCACCTACAGTACTATATATGGACATGGTTGCCATGAGCTAAGACATCCAATGCTCATGAGTATCCATCCCCTTCTACACTTAGTACATCCTCTAGTCTACATCGCCATCTAACTTGGGAGTGCACGGGTGGACAATACCATCACTTTGGTATAATTAGAATTTTTTAATTCTCTCCATTGTGTATCTATTGCATTGTCTATTTTGCTTTGTCTTGCTATCTCTCTTTTCGCTGTGCCATATTCTTATAGGGCCATGTTGAGACCATGTTTTGTTTCTGCCAACGCCTCGCTTTAGCCTCTTGTTGGGTGGCTTGTTTCATATCTTCATGGTCTTTTTTTCATTGTTTCTTGTTGTTGTGAATGGCCTTTAGGGTGGCTTTAGTGAGTGGGCCATGGTAGCATTTTAATTTGCTACTGTTGAAATAGCCCTCCATTTCGACACTGTCAAGTGTCTCTATGTGCACAGCGCCTTGCGGGGTTATCTCAGTGATTAGGAAGGGTCCTAAGCCTCTGAGCGCTTGAGTTTCTTTTTGTGCGTTTTCATGTTGAATAGGAGGACCATGTCACCCTTGTTTATTTGTTTGTCTTTTAGCTGATCGTCGAACCATTGTTTACACCTTACCTTTTCAACAATCATGCTATATACAACTAGAAGGCATGTTTCATTGAGCTTTTCAAGCTCGAAAAGGCGACAACCTAAGACATTCCTTGTGAGATTCTCTTGTACAACAATGCATAAGCTGGGGACCAAGAACTCCATTGGCATAACCGCTTTAGTACCATAAGTCAAACTGAAGGGGGTGCCTTGTAGGACATTTTATAGGCACAGAGTGCTGCCAGAAATTTTTGTTCCCAATTGCGGCTGGCCTCCACAGTTTTAGTTTAGAATGGCATAAAAAATCTTGTTTGTACTTTCAGCTTGGCCAGTCGCTTGGGGGTAATAGGGGGATGACTTTTTATGAGTGATAAGGAATTTTTGTAACAAGAATTGGATTACCTTATTAAAGAAATGCATTCCATTGTCGCTCACAAGCTCTAGGGGACAACTGAAGCATGTGATAACTAATTCATAAAGGAATTTTGTAGTCGATCGAGCATCATCTTTACGGATAGCCCGAGCTTCATCAACCCACTTAGTGTAATAGTCCTAGCAACGATTATATATCTGGCTTGAGTGTATTTGGCTACCGGACTAACGGGCACAATGAAATAAATGACCCACTTTTCAAATGGTTGCAAGGACACTACAGGGTTTAGGGGCATGCTGTCCTTAAAGGCGAGGAATTGCCGCATGTTGGCGGTATTCATCGCACCGCTTAACATATTCTACTACATTCATCATTAAGGTGGGCCACCATAATCCGACTGGTGAGGACTTTGCATGTAGTGATATCTGCTGCAAAGTTCCCACCAGCACAGGCAGAGTGAGCCTGTTCTAGAAGGAACATAGCATCTAAGAATCTTGTCTTTCCGCTGGGTGTAGAGTTCGCCTGCACAATGAGTTGGTAGGGGGTTGCCTATTTAATTAGATGAGTTGGTAGGGGGTTGCCTATTTAATTAGATGATGGGCAAGGTACTTGTTTAGGAGGAGGTCCACTAGTAAGCCGTTGGCTAGAAAGTGTGCTACCTCCTTGCCCCACTCAGAAATTAAGCATAGTTGGAATAGGGCGGCATTTGATAAATCATCATCCACTCCCAGTGGTGGCTTGCCGTTAGGGATCCTTAACATGTGGTTTGCCAAAATATGTTGTGAGCCTTTCCTCACTATAACAATGAAGTAAAACTCAAGCAAGATAAGCAGCCGCCTGGTGACCCTTCCTATTGTACATGGCTTGTTTACCATAAATAGAAGAGCTTGATGGTCTACGAAGAAGATGAATTTGAGGGTTGTATCGGCATTCCTCCGTCCACTAAAAAATGATCAAGAGTCCATAAAGAGGTCAAGTTATATCAACATACATAAAAATGAATGGCCAATAGTAGCCAACATGTCCATGAAACATTGGACTCCCTTAAAGTTGGTGGGTGGGGGCAGCTCAAGAGCCGCACTTTACTATCATCTATGGAGATTCCCTGTTTGGAGACAATGTGTCCCACGATTACTCTATGTCTAGCCCAAAATTGACATTTGAGTGGGCTCAATGATATGGGATACAACCTGCATCTTTCTACCACCTTACGTAAATAGTCAAGGTGTGCCTTCCATGAGGAGTTGACACAAAGGTCATCCATTAAGACTACAGGGAATTTTTGAAGATATTGCTTATAGGCCGTAAACACTAGACGCTAGAAGGTGCCGGGGGCATTGGTCAGCCCAAAGGGCATGACACGATATGCATAAGTGCCCCATTTGGTGGCTAAGGATGTTTTGTGTTGATTTGCGGGGTTGATCAACACCTGGTTGTTGCTGGTGGACAATCCATCAAGGAAGCTGTAGGCTTCCTTAAAATAGCAAAACAGGCTTGGGATATTCTAACTGGTTTGTATGTAGGTCGTAACGAGGTAAAAATCTCTTACCTGCGTAAAGAGCTAGATTCGAAGATTATGCAGGAAGATGATGACATGAATGTTTTTCTTGCTGAGATTAAAGATCTCAAAGAATAGTTGATTTCTACAGGTGAGATTATTCATGATCATTCTCTTGTGCAGACTGTTCTTGATGCTTTACCTAAGTCATATCAGACTTTTGCTTCCACGTGGAGACTTGTTACTGATGAGGATAGACCTGATGTTGTCAACTATGATACTTTAGTCAACAAGCTCTTGCAAGAAGCGCAGTCCAGGCAAAACAGGGCTAGGCAGCGTGCAGTTGATCAGGCATTTATTGCTGCCCATTAATAGGCCTGCAACTTCTTCTCCTTTCACAAGTAGCAATAATAAGTCTGAGAAGGCTCTTGATAAAGGCAAGAAAAAGATCAGGTGCAACTATTGTAAGGCAACTAATCATGTCATTAAGAATTGCACTAAGCTAAAGACTAAAGAGGCAAAGAAGAAAGAGTCAAATGCAGCCACAATAGCGGATGCTTCTACAAATGTAGATTCTGCAAATGTTGTGCAGGATACAGAATGGGCATTTAGCATATATTGCCAGTATGACCAATCTGTACATGATGCATGTTTGGCAGTTTCTGTTGACTCTCATGTATGGTATTTTGATAGTGGTGCTACAAAGCACCATACCTCGCATCGTGATATGTTCACTTGTCTTGAGGCTGTCCCTAATGGGAATACTGTCACATGTGCCAATAATGCTTCTTACCAAGTGAAGGGCATTGGTAAAATTATGCTTACTACTATTGCAAATGGCAGCACTTTCACACTTTCAGATGCTTTGTATGTGCCAGGGATAAAGAAGAATCTATTGTCTGTCTCTACGCTTGCTAGACTTGGACTTGTAGTCAAATTTGTGGATGACAGATGTACTGTTCATGATTTGACTTCTGGTGATACGATTATTGTATCTGGCACCTTGTTTCGTGGGCTGTATAAGCTCAATTCTTATGACAAGTGTGTGGAAGATTCAGCAAATGCAGTTTTTGATGAAAAGGCAGTTTCGGATGCAAAACTATGGTGGCATGCTCGTTTTGGTCATTTGACTTTGCTAGTTTGCTGCGTTTGCAGAAATTTGATATGGTTGCTTCATTGCCCCCTCTTGAGGCACCATTGAAACATGTTTGTGAAGGCTGTATTTTGGGCAAAATGCAGCGTTCTGCGTTTCCAAAGGATGGTTCTGTGCGGGCCAATCACAAATTGCAACTTGTACATAGTGATGTATGTGGGCCTATGCAAACTTCATCATTTGGTAAACACTTGTACTTCGTGACTTTTATTGATGATTACTCAAGGCATGCATGGGTATATCCACTGAAGGCAAAGTCCGAAGTGTTTTTGTGCTTCAAACAGTTTTTGCTTATGGTTGAAAATGTATCCAATTGTAATGTGTAAGGTTCCCCCCTTCCACAATTAGGGGAAACGCTTAAGATAGTCCGCTAAGTCTTATCTTGGGAAAAATTTCCTATTCATCGACACCTTGACCCTGTAGAGATTCAAGGATACGATTCATAGGTATGACCTAGCTCTATCCCGCAGGGGGAGCGTGGTCTTCTAAACATCAAATCACCCATAGGGCAATTGATCATAAATTGGGTAACTACTAGTCTTGATTCCTAGAGACAACGCTTTTTTCCTCATCCATGCGAGGCACAGCCGTTGGCCTAGTCTTCTAGAATAGAATTGCTCGGGAACCTATTTATCTAACGTAGGGCTTTCACTTAATATGTTGGAAAGCTACCCGACTAATCGGGTCCACCCGTCCGTAGGATGGTGCCGTCGGGGCATTCCATCCTCCCACTTTCCACCCTACTCACGCGTCAATTTGTTTTCTAATTAATCCTACCACACTGTTTGACATAAACAAGCATGTTCCTTAATTAAGGCCCTTTCACAAGGTTTATTAAAACAGCCTTTGCCTTTTCCCACAATACAATAATGCCAAAGATAAGGTTTATAAAAATAAAGTTTAAACATGAATCAATTTCATACAAGCCAAACTGGCTCTCTTATTCTTTTCCTTTATACCGCCGATGATCTAGAATTCGGCCTTCCAGCCTCCACATGCTGGGCAAAACCCTACGGGACCATACACCTCATCGTCGGCCGCTGGCGAGGACTCAAGCCGGCCTGTCGCCCTCTCAGGCTCCATCGCTCGATCCTCCCGCCCCTCAGAGGGATGTCTGCGCACTAGGGTGGGCTAATTCACCGCACTAGCCTGGGCCCTCAGAACTAGGCAGCATCATCACAATCACTTGCCTCAATCGGCAAACCTCATTCTCCCAATGGTATGAGGGATACCATGGGCCAACTCCGGGCCTTACTAACGTCTCCGCCGTCCGGCTACACAAGCACAAGAACGGGGCAGCGTCAAGGCAGGGAGAAGTTGTACCTGTACCTTAATTTAACCAAGATAACAATCCATTTACTCACTAAACCATATGACTAGAATCCATGTTACCTTCTTAAGAAAACAATCCTTTTCTCACACAGATTTTAGCATTTCAACTTGAGATTGCGAAGATAAGACATTCTTTATTAAGGCATATGCTGTTGTTTAAAAGAATACAAACTTTAAATGGTAAATCAATCAAATAGATCACTGTAACAATCAATAGAGAAGCCGGGGCCATACCTCAACCCCTAAGAATGATATGTAAATAAAAAACAAAATATGTATATACCTTATAGAAATTTGTCGTTTATCTCGTTGTCCTTGCTTGTCAACAAGAGCTTTAGAACTTGACATATGAGAATAGAGTCTTCTAATACCTTGTCCTTTGATTGAAATCATCCAATAATCTCCAAGCTTTATCTCCTCTTACTCATACTGTGATTTTTCTCTCTTTCTAAGATCTATGGCAAAATAGCCTTCTCCTACAGGGCTACGGCATACTATTCTTTCTCTAAAAGAAAAGCTATGGAGTTTTGGTCTCTTCCTCCGAAAGACTATAGCAATCTAAGCTTATTTTCTGAGATACTAGATAAGAATGAAGGGATATATGCATTTCAAACTCTAGGATTACCTTGAGACTACTTGCTGTCTTCTCACAGTTTTCTCTATGTAAAGACCCTGACAGAAACAGCAAACTGTTTCGACCATAACTCTCTGATAAAAACTCAGAATATGGTCATGTAACCAGTCAAAAGAACGGGAAGGCATCTGGTCTACAAGCCAACGCGGGCAGAATAGACAAAAACGTCTGTATATAGCCGCAAACGCACCATCTTTAGAAACGCATTGTTTTTCCATATTTTTAGTATGCATGGACTCTAAATGTATAAAAGTACTCTAAATATGACCTCTTATCACTTAAAATCGAAATTCTATTTTTGGGGATACTTATCTCTTAATAGGACTATTCTTATGTTCTTATTTCTTTTAGGATTTTTGGAGCTAATATTTTTATTCTAACACTTTTCTAATGTTTCTAGCCTTATTGTCTCACTCTTTCTAATTACACTCTCTTTTCTTATTGAAATCGATATTAAAAGAGACACATACATACATGGCTTGGGAGGGACGTTACAATCTCCCCCACTTAAAAGATTCGAGATGTCCTCATCTCGCGAGCTGGGGTAGTATCTAAGTAAATCCTCCTGTCTCTTTAAAATTGGTGTCCCCACCACTAGGTAAAAATCTTCTTTTATCTAAACATTGTTCTTAAAGAGTCTTTTATTTTATGTACTTAGCTCGTTTTGTTGTGCCGCCAAAAGATCTTTATTATTCTAAAGTTAATTGGCTTTATTATCCTAATTTCATAATCTTAGTATCATCTTGTAGAATACCTCTATTCATCATGCACATTACTTCACATAAATCTTACACCAATCCTCTTCTATTTACTCATAGAAATACTTGTTGAATTCGGTTATCTTTAACCCTGCTATCCCTATTTCTTGACCTAATTTTTGCTCTAGCTCATGATTCCTTGTAGCCAAGAGTGGACTTGACGTTCCTCTTGAATTAGGGGACCTCTTCTTGATTAACATGGAAGGACTCATGTCCTTCTTGACACTTTCTATATAAAAACTTTAACATAGTCTCTGGCTATAACTATGGCTTCTGAAATAGAGGATGGTTTTACATTCTTGATGAGGTTATTCAAAGGTAGATTAAGCTTCCAAATGAATTGATGGAGAAGAGTTACCTCATCCATCTCTAGAGCAAATCGGAGAAGTTTAACAAAAGTTTGGTGATATTCTTTTAGGGTCTTCCCTTCTTGGGTTAGCTCCAAAAATTCATTCATTTTATCTTCCCAAAATCCTGGAGGACAAAACCTTTCACGAAGGTGTACTTTCATGGCATCTCATAACTAATTCTAGCTCTAGTGGTTAGATTGACAACAATGCTTCTAACTTTCTAGCTCCAATGGTTAAATTGACAACAATGCTTCCAACTAATTTGGCATTTCTTACGATTTTAAGACGCGAGCAAGGGTGAGCTTGCTTCTTTCATTGTATCCATTAAAAGTTCAAAACTATCAAATACTTATCATAGCACCACATTTGAAGGCAGTCAGGATTAATACATATGAGATCTTCATTTTCTTGAGAATTACACATCTGGTGCCTTGGGATTGACACATCCAAAGATTATCAGGATTGACATATGTGAGATGATTAGTTTTCTGAAAATTACACACCTAGTATCTAGGGATTAACACATCTAAGAGCGTGATCCTTTGGGAATTACACATCCGAGATTCATGTTGTCTCAGATGGGTTCTAGATCTTGGATGATCGTCCTAGTGTAAAGCATCCAATGGATGGCATTCACATGTCAACTAATCAAACCTTAATGGAGTTATAATCTTAATAATTTATAATATGCAAGTTGAGATATATCCTAAAAATTTCTCTAAACAAGTTTCGGTCTATCCTTCTAGTCATTCAGTCTCTCACTAGTTTCGGTCTATCCTTCTAGTCATTCAGTCTCTCACTAGTTTCTTAATTTGATCACCCTATGTTTTTCCTCACAAAAGATTTTCTCCCCAATCTAATTTCTCAAATTTATTTGTACAAATATCTTGCGTGTGCACCCCCAAGATACAAGCACAATTTCATAAGATGATTGTCTCAACATGTGAGGATATTCAGATCACTTCTATGGCCAGTAGAGATGATTGATTCGTCCTCATATGATAAACAATCACTTGTTTTAATCCCTTGATAGTTAACCTTTGAAAATCAAATCCTAGGAACTAAGATCGGCTTTGATACCACTTGTAAGGTTCCCCCCTTCCACAATTAGGGGAAACGCTTAAGATAGTCCGCTAAGTCTTATCTTGGGAAAAATTTCCTATTCATCGACACCTTGACCCTGTAGAGATTCAAGGATACGATTCATAGGTATGACCTAGCTCTATCCCGCAGGGGGAGCGTGGTCTTCTAAACATCAAATCACCCATAGGGCAATTGATCATAAATTGGGTAACTACTAGTCTTGATTCCTAGAGACAACGCTTTTTTCCTCATCCATGCGAGGCACAGCCGTTGGCCTAGTCTTCTAGAATAGAATTGCTCGGGAACCTATTTATCTAACGTAGGGCTTTCACTTAATATGTTGGAAAGCTACCCGACTAATCGGGTCCACCCGTCCGTAGGATGGTGCCGTCGGGGCATTCCATCCTCCCACTTTCCACCCTACTCACGCGTCAATTTGTTTTCTAATTAATCCTACCACACTGTTTGACATAAACAAGCATGTTCCTTAATTAAGGCCCTTTCACAAGGTTTATTAAAACAGCCTTTGCCTTTTCCCACAATACAATAATGCCAAAGATAAGGTTTATAAAAATAAAGTTTAAACATGAATCAATTTCATACAAGCCAAACTGGCTCTCTTATTCTTTTCCTTTATACCGCCGATGATCTAGAATTCGGCCTTCCAGCCTCCACATGCTGGGCAAAACCCTACGGGACCATACACCTCATCGTCGGCCGCTGGCGAGGACTCAAGCCGGCCTGTCGCCCTCTCAGGCTCCATCGCTCGATCCTCCCGCCCCTCAGAGGGATGTCTGCGCACTAGGGTGGGCTAATTCACCGCACTAGCCTGGGCCCTCAGAACTAGGCAGCATCATCACAATCACTTGCCTCAATCGGCAAACCTCATTCTCCCAATGGTATGAGGGATACCATGGGCCAACTCCGGGCCTTACTAACGTCTCCGTCGTCCGGCTACACAAGCACAAGAACGGGGCAGCGTCAAGGCAGGGAGAAGTTGTACCTGTACCTTAATTTAACCAAGATAACAATCCATTTACTCACTAAACCATATGACTAGAATCCATGTTACCTTCTTAAGAAAACAATCCTTTTCTCACACAGATTTTAGCATTTCAACTTGAGATTGCGAAGATAAGACATTCTTTATTAAGGCATATGCTGTTGTTTAAAAGAATACAAACTTTAAATGGTAAATCAATCAAATAGATCACTGTAACAATCAATAGAGAAGCCGGGGCCATACCTCAACCCCTAAGAATGATATGTAAATAAAAAACAAAATATGTATATACCTTATAGAAATTTGTCGTTTATCTCGTTGTCCTTGCTTGTCAACAAGAGCTTTAGAACTTGACATATGAGAATAGAGTCTTCTAATACCTTGTCCTTTGATTGAAATCATCCAATAATCTCCAAGCTTTATCTCCTCTTACTCATACTGTGATTTTTCTCTCTTTCTAAGATCTATGGCAAAATAGCCTTCTCCTACAGGGCTACGGCATACTATTCTTTCTCTAAAAGAAAAGCTATGGAGTTTTGGTCTCTTCCTCCGAAAGACTATAGCAATCTAAGCTTATTTTCTGAGATACTAGATAAGAATGAAGGGATATATGCATTTCAAACTCTAGGATTACCTTGAGACTACTTGCTGTCTTCTCACAGTTTTCTCTATGTAAAGACCCTGACAGAAACAGCAAACTGTTTCGACCATAACTCTCTGATAAAAACTCAGAATATGGTCATGTAACCAGTCAAAAGAACGGGAAGGCATCTGGTCTACAAGCCAGCGTGGGCAGAATAGGCAAAAACGTCTGTATATAGCCGCAAACGCACCATCTTTAGAAACGCATTGTTTTTCCATATTTTTAGTATGCATGGACTCTAAATGTATAAAAGTACTCTAAATATGACCTCTTATCACTTAAAATCGAAATTCTATTTTTGGGGATACTTATCTCTTAATAGGACTATTCTTATGTTCTTATTTCTTTTAGGATTTTTGGAGCTAATATTTTTATTCTAACACTTTTCTAATGTTTCTAGCCTTATTGTCTCACTCTTTCTAATTACACTCTCTTTTCTTATTGAAATCGATATTAAAAGAGACACATACATACATGGCTTGGGAGGGACGTTACATAATGTGGGCACCCTCCGTTCTGATCGAGGGGAGGGGGATACATGTCTAAAGAGTTTGATGCATTTTTGGCTTGTCGTGGGATAAAACACCAATGTACAGTGCCGTATACCCCTCAACAAAATGGTATTGCTGAGAGGAAAAACAGGTCATTTATGGAGATGGCACGATGTATGGTCAAGAGCCAAGCTTTGCCACATGCATTTTGGCTTGAGGCTGTCATGTGTGCTGCATATGTACTCAACAGGTGTCCCACTAAGGCCTTGCAGTCTGTTACTCCATACGAAGCTTGGCATGGCAGGAAGCCTTCTATTGGTCACTTGCGTGTCTTTGGTTGCTTGGCCTATGCTTTAGTGCCTGTGCATCAACGTAGAAAATTGGATGATAAGGCTGTCAAATGCATTTTTGTTGGTTACAGTGCTGAGAGCAAGGGCTACAGATTGTATCATCTACAGGTAGTCAAAGCGTATCTTGATTAGTCGAGATGTTTTTGTGGAAGATGCTATGCAGCCTTTGTTATCATGTACCAAAGAGACAGGTGTGAGCTCACGGGATGTATTTGATACGTTGTTGCCTCTGTTTGCAGGTGGGAATTCAAATGTAAGTCCTAATGAGGCAAATATTCAGCCTATGCAGATTTCAAACGACATCATAGATTAGCCTATTTCTGATGCAGATTTACAGGATGTAATCTATGAGGATAGGGTTGAAAATGAGCAGGCTAGAAGTATGCCTAAATGGCTGGTGCAAACCTTGCGTGATAGTAAAATTGATGCACCTATTTCTAGTCATACTCGTTCAGGTTTTCAGCATGCCTCTTATGCTTCAGATTGTTTTGCTTTGGCTGTGTCTAGTATGTGTGAAGAGGAAGAACCTCTTTCATTTGATGAGGCACAAAAATCAAAAAATTGGTTGGCTGCAATGCAAAGTGAATATGATGCTATAATGAAGAATGGTACATGGTCTTTGTGTGATTTCCTATTGGGTAAAAAGGCCATTGGATGTAAGTGGGTTTTTAAGTTGAAACAAAAGCCAGATGGCAGTGTTGATCGCTATAAGGCTAGACTTGTTATTGCAAAGGGTCATGCTCAAGAAAAGGGCATTGATTTTGATGAGACCTTTGCTCCCACTTGTCATATGACTACCATTCGTAGCATTTGTCCATTGGCAGCTCATAATGGTTGGAATGTACATCAATTGGACATAAAGACTGCGTTCTTGAATGGAGATTTGCATGAGGAGGTGTATGTATCACAGCCTTGTGGTTTTGTTCAAAGAGGGCAGGAAAACAAAATGTGCAGGTTGAAAAAAACTTTATATGGTTTAAAGCAAGCTCCTGAAGCTTGGTATGAAAAGATACATGCATATTTGGCTGCAAATGGTTTTCAGAATAGTCCAACAGAAAGCACCTTGTATGTTAAATGTGTGGATGATGTACATCTAATCATTGCTCTCTATGTCGATGACATGCTGCTCACAGGACCAAATGAGAGTCATATTGCTGATTTTAAGGCTGATTTGAATGCCTCTTTTGAGATGTCAGATTTGGGGCATTTGCATCATTATTTGGGGATACAATTTAAGTAGTGTGATGGAGGTATTGCTTTGTGTTAGACAAAGTATATTGAGACATTGTTGCGGAGATTTGGCCTTGAAGACTGCAAGCCTATTGCTACTCCAATGGAGACAGGTTTGAAGCACTTTGATGTCACACTCTATCAGACAGCTGTTGGTTGCCTCATTTATGTATGCATTACGAGGCCGGACATTTAGTTTGCAGTCTCACAGGTGAGCACGTTTATGCATAGCCCAGGGTCTCAGCATTGGAAGGCAGTTAAATGCATCTTTTGCTACTTGAGTGGCACCATACATCTTGGGTTGTTTTATCCCAAGGAGGGATCGTTGTCGCCAGATTTACATACTTTTTTGGACTCAGATTGGGCTGGTTACTATGACACAAGAGTGTCCACAAATGGTTTTTGTTTCATGCTCGCTAGCTCATGCATATCTTGGTTGAGCAAGAAGCAACCTACTGTGGCCACTTCTAGTTGTGAAGCTGAGTACAGGAGGGCAGCTTTCACAGCTACGGTTGAGTGTGTGTGGCTCAGACGGCTTATGGTGGCTAACTTGGGTGTTGGACAGGAGTCTGCTACCTCTATCTACACTGACAATCAGAGCGCATTGGCAGTTGCGAGAAACCCTGTTTTTCATGCTCGCACAAAGCACATTGAGGTGCATTATCACTATGTCAGGGAGAGACTCTCAGCAGGAGAGATCATCTTGGCATATGTGCCAACACAGGACAACCTCGCCGATCTTTTCACAAAGGCGCTTCCTCGTGAGAAGTTTGAAGCTTTTTGCAAAGCTTTGGGCTTGCTCCCCTTTGTGGACTGATCTTCTTCAGGCATGGCACTTCCCTATATGTGAGTGCCAGCTCTCGTTCACACCATCACTCCCAGGGGTGATTTGTTGCCATATATATAGGCAGTGATGTGTGTGAACACACTTAGGACCATTGGGGCACTTTTTTCCTCTTTAGGAGGTTTTTTCCCTGGCTTGTATATACGCCTATCATTCTAGGGCTAACTTATCTTTGTAATATACTTTGTGTTGAGTGCATTCTTGCTTCTTCTTCTCCAAGCTTTGTGTGCTTTCCTGCAACCCTAATTCCAACAATGGGCGTGGAAAAACTGACATGGACGTAGCAAATGAGATGAATACTTTGGAAGGGCATACACTTTGGGATGGAACGGCCGTGGCAAAAATCGGAACAGCTGTGGCACTGTCAGATTTCAGAGATTTTTCAAAGAATTTAAGGCTGTAGGTCTAATTGCCACCTATTATATTCCTTGACAATTTAGTTGTACCCCTTTGGTTAAATGTAATTTATGCCCACTTAATGCAAATATTCTATTTCTAATGCTAATTACCACATTCAAGGTTGGAGATTTTCTAAGATTTGGCGAGAGAGAATGGTACGGGCATGGCACATTTTCCACAACCGTGGCCTATGAAAGGAACATCTATTCGCTTCACAGAAAAGTCTGCAGAATGGGATTTCCACCCTGTTTCCTCTTATTCTTGCAATTTCAGATATCTTCTCAATATTTTTTGTATTTTTGATTGGTAGAGAGCTAGAGGTAGTCTCAAGCTATCTATTGATGCCTACCATGCTTAAAGAAGCCTAACTAATTAAAATTAATTTGCTTATTAAGCTATGGTGCAAACTTAATGAAAGAAGAACAAAAAATGAGAAATTTGCATGAATGTCAAGGGCAAAGATTTAACACTTACTTGCTTCTCTTGCACTCGATGAGGATTTCAATGCTTTGGTTGACCTCCATTGCTCCATGGAATCACCATCAAACAAGCAAAAAAAAGCTCAAACACAAGTAAACAATCAGTGGATTTGCACTCCGACCGGGCCAAATGAGGACTCTAGCAAATGAATTAAGTGGAGGATCCTAAGCTAAATGCAATCCCCGATAGTGGCACCAAAGATGTTAATCCTAACATACTCTTTTGCATACACAAAGAGAGAGGGAGAGAAGAAGAGTTACTACATGCAAGGGTCAAGTTCGGAGATGTGCACTTAGCTAACCCTAACGAGGGTTAACTCCTCGACGTGAAGCTACTAGGGGCTCACTCCACCTCTAAGAGAGAGGGAGAGAAGAAGAGAAACTACATGCAAGGGTCAAGTTCAGAGATGTGCACTTAGCTAACCCTAACGAGGGTTAACTCCTCGATGTGAAGCTACTAGGGGCTCATTCCACCTCTACTTGTGTCATCCAAGTAGAGATTCAAGAGCTAGGTAGAGAGTAAGAAGGAGGGAGCTATGGAAAGCTCAACCTTAACTCCATGCCACATGCATGCAAGAGGGACTTTGGTAGAGAGCAAAGAGATGGGAGAGGAGAGGAGAAGCTAGAGCATACACCATCCCTACAAGAATACACCACAACAATCAAGCATGTAAGCTAACCATAAGCAAGCATGCATCCACAAGCTCATGAGAGTGAGTGAGTGAGTGAGTGAGAGAGAGAGAGAGAGAGAGAGAGAGAGGGGCAAACTTAAACGTGAGTAATGGGATTGTACCTTTTCATATTTCATAAAATGTCTTATATACAAGAGCTCTTAGTTTATAATGTCTGACTGCCCATTTATAATTGGGGGCCCAAAACTAGTTTTCCTAGCTCTATGTATAACTCTTTCCTATGATCGACATTACACAAGCTGTAAGCTTGGTCATCTCGTGTCTCTTTTATCATTAAGCTCTTTGCACCGTTATTAAAGATAAGTTATAATGAGTACAGACACGCTTGAAAAGTTATTAAAGATAAGTTATAATGAGTATAGACACGCTTGAAAAGTAATGTTAACCAGAGTGGTTAACATATCACACCCCCAATAAACCCAAGACAGGAGGTGGGACAAGGCCTAGATAACCTTGTCCAACCCGATCCAATTGTTTTGTGAGTTATACCAACTACTGTATCAACCGATTTATTTTAAGAACCTAGACCAGTGCTGCCAGGCCTAGGTTAAAAAATGCATAACCCAAGCCTTGAAACTTCCTACTAGGGAGAGAATCCACCTAGGGCACCCCAACCCACACACTGGCTCACCATTGAGACATGACCCACAGATAGGATATTAGCCTTCAAGATTTTCTTTCTCTCCTGTCGTACCTCCACTTACACACCAGCTTCGATTGTTGTTGGTGTAGAGTTGGCCCTTAAAATGTTAAAATTAGCAATGGAAATAGGGAGGAGGTAGCTTCAGAGATTATACCGCTAGTACCCGTGTAGCCAATGCCAATGCTGAGACAAGAAAGAAGAAAAACGGCCCATATCTCCAAACTTATTATGAAGTTTGGTGGATTAGGGGATCCCATTCCTTATCTAGAAATATTTAACCAAAATTGTGAAGCATTTGGCCATGTAGAAGATCAAATTAAGGTAAGTGCCTTTGGTTTGATGGAAAAGCGGGTCAGTGGTTTCAATCCCTAAAAATATAAGACAAGGCTACCTTTGATGCCTTGAAAGAGGCCTTTAAATTAGGGTATTCGAGACAAGGAACTCAATGGAGTCTAGTTGAATAGTTGCATAAGGTGGAATAAAAAGAAGGAGAATCCATCAAGGACTAAATCAACCGAGTGAGATATTTTCACTCTCGTTTATAATGATAGGGATAAGTTCTCTAAAAGAAAGATTGATCGTAGAGGGACTTGAAGATGTGGCCTTGCATAATTTCCTATATGCTCTTGGGCACACCTTCTTTGAGCAGTGTTGTAGAAGTGCCATGGATTTTGAAGATAATTTCAAGGGAACTCATTCTCGAGAGTTGCATAAAGGTACTTCCAAAAGCACTAAATCTAAAGGGAAAGGGAAGGAACATTCTTCAAGGCAACAGGTGGAGCAGTTAGTAGCTACATTGATGCAACAAATGACCCAACAATGGAGAATAGGTCAAGGCCATGACCAAGATGGACAACCTCACTGAACCCCAAGAGAGAATTAGTGTGCTGCGTGACTTGTCGAGCAAACCACAGTAGTATGGAATGTCCACATTTACCTAGACCAACTCTCTACTACGATTACTACCAAAGATGGAAGACCATGAAACATCAAAGTGCTACCACCAAAGAGCAACTCAAGCCAGGCTCTTACCACACAAGCCATACTGCGTAATCTGAGGTAAATCTAAGGCAACTATTGGCTTTACTAGCACCTGCACATCACAATGCTCCTTAACCTAGCCATAAAGTGGCCCAGCATGGTATTCTTAGGGTGCTTGACATAACCATGCCATCTCTAGGCCTTCCATCATAACCTCCGTTACCTCAAGTGACCCCAATTCATTAGTTGACCTTGATAGAAATTTTCAAACAAGGTGAGAAGGGAGAGGCAACTAATAACATTTTTTCGAGCCACTTGAACCAAGTAGCCCACCCCCATAAGCCCTAAGTCATTATGTGATGGAGGGTGAGCACATGTACCCTATATACCTAGAATCCACAACATTGTGAGTGCGGGACTTAAATGGTATGTCGAAATGACCACCTATGCAATGCTAGAATCCACAACATTGTGAGTGCGGGACTTAAATGGTATGTCGAAATGACCACCTATGCAATGCTATCACTATGCTAGACCTCACCAAATAGCTGAGTGTCCGATCAAGAAAGGGATGGCAAGTACTCCTATGAGTACCCCCACCTTGACTCGCTTATGTTGTGGTATAGACCACATGTATAAGGAATGCCCATTCAGAATGGGTATACTTGGAACGAAGAATAAAGCTAAACCAAGAACCAACATTAACTTGCTAAGTGTGCGAAAATGGCTTCATCCACATAGTGTCTCTCAATGGAGTCACATAGATGCAAAGCACAAGGAAAGCTACAGCTCATGATGTCTCTGCCTGAAGCATCTACTTCATAAAAATATGGAACCCTAGGGGATAATCAAGGGTCTTATCTTCTAAATAGGTCCTTGAACAAGCATGAGTGACTATGTGCACTCCAAAGAAAAGGGCCACAAAGATTGGCAAGGGAGATAGTTGTGTCACTATACAAAGTGGATCCAATGAGGGGACAACTACAAATGCATCATCTTCCTCATTCGATGAGTGAGGAGAAGACCTTGTTACCACTCACCACTCAAAAAAGGGAGTAGATAGATCCTGATCATCTACCTAAAAAGTTAGCAAAGTATCTAAACCCAATTGATGGAAAGAGTAGGCCAAAGTATCTAAACCCAATTGATGAAAATAGTAGGCCAAAGTATCTAAACCCAATTGATGAAAAGAGTAGGCCAAAGTATCTAAACCCAATTGATGAAAAGAGTAGGCTAAAGGTTGCTCAAGGGCTAGTCGAAGGATGCCAAGCTCAATTGGAGGAGGAACCTTAGGCAGTTCACACTATAAAAAGTCCTAGCATGAAACCGATTAATGAAATCCATGAGCCAAAAAGAGGACTTAATCATCAGGTACTCTTTGAGGATCTCCCCCAGAATGTAGAACCAGAGCCAGTAACAACTCTACACTAAGTGGATCCAGTTATTGCTAAGAATTTGAGGGATGATTGCCCATGAATCTTTGAAGCAGCAGGTGGAACACCTTAAAGGTAAGAGAGAAGAAATCAATAAATATCACGCACAAACTTTGCACTTGTTTGCAAGATGAAATTTATAGAGGATGGGTTGGATCTGCTACTTCAAGATGCTCTATAACTTGCTAGCACCTCTCAGTGTCATGGTCATGTAGTCAGGTGGACGCACCTTGATTATGGGTCCAAGTGTGAGGATCACTTGTGCTAGAGATTAATGTGAGACTAAGTATTATTTGGATAAGTGTCCCGACCAACTGGCTGTTGTGCCAATACTTGGCACACTCAATGGATTGTCCGACCCTTGAACATGATTTAGACCCACAAAAGTGTGAGGGTTATTATGTAGATAAGAATGATATAGTCAAGGATGGTAAAAATCTAGTCCTATTAGTGAAATCAATTATGTGAGCTAAATGATAAATGTGATTGTATAAAATACGGTGTAAAGGAAGATAATCTAGAAAAGAATGGTGTACTAAGGATGAGCTAGGTCTTCTACTTCAAGATGCTCTATAACTCTCAGTATCCTAGCCATGTAGTTAAGTAGTACCTCAATTATGGGCCTAAGTGCGAGGACCACTTGAAACAGGTGGTGGAGGCTAGGAGAACTAAAGGGAGGCTAATCTGGCCAATCTTTAGTGACAGTGCTAAGCTAGAGGAGGCATTGGTTTGTTGTAGTTTTAAACAATCGTATTGACTCATGTCAATTTGGCCAAAAATTGATATATCATGAGAAGAAAAAATTTCAACAGAGTTAAATGAATGTATAGCATCGATCCATCTACCTCTCCTCCAATGGATTGAAATACTTCTTATATTTTTCCTCCTGTTGATTCAATAAATAATTTTACTTTATATGTGTCCACCACCACCTCTCTATGCTCAGTTTAAATGCTCAATTTATAGCTCATTAAACTTCTACTTATATTCATTTAACCACCAACACCTTGAGCATTCTAACACAAAGCTCTATCGATGACTTAACTTTGGCTTGAGTGTCTTTATTTTTTCACTATCCAAGCATTATTGCTTAATAATCTTAGCTTGCCTATACTTGGCCATTTTTAATGCTGCTAACTTTTTTTCATTGAGCTCTTTAGCTTGCTACACACACACACACACCAGGGGCTTCTCCCAAAAAAATTGTGATTCATGAAGGGGATTTGCATGAGTATTAATGCATGGGCAGGGTCTACATGCCTTTGTTATCTATGTTTGTTGAATCTCTAAGGTTTGTTTATTGCTAGGTGTAGAAGTAGGAAAAACCTATGCTCCTGACTGTGCTTTGGAATGATCCTTTGAATTCTCTTGTCATTTGCATCTGGATTCAAAAAAGAACTAGGCAACTAGTAGGTAGGGTAGTCAATGGATGAGGAGGTGAAACTATTCTATACAGCTAGCATAAAACTCTTCCTTGATCTCGCTACATTTTTGTCTCATAGGTATCTAGCTCCATGGTTGAGAGCACATAGACATTAGTGTTTGGCAGGGCTGGTTGTCAAGTCATGAATGATATGCCATGCTATGCTAGCGACTATGTCTACACCATGGAAGTTAAAGTCATGAAGATGTCAAGGATGATGGTTTAGTACATTATGGTGAAGCAATGTATACAATGCTCGAATGTATGTTTCCATGAAAGCCTATATCAAGATGTAGGCCATATCTATGCCTATGTAAGATGATGGAGGTATCACAAAAGGATGCTGATACCATGATGATGTTAACAATATTTATGTCAATTCATGATCAACCTTGGGATTAGGAAACCCTTGGTGAAGATGTGCCCATGTGTATGTGGATGTGATGATGTTTTATGTCATGTCTTATGATGATGTTTATCATGCCAACCTTCGAGCTTAGTGTGAGTGAGATAAGTTGGAAATGGGCAGTTATGTCAATGCATATTCATGATGATATAATCACCTCTAGCCCACCAATGATGTAGGCTAAGTGATGTACGTATGTGTCTCCGTTGGGGGGGGGATGTCATGTCTATGTACGTCACATTACCTTCTTGGGATGAAACCCATTTGGGCACAAAGGGGGGGTGTTGAAATATGGTGCCCATCATGTCATGTATGGGGCACAAGGTAGATGACACCTAGAATGATATGAAATAGGAATGGATGAAGGCTAAGGTTATTTGATCATGTGAATGGATGAATGTAAAAGGGAGTCAATGGTCAGAAAGTAGGCACATGGAAAGCATAAGAGTGCACAAAGCATGTGAGTATTTATGGACACATGGATGGCACAAGGGTGCATGGAGAATGTGGATGAGGCTATATAAGCATGTACTTGATTCAAGCTATGTGAGGAGATTATCAAGTTGGTTAAGTTATACCTTAATCTTGCATTAGCATTTTGTTAATATTCTATTACGACCTTGATCACCTGGTACTAATGAGGCACCTTAGCCATGCTGAAATTCAACAGCTCTGTCTTTGGACTGTATGTCCAAAATCCTCACTGCTCATGATGGATACATAAGATAGATAGAATAAAACACAACACAAGGAGACAAGATTGCAATAAGAGAAACAAGACACTTGTACTACTCTAGAAACACTAATACAAGTTTTCCAGGTGCCATTGTACCATGCGCACTCAGCAAAGGTCAGAGTGGAGAGGACGACGTATAGCTCAAGACGGAGGCAAGTGATTGCTCAAGACTAGCCAAGTGATAGCAAACATAAACCAGTGAGGTAAGAGGAGAGGTGTGCAGGAAAATGTTGTAGACCCAAGCGAGGAATGGGGTGTTTGAGGGACCATATATGCCCCAGTTGAGTAGGCGGCATCCGTGCTATCTTTGGAAGATGCCCTTGACATGGTGATATCAGTGGAAGAATATCCTTGTAGAGCGGTTCTCTCTACCATACAATATAGTGCTCATAGAGTACTACCGATCAACAAATGTGTTAAGAAACACAATGTCAATCCGAGAACTTGACCCGATTAGTGCATGAAGGCTTATCCCGTGAGGGAGAGTTCACATACACAAACCACCACTTGACGATTCAACCATTCAATACCTCAATCAATCTCTCAAATCCTTTAAATCCACTACACTAATCAAGACAACAAGCAATGCATAGCAATCTCTTAATCCCATTCAAACATTGATTAAATCTTAGCTTTCCCTAATGCCTGCAAACCCATAAGTGTGCATCTACTAACCCACAAGCTTAAGCAAGCAGAAAATGTAACATTCACAAACCCACAAGCTCATAGAGAGAGTCTATCCATGAAAAACTCATTGTGCCAGTGAAGTGGGCAAGAGCTTGCATCAATGGAGACTATACACACACACACACACTACAAGCATGCAGCATACACAAGAGAAAGAAAGAAGCATTCAACTAATCATAGATTAATCTACTTCAATGATGCTAAACAGATTAAGAGAATGAAGTGGAGCTATACTCATTGGAGCTTAATGCTCATTAGAGTACAATAGAGAGAGAGTTAGAGAGCTGCCATAGCTTGAGAGCTCAAGAGCTTCACTCAATAGTTTATGAGAATGGCAAAAACATCCACTTTCTTTAACTGACATCTCTTTTATAGAGATGCCACTAACCCTAACCCTAGGCCTCTTTCACACATGGGCGGATAACCCCATAAGTGAGCCTTGCTTAATACACTTAGAACTCTCATTTAAAACCCATATTGGCCTAAAACAATTTACATTGCACTTCGGCACAAAAATATGGAAAAATTATGTGTGTCTTCATGTTCCCATGGCTACAATCCCGCTCTCTCGCGTTAATTGCCTCCGGCCTCCTTCCATAATCTGTGTTCCTGTGAGTGTTCCCATGGAACATTCCCCCCTTCCTAAATCGCGCACGTCCTTGGGCACGGTAGAAGCAAAAGCTGTAAAAAACAATGGAAGACAAGTAAAGCCTTTTATTGAAAACAGCAATGACAATCTCACACATGAGCATGCAAGTGAAAGGCCGATTAGAGTTTTAAAGAGTGCTAAAAGAAGTGAGTAAAGACTAGTCAAAGTGAGACTAAGTGGTAGATAGTACTATGCAAAGGCAAGTGTGCTTGTACACCACAGGTTATGACCGCAGTCTTAATGTCCTACAAGTATTTAAGTTATTCCTAAGTTATTCCTAAGTGGCAACCCTACTCCTAAATATGAGCAATGGTGATTGTCTTTTTTTTTTGGGTGTGTGTGTGTGTGTAAAAGATGAATAAAGAGGAAGGTTCCATCTCAATGAGACCCAAGCAATGGCCAAGACACCTCCGCCAAGAGAATCTAAAGGCCGCTAAGTATCTCAAGGGTGACAGACCCTTTTCTTTCTTTTTGACATAAGGAGTACCCCATGAAGATGAGGGCATCAGTCTCGAGGGCCCATAATGTACCCTAGAGTCCTACCAACATCTATCAAGGTGATAGAGTCCTTGAAGGTAGACGTCAGTGTTCACCCCATGGAAACCAAGGCATCGGCCCCAAGGTGCTAAGACAACCCGAGGTCCTACCAAGCATTCCACATGGTTGTAGACACGTCATGTCTCGATTCACTTGTATATATTTTTTAGGGCATGATTTCTGTAAATTTTTTATTAATCGTAGCACCTAGCCCATACCTAAGAGGTAGCTACCACTAAGGATAACTAATATACTTCAGGAGCATAAGAACTTGGCATACTTCGTTGGTATATATCTTACACCATCTTCAAAAGACAACTGGTGATTCAATACATGTTTGGAGAAGGTCAACACAAGTAGATTTGTAGGTGCTATTACAACCACCTATCCTATCTTGAAGTGGTTGTGTTGCACCTGATATGAAAAACCAAGAGTGGCTTTTGGAATCTTATTGATACACTCTTTTGGCTCTAGCAAACCATGACATTTGGGAAGCCAAAGTGTTGTTGCACCCTCATAATAGCCTTGTGCTTTAAGAACATGCTTTGGGACCCAATGAGTAACAATCTGAGGCTTTGGCTTGGAAAAGATATTCTTTTTAGGAGGTTTAGCAACTCTTCTAGATGGTACAAGTTTGTACGCATCTTTGGGTAGCCAAATTGACAATTCCTTCTTGCCTGGCCTTCTTTGAGCAGTGACTAGAGTAGTTGGAACATGCCAGCCATGGCCCTCACTTGAGGACTCATCGATTATCCACATCATTTGTCTTGGAGCTTCAAGAGTAGATTTTGAAAGTGGGTTGTGTAAGGTAGAAATATCACCCTTCTGACATGATAAAGCTCGTGGAGCAGCAGATCCCAAGATGCAATTAGAATCAATTTGTAATTTGTATTGTCTATTCTTCCAATCTAATGAACAATTGGTAGCACTTAACCACGATCGACCAAGAACAGCCTCTACCACTGCCTTGGACTTACTAGCCACATAAAAGGGAACTGATATCTGGTGATCCTGAATGGACATCATAATGACACATTTTCTCTCTATAGGGTTATCTTCACCTGAGAAGCTTCGTAAGTCAATATAGGAATGTGCACAAGTGTAGGTTGTCCCAAGGCTACCCATGTGTCAAATGAGAGAACATTATAATCTGCACCAGAGTCAATTAAGGCAGAGACAAAGTAGGTAGTCTCATGAAGATGAAGACATACGTGAATGTTGAAAGGATCGACATATTGTTCATCAGTAGCCAATTGTAAGGCCAACACAGAAGCCTTGCGACGCTCCTTGGCTTTTGCAACTCTAGCTTTAGCTTCTTCTTGAGCCTGACGTTTAAGTAGGTCATGTGCTTCTTTTCGTGTGTTGGCAGCATGCATTTGTTGAAGCATGGCTTCAGTTAGTGGTTCATTGTATTTTTTGAGACGACTTCCATTAATGAAGTTAGGCATTTGCTCACCTTCTAGTGTCTCTAAACGCACTGCACCACTTGGAGTAAGCTCATTAATCACAAATGGTCCTAAGCCACATTTCTTGAGCTTTCTCTTATGCTTCTTAAGTGTGTACAAGAGCACAAGGTCCCCTTTTTTGAATCGGCCAGTTGTTACATTTCGATCATACCATTGCTTTTGTCTCCTCTTCTCGGCATACATCCCCATTACCGCCAATAAGCAGGTCTCATCTAGATTTTCCAATTCATCAATGCGTTGAGAAAGCTCATGACCAGTCCAATTGTTTAGCAACTCGTAGAGTAGGTACAAGAAATTCAATGGGAAGAATTGCATCTAGACCAAAAGCAAGCTCAAATGGGGTTGTGCCCACAGATGTTTTATAGGCTGTTCTATATGCCCAAAGAACTGAGTGCAACTTTTGCTCCCAATCAGTCCTATGTCCCTCAACAATCTTTGTGAGTGCTGTGCAAAGAATCTTGTTAGTACTCTCAGCTTGACCATTGGTTTCGGGATGATAGGGTGTAGAACGCTTGTGAATTACCATAAATTCTTGAAGTAAAAACTCTATGACCTCATTCACAAAGTGCACACCCTGATCACTAACGATTTCAATAGGTAAGCCATAGCGTGTAAACACGTACTCATACAAGAACTTGGCTGTGGTTCTGGAATCATTTTTTACTGTAGCCTTTGCTTCTACCCATTTGGTTAAATAGTCAGTTGCGACTATAATATATTCAGCATGCGTGTGACGAGCTGGAGGTTTAATGGGACCGACAAAATCAATACCCCATTTGGCAAACGCACGTGTGCTTAATATAGGCCGTAATGGCATATTGTCCTTTGTGATGGGAGGTTTGGTCCTTTGACAATCCTCACAACATTTCACATATTCTTCGGCATCCATTTGTAAGGTTGGCCACCAAAGCCCAGACCACCTAATCAACTTAGCTGTGGTATTGCCCGAAAAGTGTCCACCCCCAACACCTGCATGTGCATGAGTCAAGATTTTCAAGTAGTCAGCTTCACAGACACACATGCGCAAGTTGCCATCCTTGCTCCTCTTGTAGAGTTGGCCCTCTATCAGCATATATTTGACTGCTTCAACTTCAATAGCACGCTTTTGATGTTTAGGAATTGTTCGATCAGTATGACCATGCTGAAGATAGTCCACAATATACTTACTCCAACTTGGTGTAGTTGAAATTTGGAATAATGTGACATTATGAATTGGTTGTTGAATTTGACATGAAGCACAGTTACGAACAAATTTTTCAGCATCCGCATGCATGGTAGGCCACCATTGCCCATCCTGAGTTATACGTCGCACACAAGTAGTAGCTGATGCATGGATTCCACCAATACCCTCATGTGCCCATTCCAAGATCTCCTCATATTGGTCAAGGTTAGGTATAAGCCGCAACACTCCATCATCACTAATTGAAGACCATGCGGTTTTGAGCTCTCTTTTGCAATCTTGCATCAGAGTTTTTTGTTCAACCGTTACCTTTGCACTTCCGACACACTCTTTTGAATCGGTTTGAGACTTGAGTTTTTGTTTTGGTTTCTTTGTTTTTTTGCTAATAGTTTTTAGCTTTTCTCCTAGTTGGAATCCATCTGATCGTTTTACTTGGTCTTTGATACTATCTTGTGTGCTTGGACATAGTATAGATATCCATTCTTTCCTGAGAAGTGAGGTGGTGGTCGAGAGTGTTCATTCTTAAACTCCTCGTCTTCTTTTTGTTTTCTCTCACATTGTTCCCTCTCATCTTGTTTACGGATTCTCTTATGGCTCTTACAGCATTTACATTTAGGTCGGCTTCAAGGGATCTCTACTTGAACCTCCCTTCCTCTCAAGAGTAGGCGTTGTCGTGAAGTGTGCGGTACAGCCAGGAAAGTACGAAACTTCTAGCTGTGAGAGTGAATGTCAAATCCAACAAGGAATTTCACGTACAAGATTTCCCAAGGAGTATTGAACATCATTATTTCCAATGACAAATACATGTGTCCACTTCCCTCAATACATCCTTGAATTTATCCAGATGATTGCACAGAATTGCATAAAATCCCTTTGAACCATTCACATGTGGGCATAATAAAGCTTTCTAATTTTTCCAATATACATGTGGCCAGCTACATCCATTACATTCAGTGCCCTCAAAACCATTAAATCATAATGCTCTTTTTCACCTGAAAACCTGCCTTAATATTCTAACATTTCACAAGCAAAAGATAGAATACGGCATAGCTATTTCATGTACATAATTTCCAAAACTTAGTCAAGCAATCACAAAGCCATCTTCCGTGATTTTACAAACTTCAGTTCTTCCAAAATTTATATCTTGTTCGTCAACCTTTGCCCATATATTCCAAATCTTTAAGGGCTTATTTGCCATGCCCTTATTCTAAAGTAACAAAGTAGTTTTTAATTTAAACTTATCTGAATGAAGCGAAGGGTGGTCACGTCGAACTTTTTCTTTTATTTTTATTAATCAAAGATGGCCGCTTCAGCGCCGATTCACGATGGAAGAAGAAACGGCACAACAGTCCTCTGCGCCGACTGTAAACTATGATTTTTCAATAATCACATCATCATATAGCTCTTGAATTTTCCTTCATTTCTAGCACCTAAAAGCTAAGTGCAGAAGATAAGGTCTTCCAATGAAAATCTCTGGTCGCCCACGACGCTGTTCCCCTTCACTCTGCAAAATTTCTCTCACCTCTGCAATCGCCGTTCTCTTTCCGGCCCTTTTTCTCTTTCCCCGCGGCGAACTCGGCGGCCAGCTATACATGCCATAAAAAAAACTGCGCGTTTTCTAGAAAACCTCCAATATTTTGTTAACCTTAGCACTAAGGTTATAAAGCATAACCTTAGCATTAAGGTTAAAGTCCTCAATGCACCTATTATTTCCCTTTTTTCCATTGTTATGGAGTGTTGACCATATATATATATATATATAATCAACTCCTTTTTACCTTTACACCATAACCTTTCTAAAGGTTTTTCTCACGCCTTAGCTCCATTTAGCATCCTTATTGTGCATATGATTTTGCCATTTAAAGCATACAATCAAGATCCCGACCAATATGCACCATTAAGTTCTCTGTTTCAGTGCTAATGTCACAAGCAAAATCCAGTCTTATCAAGGCACAAGATATCTGCTGGCTCCAAAATTCTCCATAAGCATAAAAAAAATCCTCCACAATTCACACCACACTGTCAAAGGCTTCAAAACCTGGCTCAGCCTCAGCTCATCTTATTGAACCTTATCTACAATATGAACATATATACTCAGGCATCATATAATGATTCGTCATGGCACATAACCTCATGCATCTGGATGTGTATTTGACGGCCTCACATGCACGGTTTCACATCATAGACGTGCCATGGCACGACATCCACCCCCTCTAAACCTGCACATCCTCTGGTATGTGCCAAATCATCATCAAGATCTACATATAGCTGGATGTCGTCTTCATCTTCTGCAGTTCCAGGAAGATCATCCTCTTCCTCTTCAACCATATCCATACTTCCACTGTCAAGCTTCTCATCCTGAATCTCTTGTGAATCAAAAGGATCACCATCATGCCTTCTTTTAAATATCTTGATTCTTTTGCCAGCCACAAGATTCTTTACTTCTGTTCCATCAAGCTCACACAGAGTATATGTGGCATTTCCATGCACATGCCTGACAATGTAAGGGCCAAACCATCTTTTTGCAAATTTTCTTTGAACAGTGAATTGGTTGTCAAGGCTACTATCATACATTAGAACCCAATCACCTTCTTCAATAGGTTTTGGCTGGAGTCTGTGTCTACTATCAAATCTTTCTTTATTTTTCAGCCTTGCATCTTTCAAGCGAGCTTTAGCAAGCTCCACATCTTCAGGCCTCCTCTCTAACTGTCTTATTCGCAATGCAAGGAGGTCATCTCTGCTCAATCCTTCCACCCACCAGGGCAATACATTCCAAGTTAGAATTACTTCTTCAACTGGCATCACTGGCTTCTGACCATACATCAATTCTGCAGGCATGTATCCAGTCACTGAGCTATGAGTTGTACGGTCAGCCCACAAGGCATATGGTAGCAGCTTTGGCCACACTCTCATCCTTTCTCTGCATGCCTTAGCCAAAGCTTTAATGATTGGAGGATGTCCTCGCTCACTTTTCCCATTACCCTCAGGATTGTAAGCACATGTTAGAGACAGTTTGATACCAATTCTAGAGAAGAATTCCCTTGCTTCTTCAACATCTAGCTCACCTCTATCAGCTGTTATTTTCCCAACACAACCATATCGGCAGATCACATCTTCCAAGAGAAATTTGCATACTGTTTCCGTACTCTTTGTTCTAAGAGCACGCCCTTCTACCTGATTTGTCAAATCTTCTCTTGCAAGTGCTATGTACCGCATCTGCCAAATTCCCAAAGGCATTGTAACTAGATCCACTACCCATTTGTAGTGCATGGCAGGTGGGTAGGTTGGTTGCAAGCCATCACGATGCCGCACATTTGAGTACATTTGGCATACTATGCATGTTTCCACATATTGGGAAATATCCTTGTACATTCCTCTCCACCAATATTTTTCCTTTATTTTGGTAAAGGTGGCCCACACACTTCTATGCCCAGCCCAGAGACTCTCATGGAATTCTTTCACAAGCTTCCCTTGAGTCTCTTTATCACATATGACTCTCTGTGGCATAGCATTCCTCTGTTTAGGATGTTTCCAGAGATACCCATCCTTTAGAAAGTAGCCATATGCTTTTCTGCGGATCCTCTTAAATTCTGAGTCAGACCAATTTTCTTGCCTTGTTAGAGTGCTCAAATATTGACCAATGAGCAACCAATCTCCTTCATATATTTCCTCAATAAAAGACCCAAGTGCATTTGATAAGCAAATATGATCCCCCTTTGCATATGCTGTGGTATAGAACTTTGTACCCACATCATCAATGTCACTAATCATCTCTTTCTCATCTTCATACCTGGCTCTTGATAGCATATCTGCAACTGGATTATCTTTTCCCGCAATATGCTCAAACTCAGGATTTAGTGACTTGATATAAGCAATCCACCTAAGCATAGCAATATCTGGAGTGGTACAACTTGCTATCATCCCAAGAAGTGGCAAGCAATCAGTCTCCACAAGTACAGATGCCCCAATAAGATATTCTTTTTCACATTTTAGAGCAGTGACTATCCCCCATAATTCTCTCTTGATCTGTGGATACTTTCACTGCCGAAAGCTTAATACCTTTGCTCCAAATCTAATTACATACCTATGATCATCCTCATCATCTTGCCCTACTGCCCATCCAATCCCAGTAGGACTAGTATCAACTGTAACAATTACAGGCCTGCCACACTCATAATCTGCCTTTCTCAAAATGGGTGATGATTGGAGCAAATATTTCAGCTTCCGCATAGCTTTAATATGTACTGCACTCCACAAAAATTTTTGATTTTTCCTCAAAAGCTGATAAAGAGGATCTGCTACATGTGCATAGTGTGGGATCCAAATAACATAAAAGACGCATGCTCCAAGAAATCTCCTCAGCTCTGTAACATTAATGCATATTTCCTTCATTCTTTGTATTGCATCTATCTTGGCTGGACAAGGACGGCGTCCACTAGTACTACAAAGATGTCCCACTATTAGCACTTCACCAACCCCAAACACTGATTTCTGCCCAGATAAAGTAAGATTCACTTCTTCAAGCCTGGATAGAATCATGTCACAATCCTTTATATGATCTGCCACAAACTTGCGGCACCCTTTTGAATCCAAATTCCCATCTTTGTCTTTCTCATCACAGCCCTTTATTGGCACATCATCCAAAAATGGCATAGTTTTTTGTGGTATGAAGTCCCGTAAGACTTTATTCATTCCATTCATCATATGTGCCACTGAGTTAGTGGCTCCCTGTGGTAAGGTACACATCCTTACTAATCCCAAAGGAGTTCTCATTGTGGTCAAGTCCCTGCTTTGTATATCCAGCTGGAACTGATCATATCCTGAATACAAATCACCCATAGAGTATATAGCTTTCCCTGCAAATGCTTCTGCAAACTCATCCACAATTGGACCTGCTCCCACATTCCTGATTGTGACTTTGTTTACAGGTTGCATGTCTTGAATAAAGCGCAATGTCCCATTTTTCTTTGGTACAGTAAACCATCTGTTGGAATATGGGGCACATGAAGGCTCCAAGATTCCCATCTTGATCTTTTCCTTTAGTAATTCCATCAATTTTGGCAAGAGAGCCTTTGGTACTGGAATTGGCCGCAGGTTCCAGGGCACATGTGGAACAGTAAAGATCACCATTGGTGCTGTTACACTTGGATCAACACAACCAATCTCATGCGGCTGAAAGGCAAAAGCTTTCCCATGTTTTACAAGCATCTCCTCAAAGCATTCCTTTTCAACTGGCAACAGAAAATCCCTCTCACCAATCTTCAGCTCTTTCAGAGTTTCTTGAGTAAATTTATGCCCAATTTTCTTCGGATCTCTAAGATTTGGTTGCATAGAAGCTTCATCTATCTTCTCCCTGCTTCCTGGTGGCAAGGGCAAGGCAACTGGCTTCACCTTTTTTGCAACCGTTTTGTACTTTGTATCCACATGAGCATCCATCTCACAATTCATGTTTTTACATTCCACCCCCTCAAATTCCTGGATTATATCATACATCTCCACAGATGACACCTTTATCATTTCATTTCCACCCTGTAAGCATGCTCTTCTCATATCAAAAAGTACATCCATAGTATCTATAAATGACACCTCATCAAGCACCCCTGAAATAAACTCATTCTTCTCCAAAAGACCACACTGCTCAAAGCTTTTTTGTTCATTTTGTATATGTTTTTGCATGCCACGCTTTAAATCCTTGCTTTTTACAAAAACCAGTGACCCATAGCTGGAGAATCCCTGAAAATTTGCTGAAAAACTATTTACATTGATTGAGTCCTGCGAGAACTCATTTCCCCTTGTACCATTGGAATCCCGCTTTACAATGGTACCTGGCCAAAATCCCTCATCTCCCTGTAATTCATAAACTCTCTGTTTATCTTTGGGAGTGACTGTGCCCGAAGAGATTCACGATTCCTTTCATGATTAATGCAAACTGTCAAAAACTGAACAGCTTTTTTGCCATCTTTACTCCTTATTCTTGCATAAGCTGAACCATCATCCAAAACCTTTGTTTCCATCCTTACAGCTGTAATGTAGGGTTGCCCAAGAATGAGGGGATACGATGACATCTCCTGAACAAAGAAATTCTGATCATCCTTCACATCCCCTATAGTTACCCTTACATTTGGACATGCTGCATAAAGCTCTCCAGATGAATTATTAGCTGCTTTAATCATCCACCCATGATCCACATCCATTGGCCACTTACATTTGTTGTAGAGATTTTTAGCCATAAGATTTATTTCAGACCCATGATCAATTAGAGCGACATATGGCTCTTCCAAATCACCTATCTTGACAAGGGTTTCAGTGGTGGCTCTTGCCCAATGGCTCCTGGAGTAATGACTCTTTGTAAGAACTTCTTTTTCATCATCCTCTTCCACAAAACGCACTTGTCGTGCCCCATCAGAAGAGTGATTACATTTCACCACATTTTCTCTCTCTTCCTTTTTCTGTACCTGTACACCATGAGTCTTGGAAGTGCTTGCTTCCCCTTGTGATGGAATAGATTCAATTATGGACTGCCTTTTTCTTCGTATAATATCAATTATCTCATCATGAAATTCTTTCTTTGCAATCCCCAAGACTTCCCCTAGTGTGAATTCCACCCTGCTGTTTAGAATTCTCTCTTCAAGCACCTTTTTGCGATCTGTTGCAACTTCAATATCAGATTGAAGCTTGTAGAGTGGACTTTTCCCTTTACCCTTCTCCTTCATTTTTGCTGGCACTTCTTCCATTGAAACATCATGTGGAGGTCTGCTTTGCTGTGGAGGCATATGTGATGGCCCAGGATCCTTCTTTTCACTTCCACGTGTAACTCTTTTTGATGGCCCTCCTTCCTCATTTTCCCTTTTACGTTTCTCCTCTACCTGTGCCTCATTATTTTGGCATTTGGCAATATAGGCATGAATGGATAAAGAATCCACAGGCTCCTCCCAGCCAGTCTCAAGGCGTATACAATCACCTGCCTCATGCAAAGCTTGCTTTGACACTTTCTTTGATGCAATTAATTCCATTGTTGACGGCCAAAAATTCTCATTCTCATAATCCTCATCATTCTCAAATCCCTGCTTTTGTTGACCAACCTTTAATCCATAGGTTGCTGCCTCAACCATAGAAATGGCATGACTAGCAGCCATATCCTCTACCAGCTTTTTCATCCCTCCTTTCCCAAAGTTTGTACTCAGCGGAAGACCAGTCTCTGTAAGATGGATTTTCCCATCTTTGAAGAACACAAGTTGATTTTTAAGAGCTTCTTTATAGCTGGTACAATCCTTCTTTGCATGCTCTGGGTCATCACACCATATGCATCTATATGTAAACCCTTCTTTGATTTGAGGCCTTTGCATAGAAGCCTGCCCCAATGGTAGACCTTTTTCTTCGATCCTGGACATCTTCAATTTTAAATCACGCATACCCTTGATAAGCTCATCCATCGGCCCATCTATCTTAGGAATTGTGGCAGCTGGCTTGGATAAACTCTCAGGGGTAACAGCAGCTATGGGGGTTGCAGAGCCCATCACCATTTTATCCCTCCTCCGCTGCCGCTTTGCTAACATAGTGACTGCATCCTCAACATCATTCCAATCACTCTTTAATCCTTGCTCTGTATTTTTATCCTCAAGGAGGATTTCCAATGTCTCCTGGAGATCTTTCCCAGCTGCCTGCAAGAAGAGCTCTGTCTTTTCTCTGTCCAAAGTTGCACGCTCTATTCTTGACAACTGGGCATAACGCTTCTCAAACTCCCTTAGCAATTCTGTGGCAGAAATTCCCATTTTAGGTTTTGTGACCCATTCCAAAAAAGTTCGTTTGGTCACTCGCTCAGAATCCTCCATGAAGTATTCATCCTTTAAAGCAAGTTTGAATTCTTCCCAATTTCTGCCACCCTGTGCTGTCTGCAATCCTTTTATGCGCTCTCTTATTTCAGGAACGCATACCAACTCGAAACTTTGAACCATATCCTCCTCAGTCACCCTGTTTAGCTCCATCTCCTTTATATAATTGCGCAGATACTTTGTAATGTCCTTCCCATCAAATTGATCTACCTTTTTCACAATTGATTGTAAGGCTTTGGTCATGGAAATCTGTCCCCTCTCAGCAGCTTGTTGCTGTTGCATGTACATGGAAAACATTTGGAACATCTGCATAACTCCGGGGTCAAAATGAACCCCCTGGCCCTCAGAATTCTTAGCCATAGCTTCCCTGTATGTTTCACCACACTCTCACCCCAGCAGTTTCACGTCGGGTTCACCAAAGATGTCGTGAAGTGTGCGGTACAGCCAGGAAAGTACGAAACTTCTAGCTGTGAGAGTGAATGTCAAATCCAACAAGGAATTTCACGTACAAGATTTCCCAAGGAGTATTGAACATCATTATTTCCAATGACAAATACATGTGTCCACTTCCCTCAATACATCCTTGAATTTATCCAGATGATTGCACAGAATTGCATAAAATCCCTTTGAACCATTCACATGTGGGCATAATAAAGCTTTCTAATTTTTCCAATATACATGTGGCCAGCTACATCCATTACATTCAGTGCCCTCAAAACCATTAAATCATAATGCTCTTTTTCACCTGAAAACCTGCCTTAATATTCTAACATTTCACAAGCAAAAGATAGAATACGGCATAGCTATTTCATGTACATAATTTCCAAAACTCAGTCAAGCAATCACAAAGCCATCTTCCGTGATTTTACAAACTTCAGTTCTTCCAAAATTTATATCTTGTTCATCAACCTTTGCCCATATATTCCAAATCTTTAAGGGCTTATTTGCCATGCCCTTATTCTAAAGTAACAAAGTAGTTTTTAATTTAAACTTATCTGAATGAAGCGAAGGGTGGTCACGTCGAACTTTTTCTTTTATTTTTATTAATCAAAGATGGCCGCTTCAGCGCTGATTCACGATGGAAGAAGAAACGGCACAACAGTCCTCTGCGCCGACTGTAAACTATGATTTTTCAATAATCACATCATCATATAGCTCTTGAATTTTCCTTCATTTCTAGCACCTAAAAGCTAAGTGCAGAAGATAAGGTCTTCCAATGAAAATCTCTGGTCGCCCACGACGCTGTTCCCCTTCACTCTGCAAAATTTCTCTCACCTCTGCAATCGCCGTTCTCTTTCCGGCCCTTTTTCTCTTTCCCCGCGGCGAACTCGGCGGCCAGCTATACATGCCATAAAAAAAACTGCGCGTTTTCTAGAAAACCTCCAATATTTTGTTAACCTTAGCACTAAGGTTATAAAGCATAACCTTAGCATTAAGGTTAAAGTCCTCAATGCACCTATTATTTCCCTTTTTTCCATTGTTATGGAGTGTTGACCATATATATATATATATATAATCAACTCCTTTTTACCTTTACACCATAACCTTTCTAAAGATTTTTCTCACGCCTTAGCTCCATTTAGCATCCTTATTGTGCATATGATTTTGCCATTTAAAGCATACAATCAAGATCCCGACCAATATGCACCATTAAGTTCTCTGTTTCAGTGCTAATGTCACAAGCAAAATCCAGTCTTATCAAGGCACAAGATATCTGCTGGCTCCAAAATTCTCCATAAGCATAAAAAAAATCCTCCACAATTCACACCACACTGTCAAAGGCTTCAAAACCTGGCTCAGCCTCAGCTCATCTTATTGAACCTTATCTACAATATGAACATATATACTCAGGCATCATATAATGATTCGTCATGGCACATAACCTCATGCATCTGGATGTGTATTTGACGGCCTCACATGCACGGTTTCACATCATAGACGTGCCATGGCACGACAGCGTGCCTTTTCTAACTCTTCCTCGGGGATTATCACATCATCATCAAAATCAGAGTCCCATCCGTCTTCCTTATCAGCATCATTAGCAGATTCGAGTGTTAAATCCTCCACTGAGACTTCCTCTACATGCAGTGCTGTTGTGGATGCATCCCCATAGTACAAATCATCTAGAAGGTCACGTGGTTGTACCATTCGTATAGGAATAATATCATATCCATCTGAGTCACAAAATTGAATTGGCTTAGGTAAAGCACATGTCGATAATGTTGCAAGGACATGACTCCATTCTAGGGGATCAATTAAGTGCTCAGGGAAGGGTTGTGGAATGTAAGCCTCATCTGATACACTTTGATTACCCTTAAGTCTCTCAGTGTTGAAATCCTTACATGAGGCTCCACACATCCACAGATCTTCTCGCCCATCTAACAATGTAACTCTTGAGCCCTCAGATGAAGCAGAATCAAACTCATCTATTGGAGACCGTGTTACATCACGATATGAGTGATTCTTTAGGTTGATCCTTGTGATGACAGAATCATGTCGGAGGTACAAATAATTGTATCCCCAATCTTGAATCATTTGAAATTGTTGCATGAATGGTCTACCTAATATCACTTCATAGTTTGGATGCTTTCCAAAATCCACTACTGCAAATGTGTGCTCATATTCAATCCCACATGTGGTGTCCAATATGTTCTCTAGCAGGCCAATGGGATGTTCTAAGCTTCCATCTACTAGCTGCAAGCACATCCTTATACTCCTAATAGCTGGTTTGCCCCACTTTTCCCAAATGGACCTTGTCACAATGCCCACTTCTGCACCACTATCAAGTATTGCAGTTGAAGCTACTTTTCACACTTCTAATGGGAGGGTAGCATTTCCTTGATCGTCCTCACAAAATTTTCCTACTTTGTTGATAGGAACTGGCATAACATGCTTTGTCTCAGGGTGTATAGTACAATGATGGTGACCCTTTTGTAGCAATACTTGCTCTGACAAACATGTGGCAATATCATTCCACAACTCTGGACGAAGCTTTATCAAATCAAGCAAAGGTATGGTACAAGCCACTGGTGCTGACAAAATAGCTTGCACAATACCCATATCCATCTCCTTTGTCAACCTTCTATGCATGGAGGGTATCCTCAAGGTTTGAGAACAGTTCTCATATTCTCCCAAATAAGATGGTAAGGTTTTCATTGTATGCTTACTTCTAGGAGAAACAATTGTTTGAACTTCCTCCTGGGTGCTTGGGCGTCTAAAGTTGTTTTCTGTGCCCCTGGTAAAATCCACTTCAAAGAATGGAGGTGAAATAGTAGAGGACATAGTCTCATTAACTTTCTCATGAACTCCTGCCCACATCTCATTTGCCATGTCGTTAGCATCAATAACTTCATCATTGCATGGGAAGGCAAGGGTAGGTGGTGGCAGAATACCTTCTTTCAAAGGGTGGCAATTGGTGCATACTTCTCGCTATGAGCTTGTGAGATCAGCTCACTTTTCATTTCCCAACTTGATGACACTTCTGGTATGGTTTCTAATGTTGGCTTAAGAGATGTTGGGCCCCGAGGGATAGGTGGAGATGGGCCCTCAAGTATTGATTGAGCTTCCCTAATGAGTTGCTGATGTATAGCTAGATTGATCTTCTCCTCACTCACGAGGGTTTGGGTATTCTTGAAGCTTCTTGGGTAGCTCAGATAAAGCTGCAATGCGACTTCTATGAGCATCAATGATGGCATCTAGAGCTCATTCACCTTATCCACAAAAACAGAACCCCTAGAACTATCCTCGGTTGTACTAGCCTCATCTTGTTTAGCACTAGGCCCAGGTTGAGGTTGATGCTCCTCATGCACTTCTCGGCTTCTGGAAGCACTATCTTGAGAGCATGCCGGGGAGGAATGTTTTGTCATAGAAATTTTCCACGATCCAAAAAGGTCCAGTCCAACTAAGCTTTATCTTCCTCGGATGCAAACCCATTTGATTGGAACAATACGACCAGATCTTCTTCCTTGTGTGAATAGTTAAAACTTGGAGTGTGGGTTGACCCATTTCTTCCTCTACTTCTGGATCATTGTAGTGATGAAGAAGCTCTTGAATTGGTCTTCATCCAGCTTGAGGAGCTGATCCAGACGATGCTTTAGGGATTCTTTGGAGCTTAACTTCTCAGCTATGGTGATCGTGGCTTGGCACATTGGCACAACTGCTTTTGTGATGTATACCAATTTGAATGGAGTCATTCTTGTGGAGACCTTGTAGGCTGTGCGCAGAATGCCCATAACATTGAGTAAAACTTTTCATCCCAATCGGTGTGATTTTCATTGACCAGTTTCGTCAAGATCCATTGGAGTATTTTGTTGGTGGGGACTCTGCCTGACCGCTAGCCTAAGGATAGTACATTGTGGGTCTTTTATCAGTGATGAGATGCTGCATGACCAACTATCGAATTACATCATTGACGAAGTGTTTGCCCTAATCTCACTAACTAGCTCGATCGGGTAATTGAAACGGCTACTACTGATCATCTCGTAGAGGAATTTGGCAGTTGACTTGGCCGAATTATCCCAGAGAGCTTAGTGGGATTCCACTCACTTGGTGCTATAGTTGGTTTATTACCAGTGAAGTAAGTTGGTAGCTTGAACGGCCCCACAAAGTCGAGGCCCCATTCATGGAATGGTTTTAGGGGAAGGATTAGATTATGCGACATTTGGTCTCTGTCAGAGTCGGTCGGCTGAGATACTGGCAAACATCACATTGTTTGACCCACTTGTAGGCATCATTGATTGCCGAACGGCCAGCTTGGAGGATCTTTCTTCCTGTTACTTCTCATGCAAAGTGACCTCCGTCGCTGATTCCTTGATGGGATTCTCTGAGGACGGTGTCTTCATAAGGTGGAATGCACCCCCCAGAGGATCTGATCAATGCCGTTTTTGTACACCTGGCCGGCTATGACTTGGAGCTATGACTTGGAAAGACTAGCTTCAAATAACTATCCGCTTCCTTTGATCACAACGAGAAAGGCGATCCATTAGACATGTGGCCAGGGTCATTTGTTGGTTTAATGGGACTGCTATGTGGGCAAGATACTGGATCATTCGAGTATGCCATCTGACTTGCCCCAAAAATCTTCTCAGCTCCTTCACACTAGTAAAAATCGGAGCTTTCCAGATTACTTCCACCTTGTCCGGGTCTACTGCAATGCCTTCTTGAGATAGAATGTGGCCAAGGAGCATATCGCTTTGGATGGCAAAGGCACATTTAGCAGGATTCAGGCTCAGTCTAGAAACTTGACATTTGGCCAAGCACAGTTGTAGGTGCATGTTGAGATGATTTCCTGAAGACACTAAAATCATCAATGAACACTAGCATGAAGTTGGTCAAAAATTTAGAAAAATCTCATGAACCATCCGCTGTGGAATGTGATAGGAGCATTCGTGAGCTCGAAGGTCATGACATTGGATGCAAAGGCTCCCCATTCAATGATAAAGGCCAACATCTTCCAATCTTTTGGTGCTATTTGGACTTGGTTGTAGCCACTAAATCCATCCAAGAAGGAGTACATTTCATGGCCAACTATAGCATCTAGCAGGGAATCCGTGAACGGCAAAGGGATGGGATCTAAGATTGTGGTAGCATTCAGCTTCTTATAATCTACATAAATCCTCAGCTTCTGATTTTCTTGGGAACAATCAGGATGATGTTGCCCAATTAATCGAATATATAAATCTAACATGTAGTAATTTATCTAGTTCCTCCTTGATCCTTTTGGAATAGTTGGGATTCATCTGGTACCTCTGTTTGCCGGATACTCGGATACCCTCTCCCTCTTCCAATATCTACTAAATTTCCTTTAGAACCAGATGATGCATCAGTCTTCCTTCCCATAACACCTATGCCTCTTCCTCTTCCTGCAGACTCTATCCAATTCAAGCTTAAAGACTTCATGAGCTCCACTGCTTCATGAACCTCTTTCTTCAATGAATCCTCCTGTTTAGGAACAACAGCAGCTTTTCTTCTAGGATGCACTCTCTCAATCTCTGGCATCTTCACAAACCTCTTCGGCTCTTCCTGTATTCCCATCTGCCTCAGACGCTTCACCTTCCACTCCTTCTCTCGTGCAACTCTGACAGCCTCCTTCGGTTTGTGGCTCCAGACCAGCCACAAACCGGTCTCTCTTTATCATCTGCAGGTGTACTTTAGGAATCAAAGCCTCACACCATAGACTCCATAGTCTACCAAACTCAATCAAATACTGATCCACATCCTGACTATCCTTCTGCTGAATGTTACACAACTTCTCCATACTTCATTCAGACTCTTCACATGGACAAACTGTGCCAAAAATGCAGCTCTGGCTACACGATACTTTGGATCTTGTTGATGAACATTCATGTGTGTAGTCACACACATCCGTAGCCATGCTTTTGCATCACCCTGCAAGCAATAAGTCAAAATCTGAGAGAGGATTTTCGGGGTTGCCCTGTCTTTCATCAAAGCTGTAAACTCCATTTTCTCCAGAAACCTGATTGCACTCTCCTGTGGCAATTCCCAATACTATGGAAAATCCTGAGCCATCTTCCAAACCTTCTTCACACAAACCCTTGTCTTCTTTCACAAACTGAAGGAAATTTCTTCCTTTGTGGAGGCACCAAAAAGTGATGACATGGAAGCGGTAAAGCTGTTTACGCCTTTATAGAGTGTCACACTTCCACACACGCATACAAACACACCCAGAACACTAGACCCAAGAGCATAAACAAAACTTTATTTTAGTGCAAGTCCTTGACTTTACAAAGCTGGACATCCATTGCATCCTCAGAACCATCCTCATCTAGCACCCATTCACAATCAACCCACTCCAGCTCCAAATCACAATAAAATAGGCCACTCCTCTTCCACGCGGTCAAAACAGAGAAACACCTAGAAAACTCCCTACATCTCTCCGTGTGCACCCGCAGCAGCCCTACTGCCATCGCCTTCTCCTCTCTTTCTTCACTTTTGATGCAGTGGACGCCTTCTCCCCTCCACTACTGTCGACGTGCTCTCCTTGGCTTCATTGCTTCACTGCCGTCAGCTCTCTCTGCGCTGTGCCTCAACGGAAGGCAACCCTCTCCTCCTGCGTCACCAACACACTGCCAGCTCCAAAAGCAAAACCAAGCCACTCTTCAGAGGCGATCACCTCTACAGCAAACTCCTCTTGCTTTTGCTACCAGAGGCGGCTCCCCCACCTCGTCGCCCAGCTCTCTTGCTTTTGCTACCAGAGGCGGCTCCCTCACCTCGTCGCCCAGTGTTAATATACCAGCTCTCTTGCCGCCAACAACCCAAAGACCCAACCTTCTCTCTGGCATCCGTAGCTGCTCTAACACCACCAACCTAACTCTCTCTCAGTCACCAGCAGGCAGCCTCCACCAGTTCTCAAGAAACCCTTCCCCAAAACTAAGGCCACACTTGTAGTCAGCGTCGTAGCCAACCACACCTCCCCCAAACTCGCCTTCTTGCTGTGGATACTCCCCCACCTCTTCGCTTTCCTTACTGCCCGCCCGCCGCCGCTGACGTTTTTCCTTCTGGCGACTTTGCTACCCATGTGTCCTCTTTTCCTCAACTCTTTTTGTCTTCTTCAGAGATTCTCTCTTTCACATACCGTGAGGTTCTCTGCTGTTGCCATATGGCTTCCTCCACCCCTTAACGCATGTGATGAGGGGAACCTTCCAAGGTGGTATTGATGACTGCCACCTTCCCTCATTCTCTAGAACCTCCACACCTTAATCTTCATTTTAAACTTAATTTATTTAAGGCTACTCACACTACCTTAAGTCACTTTCCATAAATACCATTCGTGCCATTTATCCTTTGCCTAGATGGCATTAGCACCTGCATCCGCTTTCTTCATAATACTGATGGTTATGCCTCCACTCCTCCCGCCTAAGCAGATTTTTATCTCAAACAAAACTCAGAGCTGACCCAAACTAATTACATATTTCCTGACACTCTCAATACTCTACACAGCATGTACACATTATCAGCCTCTATTTTTGTCCACACAATGTGTAGCAGGGTTATAACACCTGTATCCCTTTTGCTGAAGGGAATACCCAATAAACACACATTTTTAAGCTTTTGGATCCAGCTTAGTTCTCATCCGGCACATGCACATATGCAATGCATCCAAAGACTTTCAAATGAGACAAATCAGGTTTTCTGCCAGTAAACCTCTCCTCTGGAGTTACATCATGTATGGCTACAATTGGAGTCCTGTTCATGATGTAAACTGCTGTAGAAACAGTCTCAGCCCAATAGCTATGCGGCATATTCTTCTCTCCCATCAATGCTCGAGAAATCTCAGCAATGTGCCTGTTTTTCCGCTCAGCAACTCCATTTTGTTGTGGAGTGTATCTGCATGTAAACTGTCTCCGAATACCATTCTTCTTTAAAAATTCAGAGAACTCATTGGAGAAGTACTCTCCCCCTCCATCTGACCTTAGGCACTTTACATATTTCCCTGTTTGCTTTTCAACCATAACTCTGAAATTCTGAAAATGAGTGAACACCTCACCCTTCTCCTTCATAAAGTATACCCACACTTTCCTTGTGTGGTCATCAATAAATGTCACATAATACTTGCAGCAGCCTCCCATAGACATGGTCTTTGTAGGAACCCATACATATGAATGCACAACATCTAGTGCATTTTTGCTCAGATTTCTATCACGTGGAAATACATGCTTTGTTTGCTTTCCAAATTGGCATGCTTCACATATTTTCTGCATACCTTCAACTTTAAACTTTGGCAGCCCTGTCACAATTCCTTTAGTCTGCATAGACTTCATTCTCTGCACATTCTCTGCACATTCACATGTCCAATTCTTTTATGCCAAATGTCTGTGTCTGCATGAATCATTTGGCAGCACTCACTTCAGGCATGTTTACATTCAACGTAAACATTCTGCCCACTCTGTTGCCTTTTGCAACCAACCTGCACTTGCCTTTAAAGTCTTCAACATAACAACCATCAGGGTTAAACCGAAGCTGCAAACCCTGCTCAATCATGTGGCCAACTGAAACCAGATTCTTTGTTATGTTCGAAACATGAAGTACATCTACAAGGTACTTTACTTTGCCATCTTGCATAGACAATGGCACATCTCCAACATGGGCAATTGGATGAGCAATGTCATCCCCTATTTCCACAAAACCTGGTCTTTCAAGGTTTTTCATCTCCTTGAACCACTCCTCCCCATGAGTTGTCATGTGGTTCGAGGCACCTGAATCAACGTACCATACATCATCTTTATGTGCTGCTTCAATATTTTCAGACATGGCATTAATGGCATGTTGCATAACAAACAACCTTTCATTATCCTCATTGTTTCTGCTCGAGGATGCATAGTTGTTTTGCTGTAATTTCATTATCCTCATTGTTTCTGCTCGAGGATGCATAGTTGTTTTGCTGTAATTTCCCATTTTGCATGTCAGCTTGCTTCTTATAGTAACAATCTGCCTGCACATGTCCAGGCTTACCATAATAAAAGCATCCACGTGTATCATTATATTACCTTTGCCAATTTCCATGACCTCTTTGACTCCCCCTACCTTTGAATTGGCCTCTCCCACCTGTGTGTTTTTGTTGTTGTGAATTCTGGGACTGTTGTTGTTGCTGCTGGCCATAATTCTGATTACCTATTCGGCCACCTCCTTGGCTGCGTCCACGGCCTCCTCTACTTGGTCCTCTTCCTAAACTTGTGTAGAAGGCCTGTTGCTCTGAACTATTTTTGTTTTGTGAAGAATGTTGGTCTTCACCCAAGCTCTTCTCTTCTATAATCAACATAGACACTAAATCTGTGAAATTGGGAATGTTTTTCCAAGTCTGAATAGACGTCTTGAATGCCTTGTATTGTGGTATTGTGGTCCGAGACCACATAGACAGACTTCCACCTTATCATCATCATCTACTGAAATGCTAATAGATGCAAGGGATTCCACAATACCCTTGATCTTCAATGCATAGTCATTTACAGACATACTTTTTTTCTCCACAGTATGAAGATCATTCTTCAACTGTATCTTTTGTGCCTTGGTATTCGTTTCATAGAGTTTTACCAAAGTGTCCCACGCCTCCTTGGGGGACTTGGCGTCCTGTATGTGCCCAATCATGGTGTCGTGTATATTGAGATAGAGAGCCAATACATAACTTTTCTGGCTCCTTGGTTCCAATCCTTGAAGTCTTTCACATCTGCAGCAGTGGGATTGATCTTCGGTATCTCCGGTGCCTCTTTATGCTCACCTTCTATGTAGTCCCAATAACCCTTTTTCATTTCGTCAACCTGAACCTCCAAGCATGGAAGTTGTTCTTATCAAGCTTCTCAACAAGAATCTGGTTTATGCCATCATTTGACATCTTGCCAGACACACAAATTTACCAGAAACAGCACTCTGGTTTTGTCCTGCACAAACTGCTGTATTTTCTGCAGTACTGTATTACACTCAAATGTCACGACCAGTAACCTCAATGTGCATACATACACCCAATGGCAACTGTTGACCTCCTTGCAGCACACACAATGTTTGTACAACCAATCTGTCTTCCTATAGTTCTTAAAACAGAGTTCTGCAGAGAATCGATGACTTACAGTGCTCGAAATCGCCTGCTTTCCAAAAAACGGAGGTCATCTCCTAACGCGCCCGAAATGCATTTTTGGCCCAAAAAATTTTGTCTGATAGGATGCTATAGTTGCCCTATATATTTACTCCTGCAAAGAAATCTCCTCAATCAAAGATCATTTGCCAGTGCCTCCCATAGAGCTCCCAACAACAAGGGTGTAGTCGCCAACACAAATAGGGAAGAGTAGTTGAAGCTCTTACCCTCGTACCGCTTCTCGTGCTTCTCTTGCTTGCATCTCAGCCCTTAGCATGAACGAGGCTTTGATACCATGAAAAGATGCAGAGGAGAAGAGAACTTAAGCTCTTGCAAAAGCACACACACACTCACAAAACCCTAAAAGAGAACACACAAGGTGAGAGGCTGAAAATCTTCTTCTACTTCACACAACACTCAACACAATGTTGTGCATGAAAAGAATGGCCCTAGGGACATTCTTGGATGCCCCATGGCCATTCCAAAAATGACCTTGAGGCCTTGGGGTCATGCAAGAATGGCCTTAGGGCCATTCCTCCTCGTGTTGTGCATGGAAAATAATGGCCCTAGGACCATTCTTGGATGCACCCATGGCCCCTTGGGGTCATGCAAGAATGGCCCTTGGGACATTCTGGGATGCCCCCATGGCTATTATTCCATGCAATGTGATGCATTTTAAAGTAAAACGGTGGATATTTGAGGCCTTGGGGTCATGTAGGAATGGTCCTTACACCTGTTGTGCATGACAAGAATGGCCCTAGGACCATTCTTGGATGCCCCATGGCCATCCCAAAATGACGTTGAGGCCTTGGGGTCATGCAAGAATGGCCCTTAGACCCATTTTTCAACTGTTGTGCATGAGAACAATGGCCCTAGGTCCATTCTGGGATGTGCCATGGCCATTCCAAAATGACCTTGAGGCCTTCGGGTCATGGAATAATGGCCTTGCATGAAAAGAATGGGCCTAGGACCATTCTTGGATGCCCCATGGCCATTCCAAAATGACCTTGAGGCTTTGGGGTCATGCAAGAATGGCCCTTAGGCCATTCCTCCACATGTTGTGCATTAAAAGAGTGGTTGTAGTGCCATTCTTGGATGCCCCCATGTCCATCCCAAAATAACCTTGAGGCCTTGGGGTCATGCAAGAATGGCTCTAGGTCCATTCTTCCACCTGTTGTGCATGAAAAGAATGGCCTATGGCCATTCTTGGATGCCCCCAAGGCAATCCCAAAATGACCTTGAGGCCTTGGGATCATGTAATAATGGCCCTAGGGCCATTCTTCCACCTATTGTACATGGAAGGAGGTGATTATTGTTGGGAGCCCCATGGCCATTCCAAATGACCTTGAGGCCTTGGGGTCATGGAAGAATGGCCCTAGGGCCTTTCTTCCACCTGTTATGCATGAAAAGAATGGCACTAGGTCCATTCTTGGATGCCCCATGACCATTCCAAAAATAACCATGAGGCCTTGGGGTCATGCAAGAATGGCCCTAGGGCCATTCTTCCTCATGTTGTGCATGAAAAGATTATCGCTATGGCCATTCTTGGATGCACCCATGGAACCTTGGGGTCATGCAAGAATGGCCCTTGGGCCATTCTTGGATACCCCCATGGCCACTATTTCATGCACTATGATGCATTATAAAGTAAAACGATGGATATTTGAGGCCTTGGGGTCATGTAGGAATGGCCCTTACACTTGTTGTGCATGAAACGATTAGTCCTAGGGCCATTCGGTTGGATGCCCCCCCATGGCCATCCCAAAATGACACGTAGGCCGCCTTGGGGTCATGCAAGAATGGTCCTTACACATTTTGTGCATGAAAATAATGGCACCATGACCATTCTTGGATGCCCCCATGGCCACTATTTTAGGCACTGTGATGCACTTTAAAGTAAAATAGTGGATATTTGAGGCCTTGGGGTCATGCAGGAATTGTCCTTGCACCTGTAAGATCCCTGTTCCCACCGAGCAACGGATTCGGGGTACTGGCAGCGGAAGTAGCGCTCCTCGCGCGGGACAGGGGTCCCACACTCGGGGCCTCGCCCACGGATATCCGGATAAGAGACTAGTCCGTCGGTTGTTCCAAAACCGAACCCGGAAAAACTTCCTTTACCGGAAAGCACGGGCGATTCCACCAGGATAACTTTTTACTCTAACGTAGTCAAGATCATTTCTGATCGAGATGATCCAGTTACATCTATAAGGTACTTAGTCAGTTCAAGGAAGAAACTTGCACTTGGATCATTGGGATCAACGCTTTTTTCCCCATTCAAGAGGCACAGCCGTTGATTCCTATCCATAGAACAGTTACTATCCGGGATTTGTTTTTTTTTTTTTCTATCGTAAAAACAAAAGTTTGAGTCTCGATTTACGGATCCATCAGTCCAGCCTAACCCCATCCGATCCCATGGGTTAGCCAACCGCCCAACCACTGTAGTGATGGGATCCAATTAAAAATTTGGTTAGGTTTTGTCCCGGGTACCAAGGAAAAGAGTTCCAAGGCCCCCTAGCCGGAAGTTCATGCAAAATAAAACTAGTCACACCACTCACACACCCAATATGAAATTGCCCTTTTTCAATCAGATTCAACCAGTTTAAAACAATCCTTTAATAAAACCATAGTATCATTGATCACCATCTTCCAATTTATCCAATTGATTCTTAATTTCCCATCATTCCTTCATCAGAGTATCTATGGCATCATTGGTAACTAGAACGCTCAGGAGCCGTTTCGATAGTTCCTAGCCCATAATACTTGGCAATATAATCACTTAACAAGATGGACTCTCGTTGAAGATCAGCAAGATCAACCAACAGATCCATATAAGGAGCCATGGACTCATCCATTGAAGACCAGCAAGGTCAATCAACCAGATCCATGCTCGATTTCAGAAAACAACTCCAACTCTGTTCCAATATCTTCCTCGACGCACGCGTGGGTATCCTAGGCAACCCAGAGCCCGAGCACCGTATGGTCAGCACCCTCTAGGATCCTTCGCAGGTAACCTAGCGCTTCACGCATAGGCCGCTTCCTTGGCCCCTCATCCACCGTACCGGAAGCTCACCATTTTAATCGCACCGAGGCTGGTCAAGACCTCGGCCGACTTGCTACGCGAGACGTCCTTCATTGACTCCCCGTCAGCAGTTGCAACTTTACCATCACGACTTTAATCACAAGACGGTCAAAATGCTCCCCCCAGCATTCTTGACATAAAACAATCATTTACAAACAGCATTTACAAACAGTATTTACAAACAGTATTTTACAACAGTTTACAACACAATTTCTATTTTAACTTTCATTTTTCCACATTATCCTTTATCAATCTACATTACTTATTCCATATTCCATTTATATGTATACTCATCCCATCACATCATTTCTATCTCATCACTTCAGATTCCCTCACATCGCATATCGTATATTCACATCCATACATCCACATCTATATGCGTACATTCACATCTACATGCATACATCTACATCTCTATGCATACATCCACATCCACATTCACATTCACCTCCATACATCTACATCTACATGCATACATCCACATCTCCATTCACATCTACATTTATACATCTACATCTACATGCATCCATCCACCTCCACATCCACATCTACATCTATACATCTACATCTACATGCATACATCCATATCTCCATTCCCATCTACATCTATACATCTACATCTACATGCATCCATCTACCTCCACATCCACATCTACATCTATACATCTACATCTACATGCATCCATCCACCCCCACATCCACATCTACATCTATACATCTACATCTACATGCATACATCCATATTTCCATTCCCGTCTACATCTATACATCTACATCTACATGCATCCATCTACCTCCACATCCACATCTACATCTATACATCTACATCTACATGTATACATCCACCTCCACATCCACATCCGTATCTATACATCTACATCTACATGTATACATCCACATCCACATCTATACATCTACATCTACATGCATACATCCACATCTCTATTCACATCTACATCTATACATCTACATCTACATGCATCCATCCACCTCCACATCCACATCTACATCTATACATCTACATCTACATGCATACATCCATATCTCCATTCCCATCTACATCTATACATCTACATCTACATGCATCCATCTACCTCCACATCCACATCTACATCTATACATCTACATCTACATGCATCCATCCACATCTCCATTCACATCTACATCTATACCTCTACATCTACATGCATCCATCCACATCTCCATTTACATCCTCATCTACACATCTATTTCTACATGCATACATCCACGTCCCATGCATACATCCACCTCTACATTCACACTCACATCCATACATCTACATGCAACATTCACATCTCCATGCATAATAAAATTCTTTTAATTAATCTAGGATGATAGTTCCTAGAATATGGTAGGAATTCCTCTTTTTATGCTTTGAATGAATTTATTTTATGCGTAATTTTTATAAAAATTTTGCCATAGCTCCGCTACTATGACTGATAAATCTCAATTTTTTTCTAAGGGATAAAGCTCATTATTAAAGAAATAATTAGAATGGTCTCTAATTGGATCATCAATCCATAATGGTCTCTAATTGGATCATTAAGAAAACAATTAGAATGGTCTCTAATTGGATCATCAATCCATAATGGTCTCTAATTGGATCATTAAGAAAACAATTAGAATGGTCTCTAATTGGATCATCAATCCATAATGGTCTCTAATTGGATCATTAAGAAAACAATTAGAATGGTCTCTAATTGGGCCATCAATCCATAATGGATTGAATCATCAATGTGCATAAACTAAAAGCATAGCAAAAAGCCATTAATTTGGCCTCAAGCATAGCTTAATCTTGGATTAAGGAAAAGCTTTATGAAAAGCTTCATTTGGATTGAGAATGGTTCATGAGTATGACCATTTCTTGAGTGAGAGAGAGAAATTACATAAAAACCATTAGAATTTTAAACATAAATGGAAATTAACTTCTATAGCATTTATTAAATTATGTAACTCTTCACTACTATTCACCAATTAACTTCAATAGCATTTAGAAAACCATACTAATTAAACTTCTCAAGCTTGAGAGGGGTTGAGAAGAGAGAATCATTGAGAAATTATAGAAAGATCAAAATTCAATATACTTACCTTATAATTTGCTTGATTCTTTAGTCACGGTAGAGGCCCCCAACCAATCAATTGGTTTAGTATGTTGATGGAGCCACCAATGGGGATTGAAAAAGAGAGAAGTATCAAAAACTAGTGAATTATTAAAGAATTCACAACTCTTGGCTTAGGTAGAGTAGAGTAACAATGCATAGACACTCTATATTTTGGCTTAGGTGGAGTAGAGTAACAAGCATAAGACTCTATCTAATTTGGCTTAGGTGGAGTAGAGTAACAAAGCATAAGAGACTATATTTTGGCTTAGATGGAGTAGAGTAACAAAGCATAAGAGACTATATTTTGGCTTAGGTGGAGTAGAGTAGCAATGCATAAGACATTATATTTTTTTCAACAAGGGGAGGCTTCTATTTATAGGAAAATTTGAGCTCCTAACCAAACAAACTGATTCTAGAATTTTCCAAGTCAGTTTGGTTGAATTTGGACTAGATTTGGATCTAGTTTGGTTATTTTTTGATTCGGTTTGGTTCCATTTTGAATTGGTTTGGTTCAAGAGAGATGAGAGATAAAAATATCACATTATTTTTGAGTTTAAAACTCATTCAAGCATGTGAAATATGCACCTCCTTTAAAGAATTCCCCTTCCTTACATATGTGTCAAAATTTTATTGCTCATAGTTTTTTACTAATAAACCTTGTACATTTTCAACTCTTCATCTTATGTGAAATATGCACCTCCTTTAAAGAACTCCTCTTCCTTACATATGTGTCATAGTTTTTTTACTAATAAACCTTGTACATTTTCAACTCTTCATCTTATGTGAAATATGCACCTCCTTTAAAGAACTCCCCTTCCTTACATATGTGTTTATTTACTAATAAACCTTGTACATTTTCAACTCTTCATCTTATGTGAAATATGCACCTCCTTTAAAGAACTCCTCTTCCTTACATATGTGTTTATTTACTAATAAACCTTGTACATTTTCAACTCTTCATCTTATGTGAGCATTTACTCATTTTTGGGTATCTTCTTTTACAAATTGGATTTATCTCCTCCCTACACATGGATTGATGCTATTGGCCCATAGGAACCTTAATTGGACCATAGTCTAAAGATTTATGAAAATCTAGACCCTTAGGCTAAGGTTCTTTATACCTCTTTCCAATTAATTCCAATTGCACATTGGAAAATTCTTTTTAAATTTCTGTTTCAGGGGAACTCATCTGAATTATAAGAGATATTTTTCTATCCAAAAATATTCAAAATCTGAATATTCTCTCTCTAGAATATTTTCTCTCTCTAGGTTAAAACAGTCACAAACAAGATCTCTTATATTTCAGAAAAGGAATTGATTACAGGGGAATATACTAGACATCAAAAAGGGGTTGGGGGAGGAATCTTACATTCTACCCCACTTAAAAAACGCGAGATGTCCTCATCTCGCAACTTGGAATAATTTCGCAAGATGCACGAATATGAGACTTAGAGAAAAATTTTAATCATGATTAACCACCAAGAAAAGTCTTAAAGAGAGCAAGATTCAAAATAAGAACAAGATTTAAACTTTATTCATTCACGGGACTTATATAGTGAAGATAGAAGAACTCTTTACACTTCCATAAGCCCGTCCATCATATGGTCACAAAAGCAGTCCTCACAAGCTGCACAAGTATAGGGTAACTCATCTATGGGAATGATTCTGCTGGTTATTGCCGCACCTATCTCAGTGGTATGAGGTGATCTAACAAAAGGACCTCTGAGAGGCAAGCCAAAAACGGGGTAAAGGCATATCTTCTCATGAGGAAGAAAACACGCCAGTAAGAAGACCCGCTCAGAAAACCCAAGATGCCTTGATCTCATGACGCAGTAGTATCGGGGACCCAAACCCAAGGCTTCGATAACCATGGCCAAGCGGACATTGTTACGAAAGTGCTGCTGTCCCCAGGGTGTTACCCTAGTTATGTTTTGATAGGTCCGCCATTTGGTCTGCGCTACAGAAGTTCCTAGGTGAGGAAAAAGTGAGCGCTCATACTGTTCTATAAAGTCTTTCTTCACAGACTCTCTTGCGTCTTGAAGGTGAGAAATCATCAGGGATAAAACTAATTCCTGTTGCCAAGCCATGAAGGAGATTAAGAAATAAAGGAGATTGATGGGAGTAAGATTACTGTGAGCGACAAGTAAAAGTTACGACTTATATAAAGGAAGGAGCTAGCGTAACTTAGAAGCCAACAGTAACTTGCCACTGAAGTTTTACCGTCTTTCCATGATTTGGGTTTGACACATTTTTCTATAGAAAGCATTAAGAATTTTGAGATGAGGAGATAAAAGAAGCTTGTAGGCTAAGTCACCTACTTTCATTGAATTCAGATATAAGGCTCACAATATCTGGGGGATAACTTCTTATACTTCCCAAGAGATAAAGAACTTCTTTTGGGCTGTACTCGAATGAAAAACCAAAACCTTGGTATCCAAAACACCGATTCTCACTTCTAAACTCATTGTTCTAAATCCTTAAAACAGGCGTGACTCCTGAGAAGTATTCTAGGAAAAGGGTCTTCCTTTTTTAAACAGAATTTTTCTTTTATTTTAGAGAGGGAATAATTATAAGATCAGAAAGGAAGATTCTTACTCCAGTATACCTCGAAGGCTGGGGAGGAATCTTACATTCTACCCCACTTAAAAAAAATGCGAGATGTCCTCATCTCGCCAAGTAGAGGACAACTCTTTTTCTTAAGATCCAATTTATTCTGGGGTTCCTTATATTCTGGTCAACCCAACAGAACACTGGGATAAATATCCCTTATATAGAACTCATTATTAAATAACAATTCATTCAGATCATATCATTCATATCTTTAACATGATAATGGTCCATTAGACCGAAAAGTTTCCTTCGAAACATTCCTCCACGGAAATTTCAGTCAAGCAAGTTCTCAATTTGACATCCCTTAACTTGATCTACCGGTCAAATATTAACAGTAGCAATCTAACAGCACACCCATTAACCTCATAGTGATTTGCTGAATTCATTATCATCATTCTAGTTATGAATATCATTACAGGGATTCGTCCCATTCCCCCTCATTGTGGTTTCATTATATTTCAACTAATTTTTTAAAAATCAACATTTTTCAATCAGCATTTTCAATCAGAATCCAAATCAATTCATCCATTCTCAAACAGAATTAAAAATCATATCAATCACATGCAAAATCATCATCTGGATAGCATTAACGCTTATAATTTCAAGTCTTAGATTTACTCGTATATACTGTCAGTAAAGAGCTGCAGTATACTCTCGGTATATACGGGTAGTCACGGCCCTTGGAATTATAAGGTAAATACTATCATGTCTAGGCCTCAAGCAAGTCAGGGTTTCTATATAATTGCGGTACTTCCATCTGAAGAACCAATTACCAAATTATGAATTTCAGTTTGAATATCAAATTGTATGAGTTATATCACACAATTATAACCTTTTTGTGTTTCTTGATAAATTTTTGACATATTTATCTTCTCAGTTGATCTTTATTAACCAAATGCTCTGATACCAACTGTAAGATCCCTGTTCCCACCGAGCAACGGATTCGGGGTACTGGCAGCGGAAGTAGCGCTCCTCGCGCGGGACAGGGGTCCCACACTCGGGGCCTCGCCCACGGATATCCGGATAAGAGACTAGTCCGTCGGTTGTTCCAAAACCGAACCCGGAAAAACTTCCTTTACCGGAAAGCACGGGCGATTCCACCAGGATAACTTTTTACTCTAACGTAGTCAAGATCATTTCTGATCGAGATGATCCAGTTACATCTATAAGGTACTTAGTCAGTTCAAGGAAGAAACTTGCACTTGGATCATTGGGATCAACGCTTTTTTCCCCATTCAAGAGGCACAGCCGTTGATTCCTATCCATAGAACAGTTACTATCCGGGATTTGTTTTTTTTTTTTTCTATCGTAAAAACAAAAGTTTGAGTCTCGATTTACGGATCCATCAGTCCAGCCTAACCCCATCCGATCCCATGGGTTAGCCAACCGCCCAACCACTGTAGTGATGGGATCCAATTAAAAATTTGGTTAGGTTTTGTCCCGGGTACCAAGGAAAAGAGTTCCAAGGCCCCCTAGCCGGAAGTTCATGCAAAATAAAACTAGTCACACCACTCACACACCCAATATGAAATTGCCCTTTTTCAATCAGATTCAACCAGTTTAAAACAATCCTTTAATAAAACCATAGTATCATTGATCACCATCTTCCAATTTATCCAATTGATTCTTAATTTCCCATCATTCCTTCATCAGAGTATCTATGGCATCATTGGTAACTAGAACGCTCAGGAGCCGTTTCGATAGTTCCTAGCCCATAATACTTGGCAATATAATCACTTAACAAGATGGACTCTCGTTGAAGATCAGCAAGATCAACCAACAGATCCATATAAGGAGCCATGGACTCATCCATTGAAGACCAGCAAGGTCAATCAACCAGATCCATGCTCGATTTCAGAAAACAACTCCAACTCTGTTCCAATATCTTCCTCGACGCACGCGTGGGTATCCTAGGCAACCCAGAGCCCGAGCACCGTATGGTCAGCACCCTCTAGGATCCTTCGCAGGTAACCTAGCGCTTCACGCATAGGCCGCTTCCTTGGCCCCTCATCCACCGTACCGGAAGCTCACCATTTTAATCGCACCGAGGCTGGTCAAGACCTCGGCCGACTTGCTACGCGAGACGTCCTTCATTGACTCCCCGTCAGCAGTTGCAACTTTACCATCACGACTTTAATCACAAGACGGTCAAAATGCTCCCCCCAGCATTCTTGACATAAAACAATCATTTACAAACAGCATTTACAAACAGTATTTACAAACAGTATTTTACAACAGTTTACAACACAATTTCTATTTTAACTTTCATTTTTCCACATTATCCTTTATCAATCTACATTACTTATTCCATATTCCATTTATATGTATACTCATCCCATCACATCATTTCTATCTCATCACTTCAGATTCCCTCACATCGCATATCGTATATTCACATCCATACATCCACATCTATATGCGTACATTCACATCTACATGCATACATCTACATCTCTATGCATACATCCACATCCACATTCACATTCACCTCCATACATCTACATCTACATGCATACATCCACATCTCCATTCACATCTACATTTATACATCTACATCTACATGCATCCATCCACCTCCACATCCACATCTACATCTATACATCTACATCTACATGCATACATCCATATCTCCATTCCCATCTACATCTATACATCTACATCTACATGCATCCATCTACCTCCACATCCACATCTACATCTATACATCTACATCTACATGCATCCATCCACCCCCACATCCACATCTACATCTATACATCTACATCTACATGCATACATCCATATTTCCATTCCCGTCTACATCTATACATCTACATCTACATGCATCCATCTACCTCCACATCCACATCTACATCTATACATCTACATCTACATGTATACATCCACCTCCACATCCACATCCGTATCTATACATCTACATCTACATGTATACATCCACATCCACATCTATACATCTACATCTACATGCATACATCCACATCTCTATTCACATCTACATCTATACATCTACATCTACATGCATCCATCCACCTCCACATCCACATCTACATCTATACATCTACATCTACATGCATACATCCATATCTCCATTCCCATCTACATCTATACATCTACATCTACATGCATCCATCTACCTCCACATCCACATCTACATCTATACATCTACATCTACATGCATCCATCCACATCTCCATTCACATCTACATCTATACCTCTACATCTACATGCATCCATCCACATCTCCATTTACATCCTCATCTACACATCTATTTCTACATGCATACATCCACGTCCCATGCATACATCCACCTCTACATTCACACTCACATCCATACATCTACATGCAACATTCACATCTCCATGCATAATAAAATTCTTTTAATTAATCTAGGATGATAGTTCCTAGAATATGGTAGGAATTCCTCTTTTTATGCTTTGAATGAATTTATTTTATGCGTAATTTTTATAAAAATTTTGCCATAGCTCCGCTACTATGACTGATAAATCTCAATTTTTTTCTAAGGGATAAAGCTCATTATTAAAGAAATAATTAGAATGGTCTCTAATTGGATCATCAATCCATAATGGTCTCTAATTGGATCATTAAGAAAACAATTAGAATGGTCTCTAATTGGATCATCAATCCATAATGGTCTCTAATTGGATCATTAAGAAAACAATTAGAATGGTCTCTAATTGGATCATCAATCCATAATGGTCTCTAATTGGATCATTAAGAAAACAATTAGAATGGTCTCTAATTGGGCCATCAATCCATAATGGATTGAATCATCAATGTGCATAAACTAAAAGCATAGCAAAAAGCCATTAATTTGGCCTCAAGCATAGCTTAATCTTGGATTAAGGAAAAGCTTTATGAAAAGCTTCATTTGGATTGAGAATGGTTCATGAGTATGACCATTTCTTGAGTGAGAGAGAGAAATTACATAAAAACCATTAGAATTTTAAACATAAATGGAAATTAACTTCTATAGCATTTATTAAATTATGTAACTCTTCACTACTATTCACCAATTAACTTCAATAGCATTTAGAAAACCATACTAATTAAACTTCTCAAGCTTGAGAGGGGTTGAGAAGAGAGAATCATTGAGAAATTATAGAAAGATCAAAATTCAATATACTTACCTTATAATTTGCTTGATTCTTTAGTCACGGTAGAGGCCCCCAACCAATCAATTGGTTTAGTATGTTGATGGAGCCACCAATGGGGATTGAAAAAGAGAGAAGTATCAAAAACTAGTGAATTATTAAAGAATTCACAACTCTTGGCTTAGGTAGAGTAGAGTAACAATGCATAGACACTCTATATTTTGGCTTAGGTGGAGTAGAGTAACAAGCATAAGACTCTATCTAATTTGGCTTAGGTGGAGTAGAGTAACAAAGCATAAGAGACTATATTTTGGCTTAGATGGAGTAGAGTAACAAAGCATAAGAGACTATATTTTGGCTTAGGTGGAGTAGAGTAGCAATGCATAAGACATTATATTTTTTTCAACAAGGGGAGGCTTCTATTTATAGGAAAATTTGAGCTCCTAACCAAACAAACTGATTCTAGAATTTTCCAAGTCAGTTTGGTTGAATTTGGACTAGATTTGGATCTAGTTTGGTTATTTTTTGATTCGGTTTGGTTCCATTTTGAATTGGTTTGGTTCAAGAGAGATGAGAGATAAAAATATCACATTATTTTTGAGTTTAAAACTCATTCAAGCATGTGAAATATGCACCTCCTTTAAAGAATTCCCCTTCCTTACATATGTGTCAAAATTTTATTGCTCATAGTTTTTTACTAATAAACCTTGTACATTTTCAACTCTTCATCTTATGTGAAATATGCACCTCCTTTAAAGAACTCCTCTTCCTTACATATGTGTCATAGTTTTTTTACTAATAAACCTTGTACATTTTCAACTCTTCATCTTATGTGAAATATGCACCTCCTTTAAAGAACTCCCCTTCCTTACATATGTGTTTATTTACTAATAAACCTTGTACATTTTCAACTCTTCATCTTATGTGAAATATGCACCTCCTTTAAAGAACTCCTCTTCCTTACATATGTGTTTATTTACTAATAAACCTTGTACATTTTCAACTCTTCATCTTATGTGAGCATTTACTCATTTTTGGGTATCTTCTTTTACAAATTGGATTTATCTCCTCCCTACACATGGATTGATGCTATTGGCCCATAGGAACCTTAATTGGACCATAGTCTAAAGATTTATGAAAATCTAGACCCTTAGGCTAAGGTTCTTTATACCTCTTTCCAATTAATTCCAATTGCACATTGGAAAATTCTTTTTAAATTTCTGTTTCAGGGGAACTCATCTGAATTATAAGAGATATTTTTCTATCCAAAAATATTCAAAATCTGAATATTCTCTCTCTAGAATATTTTCTCTCTCTAGGTTAAAACAGTCACAAACAAGATCTCTTATATTTCAGAAAAGGAATTGATTACAGGGGAATATACTAGACATCAAAAAGGGGTTGGGGGAGGAATCTTACAGCACCTGTTGTGCATGAAAAGAATGGCCCTAGGGCCATTCTTGGATGCACCATTTCCATCCCAAAATAACCTTGAGGCCCTGGGGTCATGCAGGAATGGCCCTTGGGCCATTGTTCCAGTCATTCTTCCACATGTGTATGAAAAGAATAGCCCTAGGACCATTCTTGGATGCCCCATGTCCATCCCAAAATGACCTTGAGCCCTGGGGTCATGCAACAATGGCCCTTGGGCCATTCTTCCAACCATTCTTCCACATGTTGTGCATGAAAAGAATGGCCCTAGGGCCATTCTTGGATGCCCCATGCCCATGCCACGACCATTCCAAAATGACTTTGAGGCCTTGGGGTCATGCAAGAATGGCCCTAGGGCCATTCTTCCACCTATTGTGCATGAGAAGAATGGCCCTATGGCCATTCTTGGATGCCCCATGTCCATCCCAAAATGATCTTGAGACCTTGGGGTCATGCAAGAATGGCCCTTAGGCCATTCTTCCACATGTTACGCATGAAAGGAATGGCCCTATGGCCATTCTTGGATGCCCCACAGCCATTCCAAAATGACCTTGAGGCCTTGGGGTCATGCAAGAATGGCCCTATGGCTATTCTTCCACATGTTGTGCATGAAAAGAATGGCCCTATGGCCATTCTTGGGTGCCCTTGGATGCCCTAGGGTCTTCATATACTGTGCATGAGAAGAATGGCCCTATGGCCATTCTTGGCATCCTAGGGGCATTCCCAAATTTAAAATTTGAATTTCAAACTAGAACTTTCCTGCCAAATTTCCAAATCAAATTTGAAATTTGAATTTCAAATTCAAATTTTAATCTTCTTGCCTTCCTCTTTCATGCAAAGTCTCTCCACCACATAGTGAATATCACTCAATTTTCGGGCAAAAGTACATGAGAAAATACATGGAAAAATGCCCGAATGTCCATCTCAAAATGACCTTGAGGCCTTGGAGTCATGCAAGAATGGCCCTTGGGTCATTCTACCACTTGTTGTACATGAAAAGAATGGCCCAAGGGCCATTCTTGGAAGCCTCATGGCCATTCTAGAATGACCTTCTAAAATGACCTTAAGGCCGAAGGGTCATATAATAATGGTCCTTACACATGTTGTGCATGGCAAGAATAGTCCTATCTTGAATGCCCCATGGCCATTCCAAAATTACCTTGAGGCCTTGGGGTCATGCAGGAATGGTACTTACACATGTTCTGCATGAAAAGAATGGCCCTAGGGCCATTCTTGGATGCCCCATTACCATCCCAAAATGACCTTGAGGCCTTGGAGTCATGGAAGAATGCCCCTTGGGCCATTCTTTCACCTGTTATGCATGAAATGGTGGATATTTGATGCCTCGGGGTCATGTAGAAATGGTCCTTACACCACTTATTCATGAAAAGAATGGCCCTAGGGCCATTCTTGGATTCCCCATGGCCATCCCAAAAATGACCTTGAGGCCTTGGGGTCATGCCAGAATGACCTTGAGGCCTTGGGGTCATGCAAGAATGGCCCTAGGGCCATTTTTCCTCATGTTGTGCATTAAAAATAATGGCCCTACGGCCATTCTTGTGTGGAGAAATTGAGCTCGTCTAGTGAGGCAGTGGACACTGATGACTGGGGGATAGGCCCCACACTTACACCACTGGCATGGTTGGTGAGATCTTGAGTGATATGCGGCCAGTGGGATGACAGGCTGTGTGACAGCCATTCTAGAGACTGGCATAGTTATAGCGCTAGCTCATTTAGTTGGGTTCACACTATAGAGAACCCTTGTATGTATTTGGTTGAGTACCTTTCATATTATGTGTACTCTTATCTTGTATATGGTGATGGTGTGTTGAGTGTTGAGTGAAGAAGAAGAAGATTTTCAGCCTCTCACCTTGTGTGTTCTCTATTAGGGTTTTGTGAGTGTGTGTGCTTGCAATGTTGAGATATCGAGCTCGTCCAGTGAGGCGGTGGACACTGATGCCCCCCTGGGGGATAGGCCCCACACTTACACCACTGGCATGGTTGGTGAGATCATGGGTGATATGCAGCCAGTGGGATGACAGGCTGTGTGACAGCCATTCTAGAGACTGGCATAGTTATAGCGCCAGCACATTTAGTTGGGTTCATACTATAGAGAGCCTGCATATGTATTGGTCAAGAGTACCTTTTATATTATGTGTACTCTTATCTTGTATATGGTGTGTTGAGTGTTGAGTGAAGAAGAAGAAGATTTTCAGCCTCTCACCTTGTGTGTTCTCTATTAGGGTTTTGTGAGTGTGTGTGTGCTTGCAAGAGCTCAAGCTCTCTTCCCCCTTGCATCTTTTCATAGTATCAGAGCCTGGTTCGTGCTAAGGGCTGAGCTGCAAGCAAGAGAACCATAGGAAGCGGTACGAGGGTAAGAGCTTCAACTACTCTTCCCTATTTGTGTTGGTGACTACACCCTCTACGGGGGGCACCGGCAAACGATCTCTGATTGAGGAGCTTTCTTCGCGGGAGTAAAGCTATAAGGCAACTATACTATCCTATCGAATCCTATTTTTTGGGCCGAAAACGCGTTTCGGGCACGTCTGGACCTCTGTTTTTTAGAAAGCAAGCGATTTCGAGCACTGCGAGGGTAAGTCATCGATTCTCTGCAGAACTCTATTTTAAGAACTGCAGGAAGACAGATTGGCTGTGCAGACACTGTGGGTGCTGCGAAGAGGTCAACAGTTGCCATTGGGTGTATGTATGCACATTGAGGTCACTGGCTGTGACATTTGAGTCTACTACAGTACTGCTGCAGAAAATACAGTAGTTTGTGCAGGAAAAACCTGAGTGCTGTTTCTGGTAAATTTATGTATCTGGCAAGATGTCAAATAATGGCATAACCCAAATTGTTGCTGAGAAGCTTGACAAGAATAACTTCCATGCTTGGAGGTTCAGGTTGACGAATTTCCTAATGGGAAAGGGCTATTGGGACCGACTGCTGCTGCAGATGTGAAAGAGTTCAAGGATTGGAACCAAGGAGCAAGAAAGGTTATGTATTGTCTTTCTATCAGTATACAGGACACCATGATTGGGCACATTCAGGATGCCAAGTTCCCCAAGGAGGCATGGGACACCTTAGTAAAGCTCTATGAAACAAATACCAAGGCACGTAAGATACAGTTGAAGAATGAACTTCATACTGTGGAGAAAAAGAGCATGTCTGTGAATGACTATGCATTGAAGATAAAGGGTATTGTGGAATCCCTTGCATCTATTGGTGTGTCAGTAGATGATGATGATAAGGTGGAAGTCTGTCTACGTGGTCTCGGGCCACAATACAAGGCGTTCAAGATGTCTATTCAGACTCGGGAAAACATTCCCAACTTTACAGATTTGGTGTCTATACTGATTATAGAAGAGAAGAGCTTGGGTGAAGACCAACAGTCTTCACAAAGCAAAAACAGTTCAGAGCAACAGGCCTTCTACACAAGTTTAGGAAGAGGACGAGGTAGAGGAGGCCGTGGACGCGGTCAAGGAGGTGGCCGAACAGGTAATCAGAATTATGGCCAGTAGCAGTAACAACGACAGTCCCAGAACACACAACAACAACAACAACAACACGCAGGTGGAAGAGGCAGATTCAGAGGCAGGGGGAGTCAAAGAGGCCATGGAAATTGGCAAAGGCAGTATAATGATGCACGTGAATGCTATTATTGTGGTAAGCCTAGACATATGCAGGCAGAATGTTTTAAGAAGCAAGTTGACATGCAAAATGGGAAAGTGCAGCAAAACAACTATGCATCCTCAAGCAGAAATAATGAGGACAATGAAAGGTTGTTTGTTATGCAGCATGTCGTGAATGCCATGTCTGAAAATGTTGAAGCAGCACAAAAAGATGATGTGTGGTATGTGGATTCAGGTGCTTCGAACCACATGATAAGTCATGGGGAGTGGTTCAAGGAGATAAAAAACTCGGAAAGACCAGGTTTTGTGGAAACAAGGGATGACACTGCTCATCCAATTGCCCATGTTGGAGATGTGCCATTGTCTATGTAGGATGGCAAAGTGAAGTACCTTGCAGATGTACTTCACATTTCGAACATAACAAAGAATCTGGTTTTGGTTGGCCAAATGATTGAGCAGGGTTTGCAGGTTCAGTTTAACCCTGATGGTTATTATGTTGAAGACTTTAAAGACAAGTGCAGGTTGGTTACAAAAGGCAACAGAGTGGGCATAATGTTTACATTGAATGTAGACATGCCTGAAATGAGTGCTGTGATGGTTGCAAATGGTTCAGGAATTATTGCAGACACAAACATTTGGCATAAAAGAATTGGACATGTGAATGTGCAGAGATTGAAGTCTATGCAGACTAAAGGAATTGTGACAGAGCTGCCAAAATTTAAAGTGGAAGGTATGTAGAAAATATGTGAAGCATGCCAATTTGGGAAGCAAACAAAGCATGTGTTTCCACGTAACAGATATGTGAGAAGAAATGCACTAGATGTTGTGCATTCAGATGTATGGGGTCCTACGAAGACCATATCTATGGGAGGCTGCAGGTATTATGTGACTTTCATTGATGACCACACAAGGAAAGTGTGGGTATATTTCATGAAGGGAAGAGTGAGGTGTTCACTCACTTTCAGAATTTCAGAGTTTTGGTTGAAAAGCAAACAGGGAAATATGTAAAGTGCCTAAGGTCAGATGGAGGGGGAGAGTACTTCTCCAATGAGTTCTCTGAATTTTTGAAGAAGAATGGTATTCGGAGATAGTTTACATGCAGATACACTCCGCACAGCGAAATGGAGTTGCTGAGCGGAAAAACAAGCACATTGCTGAGATTGCACGAGCATTGATGGAAGAGAAAAATATGCCACATAGCTATTGGATTGAGGCTGTTTCTGTTGAGATATCGAGCTCGTCTAGTGAGGCGGTGACCACTGATGACCCACCTGCTGAGGGATAGGCCCCACACTTACACCACTGGCATGGTTGGTGAGATCTTGGGTGATATGCAGCCAGTGGAATGACAGGCTGTGTGACAGCCATTCTAGAGACTGGCATAGTTATAGCGCCAGCTCATTTAGTTGGGTTCACACTATAGAGAACCCGTGTATGTATTGGTTGAGTACCTTTCATATTATGAGTACTCTTATTCTTGTATATAGTGTGTTGAGTGTTGAGTAGAGAAGAAGAAGATTTTCAGCCTCTCACCTTGTGTGTTCTCTATTAGGGTTTTGTGAGTGTGTGTGTGTGCTTGCAAGAGCTCAAGCTCTCTTCCCCCTACATCTTTTCATGGTATCAGATCCTGGTTCGTGCTAAGGGCTGAGCTGCAAGCAAGAGAACCACAGGAAGCGGTACGAGGGTAAGAGCTTCAACTACTCTTCCCTATTTGTGTTGGTGACTACACCCTTGTCGGGAGCTCTACGGGAGGCACCGGCAACGATCTCTGATTGAGGAGCTTTCTTCGCGGGAGTAAAGCTATAGGGCAACTATATTGTCCTATCGGACCGAAATTTCTGGGCCGAAAACGCGTTTCGAGCACGTTAGGACCTTTGTTTTTCAGAAAGCAGGTGATTTCGAGCACTGCGGGTAAGTCATCGATTCTCTGCAGAACCCTGTTTTAAGAACTGCAGGAAGACAAATTGACTGTGTAGACACTGTGGGTGCTACAAAGAGGTCTACAGTTGCCATTGGGTGTATGTATGCACATTGAAGTCACTGGTTGTGACATTTGAGAGTACTACAGTACTGTTGTGGAGAAAATACAGCAGGTTGTGCAGAAAAACCAGAGTGCAATTTCTGGTAAAATTGTGTGTTTGACAAGATGTCAAATGATGGGATAACTTAGATTGTGGCTGAGAAGCTTGATAAGAATAACGTCCATGCTTGGAGGTTCAGGTTGACGAACTGATGGAAAAAGGCTATTGGGACTACATAGAAGGTGAGCAGCATGAAGAGGCACCGGAGATACAAGATATATATTCGACTGCTGCAGATGTGAAAGAGTTTAAAGACTGGAACCAAGGAGCCAGGAAGGTTATGTATTGGCTCTCCATTAGTATACAGGACACCATGATTGGGCACATTCAGGATGCTAAGTCCCCCAAGGAGGCGTGGGACACCTTGGTAAAGCTCTATGAAACAAATACCAAGGCACGTAAGATACAGTTGAAGAATGAACTTCATACTGTGGAGAAAAAGAGCATGTCTGTGAATGACTATGCACTGAAGATAAAGGGTATTGTGGAATCCCTTGCATCTATTGGTGTGTCAGTAGATGATGATGACAAGGTGGAAGTTTGTCTACGTGGTCTCGGGCCACAATACAAGGCGTTCAAGACGTCCATTCAGACTCGGGAAAACATTCCCAATTTTACAGATTTGGTGTCTATGCTGATTATCGAAGAGAAGAGCTTGGGTGAAGATCAATAGCCTTCACAAAGCAAAAACAGTTCAGAGCAACAGGCCTTCTACACGAGTTCAGGAAGAGGACGAGGTAGAGGAGGCCGTGGACGCGGTCAAGGGGGTGGCCGAATAGGTAATAAGAATTATGGCCAGCAGAGCAGCAACAACAACAGTCCCAGAATCAACAACAACAACAACACGCAGGTGGAAGAGGCAAATTCAGGCAGGGGGAGTCAAAGAGGCCGTGGAAATTGGCAAAGGCAATATAATGATGCACGTGAATGCTATTATTGTGGTAAGCCTGGATATGTGCAGGCAGAATGTTATAAGAAGCGGGCTGACATGCAAAATGGGAAAGTGCAGCAAAACAACTATGCATCCTCAAGCAGAAATAATGAGGATAATGAAAGGTTGTTTGTTATGCAGCATGTCGTGAATGCCATGTCTGAAAATGTTGATGTAGCACAAAAAGATAATGTATGGTATGTGGATTCAGGCGCTTCAAACCACATGACGAGTCATGGGAAGTGGTTCAAGGAGATGAAAAACCCGGAAAGACCAGGTTTTGTGGAAACAGGGGGGATGACACTGCTCATCCAATTGCCCACGTTGGAGATGTGTCATTGTCTATGCAGGATGGCAAAGTGAACTACCTTGCAGATGTACTTCATGTACCGAACATAACAAAGAATCTAGTTTCAGTTGGCCAGATGATTGAGCAGGGTTTGCAGGTTCGGTTTAACCCTGATGGGTGTTATGTTGAAGATTTCAAAGACAAGTGCAGGTTGGTTGCAAAAGGCAACAGAGTGGGCAGAATGTTTACATTGAATGTAGACATGCCTGAAATGAGTGCTGCGATGTTTGCAAATGGTTCAGGAATTGTTGCAGACATAGACATTTGGCATAAAAGGATTGGACATGTAAATGTGCAGAGATTGAAGTCTATGCAGACAAAAGGAATTGTGACAGGGCTGCCAAAATTTAAAGTGGAAGGTATGCAGAAAATATGTGAAGCATGCCAATTTGGGAAGCAAACAAAGCATGTGTTTCCACGTAACAGATATGTGAGCAGAAATGCACTAGATGTTGTGCATTCAGATGTATGGGGTCCTACAAAGACCATATCTATGGGAGGCTGTAGGTATTATGTGACTTTCATTGATGACCACACAAGGAAAGTGTGGGTATATTTCATGAAGGAGAAGAGTGAGGTGTTCACTCACTTTCAAAATTTCAGAGTTTTGGTTGAAAAGCAAACAGGGAAATATGTAAAGTGTCTAAGGTCAGATGGAGGGGAGAGTACTTCTCCAATGAGTTCTCTGAATTTTTGAAGAAGAATGGTATTCGGAGACAGTTTACATGCAGATACACTCCGCAGCAAAATGGAGTTGCTGAACGGAAAAACAGGCACATTGTTGAGATTGCGCGAGCATTGATGGAAGAGAAGAATATGCCGCATTGCTATTGGGCTGAGGCTGTTTCTACAGTAGTATACATCATGAACAGGACTCCAATTGCAGCCATACATGATGTAACTCCAGAGGAGAGGTTTACTGGCAGAAAACCAGATTTGTCTCATCTGAAAGTCTTTGGATGCATTGCATATGTGCATGTGCCAGATGAGCTGAGAACTAAGCTGGATTCGAAAGCTGAAAAATGTGTGTTTATTGGATATTCCCTTGAGCAAAAGGGATATAGGTGTTATAACCCTGCTACACGTGAGTTGAGGGTAAGCAGGGATGTTGTCTTTGATGAGATGAGCAGCTGGTATGTTGCTGAAAAAGAAGCTGTTAGGGATGATGTGAGTGGAAGTGTGGTTACACAGAATGCAGGTTAGCAATCTCAGTCTTTGAGTGGACAAGGAGAGTCCTCATCTAGTGGGTCTATTGATAGACCATGGAGTGGCAGGCTGCATCATAATACCAGTCCTTCAATGTGATTAGTACATCACGTAAAGGAAAAGAGAAAGTGGTTGAGCCCCTTGGTATGCCTGACATTTCTGCAGGGCATTCTCATGTTGATGGAGAGTCTAGTGGCTTAGATATGAGCCTTGATGAGGAGCTTGGGATCCCAGCTATGAGAACACCTGGTGTAAAGAAGGCTATGGAAGCCATGAATGAAAAGTTGCGAAGATCAGGGAGAGTGAAGAACCCTGTGCAGAGATTTACATATGATGGTTATGTGGCACATCACTATGCATATATGGCAAAGGTTGTGCAGGTTGTAGAGCCCACATGCATTGATGAGGCTATTGGAAATGTGTGTTGGGAGAAAGCTATGGATGAGGAGATGGATGCACTATATGGAAATGAAACTTGGGATTTAGTGCAATTGCCTGAAGGCAAGAAAGCCATTGGATGCAAGTGGGTGTACAAAGTTAAACATAACAGTGATGGAAGCATAAATAGGTACAAGGCTAGATTGGTAGCCAAAGGATATGCGCAGACATATGGGATTGATTATGAGGAAACTTTCAGCCCAGTTACCAAGATGGTAACGGTGAGAGTTGTGATAGCAGTGGCTGCGTCAAAGCAATGGTCTTTACATTAGATGGATGTAAAGAATGCATTCTTGCATGGGGATTTGCAAGAAGAGGTGTATATGTTGCAGCCACCTGGATATGAGGATGTGGGTCATCCCGAGCATGTTTGCAAGTTGAAGAAAGCCTTGTATGGCCTAAAACAAGCACCAAGAGCATGGTCTGACAAGATTTCCGAATATCTTGTCACTATTGGCTTTCATGTAGCCAATGTAGATTTCTCGCTGTATGTGAGACATGGTGATAGAGGAGTTGTGCTTGTTGTCATCTATGTAGATGACTTGATCATTACGGGGGACCATGATGCAGAGATCTTTGATGTAAAGATCTTGCTTAGACAGAAGTTTGAGATGAAGGATCTGGGGGAGCTCAGATATTTCTTGGGCATTGAGGTGATTAGGTCACCACATGGTATTGGATTACAGCAGAGACAGTATGGCTTGGACATGTTGTCCAAGTATGGTATGACAGGCTGTAAGCCTATTTCCATGCCATTGGATCAGAATGGCAAGTTGAGTGTAGATTCAGGAGAGATCTTGGAGGATCCTACTATGTACAGACGCATAGTAGGAAGTTTGATCTACATGACGATCACGAGACCACATTTGAGCTATGCTGTTGGGTTGGTGAGTCAGTTTATGCAGGTTCCATCGAAACCGCATTTGGATGCCGTGAGACGCATACTGAGGTATGTGAAGTCTACTTTGCATTGTGGACTATTCTATGAGAAATATGTGTACATGGGTACACAGATGCTGATTGGGCTGGTAGTATCTCAGATAGAAGATCTACTAGTGGATTCATGTTTTCTTTGGGGAGTGCTGCTCTAACTTGGAGCAGCAAGAAGCAGCCTACGGTTGCACTATCCAGTACAGAGGCCGAGTATAGAGGAGCTGCTATGGGGCAGCATGTGAGGTAGCTTGGTTGAGAAAGCTACTTGCAGATTTGGGTCTATCTGTGGATAGACAAGTTGTCATTTTCTGTGACAACATTAGCAGTATACAGTTGGCCAGGAACCCAGTCCTTCATGCTCGTACGAAGCACATAGAGGTTCACTACCATTTCATCAGAGAGAAGGTCTTGGCAGGAGACCTTGACCTTGTTTATGTCAGCACAGAGGATCAGGTAGCTGACATCTTCACCAAAGCATTGGGTACAGAGAAGCTTCGCAGATTCAGGGCTTCGCTTTGGTGTACATGAGATGGAGTTGAGCTCGCGGGGGGGGTGTTGAGATATCGAGCTTGTCTAGTGAGGCAGTGGCCACTGCTGATGACCCGCTTGGGGGATAGGCCCCACACTTACACCACTGGCATGGTTGGTGAGATCTTGGGTGATATGTAGCTAGTGGGATGACAGGCTGTGTGACAGCCATTCTAGAGACTAGCATAGTTACAGCGCCAGCTCATTTAGTCGGGTTCACACTATAGAGAACCCGTGTATGTATTGGTTGAGTACCTTTCATATTATGAGTACTCTTATTCTTGTATATTGTGTGTTGAGTGTTGAGTAGAGAAGAAGAAGATTTTCAGCCTCTCACCTTGTGTGTTCTCTATTAGGGTTTTGTGAGTGTGTGTGTGTGCTTGTAAGAGCTCAAGCTCTCTTCCCCCCTGCATCTTTTTAGTTTCTACAGTAGTATACATCATGAACAAGACTCCAACTGCAGCCATACATGATGTAACTCCCCAGAGGAGAGGTTTACTGGCAGAAAACTAGATTTGTCTCATCTGAAAGTCTTTGGATGCATTGTATATGTGCATGTGCCAGATGAGCTGAGAACTAAGCTGGATCCAAAAGCATAAAAATGTGTGTTTATTGGATATTCCCTTGAGCAAAAGGGATACAGGTGTTATAACCCTGCTACACGTGAGTTGAGGGTAAGCAGGGATGTTGTTTTTGATGAGATGAGTAGTTGGTATGCTGCTGTGAAAAAGAACCTGTTGGGGCTGATGTGAGTGGAAGTGTGGTTGCACAGAATGCAAGTCAGCAATCAGAGTCTTTGAGTGGACTAGGAGAGTCCTCATCTAGTGAGTCTATTGATAGACCATGGAGTGGCAGGCTGTGTCATAATACCAGTCCTGCAAATGTGATTAATATATCACGTAAAGGAAAAGAGAAAGTGGTTGAGCCCCTTGGTATGCCTGACATTTTTGTAGGGCATTATCATGTTGATGGAGAGTCTAGTGGCTCAGATATGAGCCTTGATGAGGAGCTTGGGATCCCAGCTATAAGAACACCTAGTGTAAAGAAGGCTATGAGAGCCATGAATGAAAAGCTGCGTGAAAAGCTGCAAAGATCTGGGAGAGTGAAAAATCCTGTGGAGAGATTTACCTATGATGGTTATGTGGCACATCACTATGCATATATGGCAAAGGTTGTGCAGGTTGTTGAGCCCACATGCATTGATGAGGCTATTGGAAATGTGTGTTGGGAGAAAGCTATGGATGAGGAGATGAATGCACTATATGGAAATGAAACTTGGGACTTAGTGCAATTGCCTGAAGGCAAGAAAGCCATTGGATGCAAGTGGGTGTACAAAGTAAAACATAATAGTGATGGAAGCATAAACAGGTATAAGGCTAGGTTCGTAGCCAAAGGGTATGCACAGACATATGGCATTGATTATGAGGAAACTTTCAGCCCAGTTGCCAAGATGGCAACAGTGAGAGTTGTGATAGCAGTGGCTGCGTCAAAGCAATGGTCTTTACATTAGATGGATGTAAAGAATGCATTCTTGCATGGGGATTTGCAAGAAGAGGTGTATATGTTGCAGCCACCTGGTTATGAGGATGTGAGTCACCCCGAGCATGTCTGTAGGTTGAAGAAAGCCTTGTATGGCTTAAAGCAAGCACCAAGAACATGGTCTGACAAGATTTCTGAATATCTTGTCACTACTGGCTTTCATGTAGCCAATGCAGATTTCTCACTGTATGTGAGACATGGTGATAGAGGGGTTGTGCTTGTTGTCATCTACGTAGATGACTTGATCATTACGGCGGGGGACCATGATGCAGAGATCTTTGATGTAAAGATCTTGCTTAGACAGAAGTTTGAGATGAAGGATCTGGGGGAGCTCAGATATTTCTTGGGCATTGAGGTGATTAGGTCACCACATGATGGTATTGGATTACTGCAGAGACAGTATGGCTTGGGGACATGTTGTCCAAGTATGGTATGACAGGCTGTAAGCCTATTTTCGTGCCATTGGATCAGAATGGCAAGTTGAGTGCAGATTCAGGAGAGATCTTGGAGGATCCTACTATGTACAGACGCATAGTAGGAAGTTTGATCTACATGATGATCACCAGACCAGATTTGAGTTGTGCTGTTGGGTTGGTGAGTCAGTTTATGCAGGTTCCACGGAAACCGCATTTGGATGCAGTGAGACGCATACTGAGGTATGTGAAGTCTACTTTGCATTGTGGACTGTTCTATGAGACTAGGACAGAAATATGTGTACATGGGTACACAGATGCTGATTGGGTTGGTAGTATCTCAGATAGGAGATCTACTAGTGGATTCATGTTTTCTTTGGGGAGTGCTGCTGTGACTTGGAGCAGCAAGAAGTAGCCTATGGTTGCTCTATCCAGTACTACAGAGGCCGAGTATAGAGGAGCTGCTATGGCAGCATGTGAGGTAGCTTGGTTGAGAAAGCTACTTGCAGATTTGGGTCTATCTGTGGATAGACAAGTTGTCATTTTCTGTGACAACATTAGCAGTATACAGTTGGCCAGGAACCCAGTCCTTCATGCTCGTACGAAGCACATAGAGGTTCACTACCATTTCATCAGAGAGAAGGTCTTGGCAGGAGACCTTGACCTTGTTTATGTGAGCACAGAGGATCAGGTAGCTGACATCTTCACCAAAGCATTGGGTACAGAGAAGCTTCGCAGATTCAGGGCTTCGCTTGGTGTACATGAGATGGAGGTGCCGCAATAGATGCATAATGCTCCATAAATCTTCTATAGAAAGAAGATAGCCCCAAAAATCCTCTCAATTGAGTTGCATTGCTAGGAATTGGCCATTCTTTGACACATGCCACCTTCTTTGGGTCCACTCTAATTCCATTCTCCCCCACCAAATGTCCAAGGTATTCAACCTCATTCACCACCATGAAAGTACATTTAGTCTCCTTTGCAAACAATCCATGCTTCCTGACTTCAAATACTTGCTTCACATCATGTGCCAAATGTTCCTCTTTGCTCTTGCTATAGATCAATATGTTGTCAAAGAACACAAGCACAAATTTGAACAAGAAAGCAGCCAACACCCAATTCATGAATGCTTGGAAAGTGACCGGGGCATTTGTATGACCAAAAGGCATGACCATAAAATGAAATAATCCCCTTTCAGTCCTAAATGCCGTCTTCTCTTCATCACCCTCCTTCATCCTTATTTGATGATATCCCAATCTCAAGTCAATCTTGGTGAATAACTTGGCCCCTTTAAGCTCATCAAGAAGATCATCAATGCGAGGTATGGGGTATCTATTCTTGATATGGTGACCTTATTCAAATCATGGTAATCTATGTACATACGAAAGGACCCATCCTTCTTCTTCACCAATAGAACGGGAGATGGAAACGGAGATTGTGAGGGTTGAATGAGACCCATAGAGAGAAAATCTTGCACTTGCTTTGCCACTTCTTCCCTTTCCACCTTAGATAAATGGTAAGAAGGCTTGTTCACAACCCTTGCATTTGGTTCAAGCACAATGGAATGGTCAATCTCCCTTTTGGGTGGCAAACTCTTGGCACTTGAAAAATGTCATCATAATCCTTGAGAAGAGCTACCATTTCATTGTCTATGTGCTATCCATTACCATCCATCCCTCCTTGAGTAATATGCAACACATAGATCATGTGCCAAGAGCCTTGAGTTCTTTCTTGAGCTGCTTTGGATTGATTAAAGAAAGCCCTTTTGGTGCATTTCCAACCAATACCACTTGATGTCCATCATGTGAAAAGCTCATAACACCTTGTTGGAGGTTCATGTGGAAATCACCAAGAGAAGCTAACCAATCACATCCCATAATCACATCAATGGGTCCCATGTCCAAGACCACCAAATCACCTTCCCAAGTGTATGAAGAGGATAAAATCACTCTTGTTGAAGGGCAAACCAAAAGTCTAGCTTTCTCATTGTCTCCATTTGCCACTTGCACTTAAAGGTTATGAGTAGCTCCTTTGGAGATAGTTTAAGAGAGTTGATGGATTTAGAGTTGATGAAGCTATGAGTACTCCAAGAATCCACCAAAATGTGTGCAAATCTCCCATTGATGATGGTACCCATAAATCTCAAAGTATTTGGGCTCTTGCAATCCGCTCTTGTGAAATGGAACATACATGAGCTGCATTTTCTACATAGTTAGCACTTTTGGGCATATCATCACCCACAATGCATGCATGATTCCTTCCACTGAGGTCAAAAGGAAACTCATCCTCTTCTTTAACAAAAGAATGATCCTCCAAATCCTCCCCATGTGTCTCTTCATTTTGCAATCTTGAAACTCTTCCATGTCATGAGATGGTTTGGAGTCATCATCCTCATCCATGATAATCATAGTAGCCACCACTTTCTTTGACTTGCAAATATGCCCAGGTGACCACTTCTCTTTGCATTTGAAACAAAGGCCTTTTCTCCTCAATTCCTCAATCTTAGGATCATCCATCCTTTGAGTCTTCTTGAAGGGTTGAGGAGACGTCTTTATGAGCCCAGTGCTCTTCTTGGCATCATTATGAACTTCATTCATGGTATTCCCACTTCCAAAGATGATGGAAGTTTGTGAGTGTAAGTGGATGTGGTAGAGGACATACTCTTCCCAAAATTAGAAAAAGCATTGAATGGCTTATGAGTGGTTGCATTGGGCTGAAATCTCCTATACTTCAGCTCATATAGCTCCGCCAACCTCATAGCCTCCTTGATAGTGGTAGGTCTTTGTGTCAAAACATCCGCCTTGATGTATGAATCTAGCCATGCACAAACTTCTTCAATCTCATGCCTTCATTGAGCCCACCCACGAACATAGAGAGCTTCATAAACTTCTTGATGTACTCTCTAACTGGTATACCCTTTTTCGTGAGTTCATACCATTGCTCATGGTATCGATCAAGAACCAAAGGTGAAACGAATGAAATATTCATTTCCCTCTTCAATTCTTCCCAAGTGTGTGGCATAGTACCTTCCTGAATCATATGTCTCCACCATTGATGTGCATAATCTTCCAAATGTAAGGATGCAAACTGCACTTTATCCCTTTCACTCTTTGGGTAGAGCTGAAAGTATGTATCCAACTTGTTCATCCACTCCTCCAACTCATTTGGGGCTGATCCATCACCCTTAAACTTGGAGAGAGAGATCTTGTCTTTCACATCCTTAGATGCGGTAGATGATGCATTCTCATGATGGTATGAAGACTTGTACTTTTGCATTTGCACATATGACCCAAAGAATTATGCAAAATCTTTGTATTGAGAAAGTGTGGCATTTCCATCCACCTATCATGAGCTTCTCGTTGCTTCTCGAATGACATATGTTCTCAATCATGTACATCCACATCATCCACATCATACAACTCTTCTTCAATCATGGAGTATTGATTTGCTTTGGGCTACGAAGGTACTCTTCTAGGATCCCCAACATTGGACTCCACATGTTTGAATGTAGGTGCATGTTACCTTTCATTCATTTGAGAAGAACCGCTTTGAAATGAAGTAGGCTTTGTCTCCCTCATGATAGAAGGTCTTCAAGCATCCGCCATGAACCCAAAAGAAACATTCTTGGTTGAATGCTCATGTAAGATTCCTTCCCCAACCCTTCAAGATGTCCAGTTTCTCCCCCTGTAATCAATCCCCTTTTTAGAATAATAATAGATCTTGTTTCTATTTGTTTTGGCCTAAAGAGAGAAAATGTTCTAGAGAGAGGTAATTCAGTTTCTAGATATCTTTGGATGGAAAAATATCCCTTCCTATTAAAACAATTTCCCTTCCTATTAAAACAATTTCCTAGATATCTTTGGATGGAAAAATATCCCTTCCTATTAAAACAATTTCCCTTGAAACAAAAATTCAAAAAGAACTTTCCAGTGTGCAATTGGAATAAATTGAAAATAGGTAAAAAGGACCTTAGTCACCTTGAAAATATTGGATTAAGTTTCTTATGGACCAATAAGATTAATCCAAATGTAGGGAGGAGATGAATTGAAGAATAAAAGAAAAATCCCCCAAAAAAGAGTAAATACTCACATAAGATGAAGAGTTGACTACTAAGGACAAGGTTTATTAGTTAAAAAAGAAGAGATATTTAGAGGAAATGATGCATTTTTGACAACTCAGTGTGGGGAATTTCCCTCATGAAGGAGGCGCCTATTTCACATGTGTGGATGAGTTTTAAACTCCTAAATAATGAGATATTTTCATCTCTCCTCTCTCTTGTTTCAACTAGATCCAAAAAGTGAGCTAAACTGATCCAAAAATGGTCAAAAATTGATATAACTGATCTGGAAAATTCTAGAATCGGTTTGCTTGGTTAGAGGCTCATTTTTTCCTATAAATAGAAGCCTCCCCCTTTGTGAAAGGTTAATAGTGTTTATGCACTGTTACTCTATTTCTCCCCAGAGTCAAATACATTGAATTCAATTGATAATTCAATTGTTTTTTACTAAATCCTCTCCAAAAGAACTGGTGGCCACTCTTGTTGTTGCAAACAAGAGTAGAAACCTCAATCCCTTAAGCCAAAGGAAAGCTTACAAGTTCCATGTAAGCTTAATTCTTACTTATTGTGAATTTTAAATCTATGCTTTTCTTAAATTTTATGCTTTGTAAATGTTTGAATTAAAATCTGATGGTATGCCTTGATGGAAAGGCCACCCCCTTCTTTTCTTTACAATTCAGCCCTTCTTAATCCTAGAAAGTTTAATTAAAAGATTGATTAAACTCTTCTCATTGTTTACTCTCTTTGAAAAATGGAGTAGATTAGAGATATTAGAATTCAAATTGGATTAATTCAAGTCATAAATTGAATGTTAAAATTGAGAAATGGTCAGCCATCATACAAAGGAGGTTATGGCAAAATTTTCTTAAATTTTACGGAACTAATGTTTATCATTATGTTATTCTAAAAGAGTAATTCCTTTCGTTTGTGCATTCTAAAAGATTTGATTTTATTTCAAAAGTGTCATTCCCATTAAAATTAAATTTATGCATAAAAATATGCATAAAAGAATTATTTTTATTTCAAAAGTGTTATTCCCATTAAAATTGAATTTATGCATAGAAAGATGCATAAAAGATTTATTTTTTTTATTTCAAAAGAGTTATTTTCATTAATTTTGATTTTATGCATAGAAAGATGCATAAAGGAATTTATTTTTATTTCAAAAGAGTTATTCTCATTAATTTTGATTTTATGCATAGAAAGATGCATAAAGGAATTTATTTTTATTTCAAAAGAGATTCTCATTAATTTTGATTTTATGCATAGAAAGATGCATAAGGGAATTTATTTTTATTTCAAAAGAGTTATTCTCATTAATTTTGATTTTATGCATAGAAAGATGCATAAGAGAATTTATTTTTATTTCAAAAGAGTTATTCTCATTAATTTTGATTTTATGCATAGAAAGATGCATAAGGGAATTTATTTTTATTTCAAAAGAGTTGTTCTCATTAATTTTGATTTTATGCATAGAAAGATGCATAAGGGAATTTATTTTTATTCCAAAAGGGGGAATTTTTTTGCGAGCTTTTTTTGCCAAGCTTTTTGGAGCAATGAACAAGTAGTCCAAGCTTTGCAAAGGACCATGAACTTACTATGAGCTTTGTAAAGGACCAAGAACTTACTTACATATAAATAACAAGCTTTGAAAGATCAACAATATAAATTTCAGTCTTTTAAAGATCTAGTCCATAAAAATATTAATTACAAAGTCTTTTGATCCACATCATACTTATTGACATAATTACATATATACATATACTTATCTAAATTCATGCACCTCATACATATACACATACAAAATATACATATATATACATACATGCAAGAGCTACCTACATACTAACATATATACATACATACATACATACATACTTTCTTACTTACTTAAATATAAAAAACAATACTTTAAAGATAAAAAATGTATATACCAATCTTTAAAGTTCCAAACCATGAAAATCTCGATTACAAAGTTTTTTGATCCACATCATACTTATTGATATAATTATATATATACATATATCTACCTAAATTCATACACCTCGTACATATACATATACCTTTGGCTACCTCCATGTCATTCTCTATCCCCATATAGTACCTTTTTAACTCTTGGCATGCACGTCCCAAGCCTCCACATCCTGCAAAAACGTCCAAGATACCATCTCCTTCACTTGACAAGGTCTCCACTAGCCACCTACAATGAAATGCAATCATAAACGTGCATCTAAGTATTTTGAAAAAGTAGCTATGAAAATGAACAGAATGAAAATTGTCTCACCTAAAGAATATAGGAGATCTTTCTGCACCACCTCGAATGTAGCGCTCCAAGACCATCGTGCGTTGGAATGGATGCTTCTTATTCTTCTCAAAAATGAAATTTCATTGAGCATTGAATAACTTCTTTAAAACATTTTGCCCAGCCTCCCGATCAATAATAGGGACATGACAATTTACTCGATAGAACATATTAAGCGCCAACGTATCCACCTACCATAACGAGAAAACATTATGTTTGGATATCCATACCACATAACATGTATACATAAAGGGAAATATTTGAGAGATTATGACTTACCCATTCTCCATTCTCATACAAATAACTTGATTCCATATGAACAGACATTTTGACCAATCCAACTTTCTTTCCCATGGAATATATTTTAGGAAGTTGATCCATTAGACTCAAACACACAAACCAACCCTCATCAGCCACAAACAATCCAACAAAACTGAGTGTGGCACATATCAATGATGAAGAAACTTGATTCCATGAGGGACACCCATCTATATCTACATCAGCAACCTGTAAACCTGTAGGAAAGTCAGCCCATACAAGGCGAGCCACTGTATCTGAGGGATCACCTCTATGAGATAGAGCCTTGGGAATCTTCATCAAGAATTCTTCCACACTACATAAAAGATTTATGATGTTTGGTTTTGGTAAGTATTACTTGGAAAACTAATTATATGGTGAAATTATTCTTTTTACCTATCTGAGCCCTCCGAAAGAGTGTGGATGGCTACCAGCAATATGTGTGAAGAACAACTCTCACATGTTGTTGCAAGTAAACAAGACAAAAAATGAGATGCATTTCGAAAGCACACACTTCTCAAAATAAATTTGCGATGGAAGTACTCTTACTAGTCATGTCCATGATGTCACGTTGTCCTGACACCTCCCCCTCTTGAAGATGCTCTGGAGGGTCTCTCTCTTGATCTTCATTTGTGGGGTCTCCCTCTTGAACATCATGCATAATGTTAAGACGTCTCTTTGTTTGCCTCTCACATTGCACTTGAGACGATGTAGATGTATGCTCTTGGTGTGATTGTGGCGCTTGTGACAGTGGTGTGGATGGTTTTGGGGCCACGTGCGAGGATCCAACTACTGGAGACTGGGTCAAGTTTGTTGGCTGTGGGGAAGGTATTCTAGAGTCTTCTTGAGTTGGGGGCTCTCTTTCAAGCTCAGATTGGTAATTCTTAAATTCTTCAAGAAATAGATCAAGATAATTTAGTAAAAAGGTAAAAATCCCCAGACCTTTTTGTATATGTATATGTATGTAGGTTTATATGCATGTATATATATATATATATATGTATATATATGTGTATATATATGTATATATATATATATGTATGTATATGTGTATATATGTATGTATATATATATATATATATATATATATATATCTATGTATATGTATATGTACATGTATATGTATGTGTATATGCATATGTATATGTATATATATGTAGGTATATGTATCTATTTATATGTACATGTATATATATGTGTATATATATGTATATATATATGTAGGTATATGTATCTATTTATATGTATATGTATGTAGGTATGTATATATCAAAACTTAACAACGTTTCTTTAAAATCTGATATGCCAAACCTTAAATGTAACATGAACTATGTATGTACATATGTATGTATGTATGTAAATATTTGTAAAAAAATTGGACAGCATCTCCTTTGCATTTTCTAAAAAATCCCAAAATAAACTTCAAAACTTAACAATGTTTCTTTAAAATCTAACATGCCAAATCTTAAATGTAACATGAACTTTGTATGTATATAGGAATTTAGTATATAATTTAGTGTATGTATGTAGGTATGTATTTATGTATGCATATATATATGTACATATATGTTTACATATGTATTTGTATATATATATATATTTGTATGTATATGTATCTAATATGTATATGCATATGGATAGTTTATATATATTTATATATATATATAGGTATGTATTTGTATAGGTAGGAAGGTTTACATATACATTTACATGCATATAATTCAGTAGAAAGCAAAAAAGTACCTTTGTCTAGGAGCTCCTCACTTGGAGGCACATGATTTAGAGGATAGTCCAACCACCAAGGACATCTCTTATATTCCCAATCAGAAACCCCTCTCTCAACCCATTCCTTTGGGTACATTGTTTCCGAGGAATTTAGATTTGCCCATTCTTTGATTGCTTCTGTCTCTTCGTCCATTAGACCTTGGCCAATGAGTAGCTGCACCCACCTACATATCCAAAATAAAACAAACAGCACTAAAATGTTTTTTTAAATGCGTATATGTATTTTCTGCAAAAATAGAATGGCATTAGAAGATATATACCTGTAGACAACCCTCTTTGCGGCATTCTCCACCTCAGGTTGCTTTTGGCCTTCCTTCACTTTTCCAATCTTTGCCCACACCTCATAGAAGGACCATGGTATGTGTTTCGATCGCTCCTCTTGCACCCATTGCATAAATGGTGGGATGTAGATAACATCATCATATACCAATAAACCCTCCAAAATAGAGTGTGCCTCCCCTATTAGCTCTTCCCAATACAACTCTTTCTTTATATGCAATAGCAACATCTTTTTGTTATCCCCAAACATCTCCGAAATTACCTTGTCCTTCGCCCTCCCGGTCACAAGCATTTGAAACAATTCCATCTTCCTATTTCAGCATCATACCAAAGCCATAAGAGATTAGATGTTAAGGTTAGTTTATGTTAAGGGAGGTTTATTGACATGTGACATACCTTTGAGTTGAAATCCGAGATATGGAGACTGTGTAGAGCTTTTCTTTGGTCAGAGCAACCAATCCCTTCTTAGACGAGTTGAAAGAATGCATCACTATTGGATGGATTTGCAATTATGAGCATCTTGTACGCTCTATCTCGAAATGTTTGCTCTACCCCACGTTTGGCTTTCTCACATTTTGTCTCATATTCGTGCAACCCCATGGCATGTCTATCAATGCATGATATAGCTTGCTTCACCGCATTTTCAAACGATGTCTACGTATAACGAAAAGGACTCATTATCACTCACACGATTAAAAAACATTGATAGTCCGTTTATCAATAAAAGATGGGAAATGCAAACACTACCTTCCACACAAGCTGTGCCAAGATTGTAGGTGGAGCATTGTACCATTGCTCTCCACTTCGTCACTCCAAACTAAGCTCCTACGTCTTCACCAAGGTAGTCCAATATGGACGATTTGTCCGCCATTCCAAATCGTTGAAACATAAAGATCTCATGTGACAATGTGGGTGTAACACTAGTGCGCACCAATCTGTTGTAAAGAGTCACAATGAGCCAAGAACTTCACAAATGACTTCACAATGTCCGTAATTAAGTAGAGAGAGATCACTTACTAATTGACATTTGACCTGGACATGGCATGAGGGGCTATGAGACCAAGCTAGAGAAAACAAAATAAAGATATTACAATATATTACCTTTAATGTTGCATAAAATCACTCTATGGCATTCAAAAGAACATACCTTCGTGCACTCGAGACATCCATGCCTTCACACGATGATTTCCATCCCAAACAAGAAACTTCTTACCACTGAGATCCTCCCACTCAGTTCCTCTGATTTCATCCTCAAATCTGTCATGTTGTACCACCCAGTATGGTCTCCATTCTTGCAAGTCTATTTGTGTGACCGCGAAATTCATAGAGCTTCCGGGACGTGTAAGTGAAACTAAAAAAGGAGGAGATGCTTCGACATAGCCATGGCAGTTAAAGGGATCATGAAACACCTCAAGTTGGCTAGAAAATGTATGGATGGCTTCATTTGGAATCAGCCTGCATAAAGGGACCAATGGGGTAGAGGAATTGCGTTGCACAAAAAACTTAGTGTGAATACATCACCAAGCAATCCCAATTCAATAGATTTTCCAAAAAGCCTTCTATGGGTCTCCCCTTGACCAGTACTAGATTCAGGCATCTCCGTGTGAGTTGGAGGAGGTGAGCTCATTGAGCCGATTTTGTTCTCCAACACAAGCACTTCTTCCTCATGAACAAGAGAATTATGCGTTTCTGTTTCCTCTCTAACAGGAGATACATGTGAGGACACAGGTGTCCGTGATTGAGCTTCCTCGCTAAGAGTCAAACAAACATGCCCAAATCTAAGTGAGTATCCCCTGTTGTCTGTAAGACACACACATCAAGCCCAAGTAAGCATATCTAACAACATTAAAACACCCACCTCCACCTCCATCTCCACCTCCACCTCGCCCTCCACCTCCATCTCCGCCTCCACCAGTGCCACTACCTCCTCTGCCTCCAGTGTGCCGGCCGGCCCTCAAATCGCCACCTCCTCCGCCTCCAGCGCCTCCTCCACCTCCAGCGCCGCTGTGAACGCCTCATCTCCACTGCACATCTCCCCCCTTGCCCCCGTTGCTCTAGCCACTCCAGGCACCCGACAGAGCCTGGGGATGGTCTGCGCGCTAGCCTTGCCCCCGTTGCTCTGGCCACTCCAGGCACCCGACAGAGCCGGGGGATGGTCTGCGCAGACCATCCCCCGGCTCTGTCGGGTGCCTGGAGTGGCCAGAGCAATGGGGGCAAGGGGGGAGTAGACCATCCCCCGGCTCTGTCGGGTGCCTGGAGTGGCCAGAGCAACGGCGGGGGCAAGGGGGGAGATCATGACCGCCTCCACCTCCACCTGTCCCTCTCCCTCACCATCACCGCCGTCGCCCTCCACCTCCATCTCTATCCACATCGCTCTCTCCCTCACCATCACCGCCGCCTGCCCCCATCTCTAAGCGCAGCGCCCGGGCCATCTTCTCCACCACCTCCACCTCCAACACCACCGCCGGCTCTAAAATTAACAGAAAGAGAACAACAAAGAATAATACCTTACCTGTTCGAAGTTCACAAATGCGTTCGCCACCTGAGTTGAGAGTATCTACACCACCTCTTTTCCTTCACAGTAATCTTGAGATTGTAACAAAAGATGTTTCTTTACCCATTTCATTCAAGATGGTTGGGTCTTTGACTTGGAAGGTATTGTTTCATGCCATTCTTCTGTATCGAGAGGCTTAGCAAGCACTAGTTCATGAGGCTTAGCACTAGTTCTATTTGTGGTCGAGATGGTTGGGTCTTTGACTTGGAACTAATATAAAAAGATACATATAATACTTAGAACCAATAAATGTATATATTTGTATATTTTTTAATATATTTATAGATACATATATATTTGTATATTTTTTAATATATTTGTAGATACATATATATTTGTATTCTCAATCATGATTGCTCCACCTTGTTTTATTATTTCAATCGCCTTCATTTTCAATTGTGATTGCTCCACCTTGTTTTATCATTTCAGCCGCCTTACCTGACAATGATTGATTCGGCCTAGATAACTGATCTTCTATTTTTGTTTTATAAAGTCCACCTGTTCCTTCGTTTTTATATTTTCATTTCACATTTTTGTCTCTCCTGTCCTTTCTGCATCTTTGTATTGCCTTCCCTATGGAGCACACTGTCACCTTTGAGTGGGAGCTTGATGGCTGCAGCAAAAAATCTCAAACTTTAATACTTCTCCACCAGACCATGCTTGTCAGTCATGGTTATCTACAAGGGTTTCTTCCTTCATCACATGCCCTTTCTGGAGTGAAAGCTACTAGGACCAATGGAAGCCTACAGGAAATCATCGCTCATTATGATATGGAGGGCAATAAAAACTACCTTGTAGATATTACTCCAAGTAAAACATATATGCTACAATGTAGTCCTCTCTGTGCTGCTTATAGTCTTGATTCTAGTGCTAATGACATTGCCCAAGATGTCCAACATTTGGAGACCTCAGTGGAGAAAGAATAAGGGACACAAAACACCCATGTTCATATCTCGAGCTCCTCCTCTGAGAGTGACTCGAATGGCTCAGCAACTGTTTTGCAACCAGGTGAAGGCACAAGCAATCCAAAAGGTTTGAAGCACAATATCTCTGAAGATGAATGTATTGCTTCAGAGAGTATACTTTCAGTTCTTTCGTAAGAAGGAGCAACCTTCTCTTCTACGTTCATTGTTGGAAAAAGTTACTCGAGTCATCCAAGTCTAGGAGGTGCCAAGACATTATGATGGTGATTCCATCCTAGAGTTTCCACCAACATATGGCAAAATAGGAAATATGGATGGAATGGAGCAAAAATATAATGGTCACCTATGGACACATCCAGTAACATCAAACATGTTTGTAAGTTGTACCGTGTGTATTAGCTATTGTGTTGGTACTTTGGAGTGCCATAGGCTCAGCTGTCCTTTTTACTTTTTTTACTTGAACAATAAAAGGTATAACAACACCTTCTTTCATGGACATCTAACAAAAAAGATTGCAGTTGGACTTCTGACAGAGGATGAGAAAACTAAAATAGTTTGTCACTTTTGTTGCAAAACTACACACTGTGTGCAAGTGTGTAGATCTGTTGTGTATTACGTAATGCCTCGTGACACAACTATTACAAGAATGATGCTCCACACTGGGCTGTTGCATGAACATCCAGTTTAGCCAAGGACTTCAAGATCAATGTTGGAGCGCGTGAAAATGTTTATTTCTCGAGTATTGAAAGCCCAGAGAAGTGCAGGTCCTCAAAAAATATAGATGGATATTGTGAAGGATATGTTGTTTTCCTCCATGATGAATCAAAATGATGAGCTACCTACAAGTATTGGGGATCATGAGCTCTGCAATTTTTTGGAGGAGTTGAGTCCTCTTGTGGAAAACCAAAGGTGAGTATTCATTCTGTAACTTAATTATATTTGGATGTATTTTTCTACATTTGGTCCTCTCTTTATTGTGAAATTATGTTTTTTAGGTTTAGACACATTATATCCCAGGAGAAAAGAAAATTGATGCCGAGACAGGAGAGGGCTTTGATAGCATCCTTCTTATACAGAGAATATCTCACTATTCATTTATACAAGGTAGCCGTTTCCCAGGACAAGGTGGCCCTGATGACAAATGTTATGTCTTTAAGATGTCTTTGCGTGAGGACCAACATCAGGCATGGACTTGGTGAATCGCATGCGGTGTGATAGTGGAGGTGACTTGGCAAATTCCTGGGTTTTGTTTGATCACACTCATCGAGTTTTTGGCTTGTCAACAATGGCTTGTCATGTTTACGACCCAAGGTGAGACTACGTACTTCTATTTTTTCCTTTCTTTCATTTACCTTGAATGATAGCTGATTGAAAAAAATTCTCTCCAAAATCCTATATAGTGTTCAAGAGCTGTTGACAATTGCCACATGCAAAATGAAGGAGGAGGATACAAAAAGCCAAGTACTATTTTGGGAAATGCTGAATAGCACAATGGAGCAATGCAGTTATGCACCCGCACACTTCTATGGGTTGGCTGATGAAGTAGGGTCAAATTGGTGTGCAGTTAGGACCGTTTTCAATGGGGGTCCACACAACATTATGGAGGACAGGGAGCAAACGTGCTTATTCCATTGGAAACAAAGTTTGATAAAGCATGCTAAACAATGCGTGAAGGCAGAAAGTCAACAACACCATATTGACTTGTGTGAAGAATGGAGATTGGCAAAACCAATAAGGAGTCAGTGAGGAGTCAGCTTTCTTAAAAAGTAAAGAGATTTGTGAGTGGTGGAGAAATGGACATTTTCATGAGGGAAAACTATTAGTAATGGATACGTGGATGAGTTGGTGGGAAGTACAAATAACACATTGGGGCAACCTCATGTCAAGGGTGAGAAATTTTATGGAGAAATGATATGTTGTATGGATGTATTTGCATTGGAGTAAATTTTGTGAATTCATGTATGAAACCTCTTGTGTGCAGGTGGTCTTAAGCTCGGTGGATTTAGCACAAACCCCTCGAACAAACTTATCTGAAAGTGTACATGGGAGTTGGCTTGCTAGTGAAGGATATAAGGAAAAGGTTAGCTTATATGATGCGTGCATTTCAGATATGGCAATGCTTTACTACAAAGTGCAAAGCAATATGCATATCAGATGGGGAAGCACAAAGGTGAGGGACCAAGCTTGAGCAAGTTGCTGGACAGGGTGGCAGCAAGGTCAAGACCAACATCACCACAAGTGGCTCGCATGGTCCATGAAACAGTAGCTAATACTCCTATGTATGAGGAATCAAGGCCTCTACATGGAGATAAGGAGACTATTCAACTGAAGAGGGTGAGGACAACGGAAGTAGACCAATGCTCACATCATCTCCCTCGAGGTTATGTCATGCAGAGCAGACATCGTCAAAACCGAGGAACAGCCAACAAGAAGAGTAAGTTTTGGAGATAGATCTAGAACAAAAAGTGCAGCAAGTCACACTTCAAGGAGGGGAGGACCAAAAAGTCCAATGACTAGAGGAAACAAAGATGTCGGACATGAAGAGCCTAAACAACATTATGGCATAATGAGTGGAGGACAAATGCATGTAAAGGAAGAGGCCGTTACGCACAATGTGGGCCATTAGACGAACCCCATTGAACTCAAAAGTCAAATGTTTGGGAGGTATTGATGGAAGACTTAAGTGCAACTCATACATACAGGGAAGCTCTATTGGAGTTGTTGCCCCTAGCTTCTACTCAGAGTGACGACATCCTGGTCCGGGAGGGCCAAAGGCTCAAATGATGTGGTTTTGTCCTTCAGATGTTTCACACACATGGCATGTAAATCCAAACATAATATAGCCATCATACCCAGATATGTGGAAAGTGGATGTTGGGACCAACATAACCAACCAAGAGGTATAGAAATTAGTAAAGGCAGGGTTCAAGTTAGATGTTACTCATGAAGAACCTTTTGTGTCAGGGGTGGGAGAAACGTCCACACAAGCAACGGGCAACAAAGAAAGTGACAAGAGGCCACATGATGCTACACAGAATACAAAGAGATCAACCAAGTGGCGGCATTGGATTTCCAAAGAAGCAGAAAAGAGGATTGGTAGTGCCGAGGCCATGATAGCGACAGTCCTTAATGAGAGTGCAATGCAGCCGTCCCCCTACTCTATTTTTCATTTGGCATGTGAGAGTGGAGAGGACTATTTTATACACATCAAGGTACAACCTTGGTGTACATGTCCTGATTTCATGCAATGAGAATCTAGAGGAAAGTCTTACTTTGCATGTAAGCATATCTATTTTGTCTTCTTGTGAGTTTTGGGATTACATAAGAATGAGGATATGGTAATGCATCAACTGACATTATCACCAGAGGATGTGGGCAATATACTATCACGTCCTCGAAGCAAGGATGTTTGTGCCTATACTTAAGCTTTAATCAAGCCTCTCATGTTTGTGCCTACTTAAGCTTGTAAGGAAATGTGAAGTCAATCTTTTTGTAAGAAAATTTGAACCCAATATTTTTGTCTTGCTTTGGGATGGAGTATACTGTCACGTACTCTAAAGTCTTATTGTAGGTAGCTTGCGATGCTATGGTAAAGGAGTTGTACCAACCATATATCTTCTTGTAAGGAAATGTGAACTCAATCTTTTTGTAAGAAAATATGAGCCGGGTATACTTGTTTTTACTTGTGTTGAAATAAATATTGGAAGAAAGGTACATAGATAGGTATGTTTGTGCCTATATTTAAGTTTCTTTGACATAAAATGTGTGTTTATATGTAGGAAGGTAGGTAGGTAGGTATGTATGTACGCATGCATGTATATGTTTGGGAGTATGCATGCATGCATGTATGTATGTATTGTACAAATGTGTGTATATATGTATGTATATATGTAGGAAGGTAGGTAGGTAGGTGTGTTTGAGAATATGCATGTATATATGTATGTATGTATGTGAATGTATTTATTTCTCTTTCATAAATACTTACTATATAAAAGCTCACCAAAATGTATCATTTTTCTTACAAGCTCGCATAAAACTATCTTATCTCCGAAAAGCTCACCAAATAAAGCTCGCAAAAAAATCAAACCCTTCCAAAAGTGTTAATTTCATTAAAATTGATTTTATGCATAGAAAGATGCATAAAGGATTTATTTTTATTTTAAAAGTGTTATTTTTCTTAAAATTAAATTTATGCATAAATAGATGCATAAAAGGATTTTGTTAAAAGTGTTATTCCCACTGAAGATGATTTTATGCATAAATAGATGCGTAAAGAATCTTCATATCAAAAATTAAAAATTCTTTTAAATTCTATGTTTAAACGAATGTGATAAGAAAGGATGTGAATGAGTATGTGAAAGAATGGATAAGGATGTGTATGTGAAGAATGGATGTGAATGAGTATGTGAAAGAATGGATGTGGATGTATGTGAAAGAACGGATATAGATGTGTATGTGAAAGAATATATGTGGATGTGAATGTGATGGATATGAATTGAATGTGATGTAATGGATGTGAATGGATGGAGGTGATGTGGTGTAAAATGGATAGATGTGAATGGATGTGATGTCATGTGAATCGGGATGTGAATGAATGATATGGGATGTGAATGGAAGTGATGTCATGTGAATCGAGATGTGAATGAATGATATGGGATGTGAATGGAAGTGATGTCATGTGAATCGGGATGTGAATGAATGATATGAGATGTGAATGGAAGTGATGTCATGTGAATCAGGATGTGAATGAATGATATGGGATGTGAATGGAAGTGATGTCATGTGAATCAGGATGTGAATGAATGATATGAGATGTGAATGGATGTGATGTCATCATGTGAATCGGGATGTGAATGAATGATATGGGATGTGAATGGAAGTGATGTCATGTGAATCGGGATGATTGTTTTTAAAGATAGCTGATTCTGTGAAAAAGGCAATTTCATATTAGGTGTGTAAGTGGTGTGACTAGTTTTAAGTTTGCATGAATATCCGGTTAGAGGACTTGGGAACTCTTTTCCCTGGTACCCGGGACAAAACCTAACCAAATTCCTAATTGGATCCCATCACTACAGTGGTTGGGTGGTTGGCAACCCATGGGACTGGATGGGGTTAGGCTAGACTGATGGATCCCTAAATTGAGTCTTCAGTGGTTTTCTTCTTTGCAAATGTGGTGACTTATCAATTGGGTGAGTGCTATGGTTAGGGAAGTTAGCATCCCTTGTTCCATATTGGCCTTTTGGGATGACTTGATATCTTTTGGTGGTTCTTGAGTAACTATTTTGGAGGGTGGATCCCTATCCCCTTCTTCTGTATCTTTCTTAGTCTCTTCTTCTACATCCTTGTTATACCTCGATCCTTGAGGTTATAGCCTCTTAACTTGTGAAACTTCTCAAATTAGTCTTTCGTATCTAGTCAAGGGCTTCGTCCATCCTATTTAAGGTGGGATATGCCACATGATTGGTGGTAAAAAAAAGAAGGCATTAGATGGGATAAGCGACATGGTTGGTGGTAAAAAAGAAGGCATTGGGTGGCTACATTTTATACTTCAATTTGGTATTGTAATCTTGTGGTAGATAATTTCTTTGCCCCTATACTTTGCCCCTTTACTTGACAAGGTAGTTGTGCTATTTCTTGCTACTCAAACTCATAACATTACTCCCAAATGAAAACATAAAGCAGCTAGTAGATCTCCTGTCTAGTCTAATCAACATTTGTGTACCCATGTACCTGTATTGCTATACTAGCCTCACAGAAAAATCCATAATCAATTAGGGATTTTATGTACTTGAGAATACATCTAGCCACATCCAAATGTGGATTCCTAGGGCCTTGTATAAATTGACTCATAAGTTCAATAGCGTAGCTCAAGTTTGGCCTAATAATGGTCATGTAGATCAAGCTACCCACTATGCACCTACACATAGTGGGATCCTCTAAAAACTCACCTGTATTTGTGGAGAGCTTTGTGTTATACTTTAGTGGCAATAAACTAGGCTTGCAACTTATCATACCATACTTGGACAACAATGGAAAACTCAAAGTGTGTGTCAATATCAAGAAAGTAAATGCTGCCATACGCGGGGATCACTACCCCTTATCATATTCAGAACATGTGCTTGAACGAGTTGAAGGCAAGGAGGCTTATAGCTTTTTGGATGGATACTCACGCTACAATCAAGTTTTGATTGCACCGAACAACCAAGCCAAGACATCTTTTGTCACTCATTATGGTCTGTATGCTTATAGAGTTATGCCATTTGGTCTAAAAAATGCACCAGCCACATTCCAAAGACTTATGAATACGGATTTTAAGGAATTCTTTAAAAAATTTCTTGAAGATTTCTTGGATGATTTATGCATTCATTTATCTTGGAAAGACCAAATAGAGTGCCTAAAAAGGGTGTAAGGTGTCAATTTTATGCATTCATTTATCTTGGAAAGACCAAATAGAGTGCCTAAAAAGGGTCTAAGGTGTAAGACCAAATAGAGTGCCTAAAAAGGGTGTAAGGTGTCAATTTTATTGCATATCCTTAAACCCTTCCAAAATGCCAATTTTGGGTGGAGCACGAAGTTATTCTTGGACATATAGTGTTGAAAAATGGGATTTTCACTAATGAGAGCAAAATCAAGGTCAACTTAGAATTACCCCCACCAATAAACTACAAGGGAGTCCAAAGATTCATGGGTCATGTTGGCTACTACCATCGATTTATTCTTTTCTATGCAAAAATAGCTCATCCTTTATACAAGCTATTGATTATATTTGTATGGATCGAACAAGCTTATGATGCACTGAAGCAAGCCCTGCCAAGTGCTCCAATCTTTTGAGTACCTTACTGGGATGTAATCTTCCATGTGCACATTGATGCCTCCAATTTTGTAATTGGATGTGTCCTAGCACAATCAGAAGAATACAAGTTGAACTATCCCAGTAGTTTTGCAAGTTGGCAATTGGATGAGGCTGAACTAAATTACACCCCTACCAAGAATTAAGGGTTAGCAATGGTTTATGTTGAAAAGAAATTTGAGCATTACCTTTTTGAACATTGTTTTCTATGTCGACCATCAAGCCTTATTGTATTTGGTGACCAAACCATGCTCCACGGCAAGGATCACAAGGTGGTTGTTGATTCTTATTGAGTTTGAGTTTATAGCAGTTGAGGAATGGCAAGAAAAATGTCATGGCATATCATCTATCCCACATACCTAATGGTGAAGCACTAATCCAAGTCAATGATGAGTTACTGGATGCTACACTATTGAAGGTTACTAGATGCTACACTATTCAAGGTGGAGGCTATTCTAGAGTGGAGCGAGCAAATCATTAACTTTTTAGATAATGGTTTTCTAGAAGGAAAGGAAATGACGAAATATTTAGCAAGAAATTTGCTAAAAGAGAGTGAGCCTTGTACTAGCTTATTTACTGGAACTCTTTATAGAAAATGTAAGGATGACATTCTTACGAGAGGACAAATACCTCATGATCATGGAAAAATCACACCAAGGGGTAGCAGGTGGATATTTTGCGATAGAAATCATAGCTAGGAAAATACTCCACTTGAGGGACAATGTTTTTTAATTTATTGTGCACTATTTGTAAAAGGTTATGATAAGTGCCAAAATTGTGCCAAGCCACAGAAGAAGGACATAATGCCACTACATCTTGTTAGAGTTGACTAAACTTTTAAAAATGGGGCTTATATTTCATTGGCCCTATTAGTCCTACTGCACGTGGCACACAAGCATGCTTCATCATTATTTCCACATATTATGTAGTTAAATGGGCGGAAGCAAGAGCTTTATGAAAAGCAGATGCCATGGTGATTGCTAAGTTTCTCTATGAGAACATCATTTCCCACTTTGGATGTCCATTTGAGCTAGTGAGTGATCAAGCTAAACATTTCATCAACAACGTTATTAAAAATCTCAATAGCACATTCATGATTGAACACTACAAGTCAATGCCATATTACTCATAGGAAAATAGCCAAGTAGAAAGTAGTAACAAGGTTCTTATTTTGATACTGACAAAGACTATTGAGGCTCAACGCATTGCTGGGGCTGTAAGATCATAACAGCTTTATGGGCCTATGGCACATCATACAAAGTTGAAATTGGTTGCATGACATTTAAGATGTTGTATGGACTTGAGGCAATAATGCCTTGGGAGTTCAAGATCCCCAACTTAAGGGTAGCTATTGTTGCCACATATATAGGCAGTGATGTGTGTGAACACACTTAGGACCGCCGGGGCACTTTTTCCCTCCTTAGGAGGTTTTTTCCCTCGGCTTGTATATACGCCCATCATTCTAGGGCTAACTTATCTTTGTACATTGACACAATCTAATACACTATGTGTTGTGTGCATTCTTGCTTCTTCTTCTCCAATCTTTGTGTGTTTTTCTACAATCCTAATTCTAGCAATTGGTATCAGAGCAGGCATCGGCTCCTAGGGCTACGCCGCTAGCACCCTCCGACTCACGTTCTCCAATTAAGGTGAGCTTTCATGAGCGCTTATATGTGTGCGAGCGCACGCATGTATTATTGTATGTATATGTGATACATGTATACATAGAATTATATTTATAAATACAATAATAATTGTGTGGCACTTATTATATTCGTGGCACTACATACATGTATTTACATGGGTACATATTAGTCAAGTATTAAATACATACATGTATTTACATAGAATTATTCGTGGCAGAATTATTTGTGGCACATTGCAGGTCCCTATACTCTGCAAATTGTCCCATAGGTCTTTGTGTTCTCAGAAATTGCATCTGAGGTCGTTTCGGGCTCCGTTTTTGCATTACAAGTTCTGTACAGGTGTTTTCATTTTATGCAGAAATTTTGACAGTGTAGTTTTCTGCAAAATAGGCATACGTATTCTATTATGGACCGTGCTACATAGCACGAGTTGTTTTCTGTTCAGTCTTTGTTCAGTCTTTGCTTCATTACAGGTAGCTTTCACATCAGTTTCAGTCAGTGGCCATGGCTGATAACAATAATGATGTATTTCACATGTTGTTTGCCGATGAGACAAATTGGATGGAGACAGCAACTACCCAATTTGGGCATACATGATGCAGCATGTTTTGGTTGCAAAAGGAGTGTGGAACATTGTGTAGGGTATGGATGTACGTCCAGGTTCTGTGGATGTAGGATCTGTTGAGGATGTTGCAGGTTCTAGCAGCTCTACTGTTGTTGCTATTTTACCCACTGCTGAACAAGCTCATTAGGATGGTAAAGATGCGCAGGCTCATGCCTTGATTGCACTTTCTATCAAACGTAATATCACTCCACATATTCGTTCAACTAAAACAGCAAAACAAGCTTGGGATATTCTAGCTGGTCTGTATGCAGGTAACGAGGCAAAAATCTCTTACCTGCGTAAAGAGCTAAAATCTAAGATTATGCAGGAAGATGATGACATGAATGTTTTTCTTGCTGAGATTAAAGATCTCAAGGAACAGTTGATTTCTGCAGGTGAGATTATTCTTGATCATTCTCTTGTGCAGACTGTTCTTGATGCTTTACCTGAGTCATATCAGACTTTTGCTTCCACATGGAGACTTGTTACTGAGGATAGACCTGATGTTGTCAAGTATGATACTTTAGTCAACAAGCTCTTCCAAGAAGGCAGTCCAGGCAAAATAGGGCTAGGTAGCATGTAGTTGATCAGGTATTTGTTGCTGCCCAATAGAGAAGAAGTGGTAAGGCAGCCCCTTCCACTGTTCCTTCTCCTATTAGTAGGTCTGCAACTTCTTCTCCTTCCACAGGTAGTAACAATAGGTCTGAGAAGGCTCTTGATGATAAAGGCAAGAAAAAGATAAGGTGCAACTATTGTAAGGCAACTGATCATGTCATTAAGAATTGCCCTAAGCTAAAGGCTAAAGAGGCAAAGAAGAAAGAGTCAAATGCAGCCACAATAGCGGATGCTTCTACAACTGCAGATTCTGCAAATGTTGTGCAGGATACAGAATGGGCATTTAGCGTGTATTGCCAGTATGACCCATCTGTACATGATGCATGTTTGGCAGTTTCTGTGGACTCTGATGTATGGTATTTTGACAGTGGTGCTACAAAGCACATTACCTCGCATCGTGATATGTTCACTTGTCTTGAGGTTGTCCCTAATAATGGGAATACTGTCATATGTGCCAATAATGCTTCTTACCCAATGAAGGGCATTGGTAAAATTATGCTTATTGCTACAAATGGCAGCGCTTTTACACTTTCAGATGCTTTGTTTGTGCCAGGGATAAAGAAGAATCTATTATCTGTCTCTGCGCTTGCTAGACTTGGACTTGTAGTCAAATTTGTGGATGACAGATGTACTGTTCATTTGACTTCTGGTGATACGATTATTGCATCTGGCACCTTGTTTCATGCGCTGTATAGGCTCAATTCTTATGACAAGTGTGTGGAAGATTCAGCAAATGTAGTTTCTGATGATGAAAAGGTAGTTTCAGATGCAAAACTATGGCATGCTCATTTTGGTCATCTAAACTTTGCTAGTTTGCTGCGTTTGCAGAAATTTGATATGGTTGCTTTATTGCCCCCTCTTGAGGCACCATTAAAACATGTTTGTGAAGGCTGTATTTTGGGCAAAATGCAGCGTTTTGTGTTTCCAAAGGATGGTTCTATGCGGGCCACTCGCAAATTGCAACTTGTACAGAGTGATGTATGTGGGCCTATGCAAACTCCGTCATTTGTTAAACACTTGTACTTCTTGACTTTCATTGATGATTACTCAAGGCATACATGGGTATATCCACTAAAGGCAAAGTCCAAAGTGTTTTTGTGCTTCAAACAGTTTTTGCTTATGTGGTTAAAAATGTATCCAATTGTATTGTGGACACCCTCCGTTCTGATTGAGGAGAAGAGTACATGTCTAAAGAGTTTGATGCATTTCTGGCTAGTCGTGGGATAAAACACCAATGTAAGTGCCGTATACCCCTCAGCAAAATGGTGTTGCTGAGAGGAAAAATAGGTCACTTATGGAGATGGCACGATGTATGGTCAAGAGCCAAGCTTTGCCACGTGTTTTGGCTTGAGGCTGTCATGTGTGCTGCATATTGTGTGCTGCATATGTACTCAACAGGTGTCCCACTAAGGCCTTGCAGTCTGTTACTCCATACGAAGCTTGGCATGGCAGGAAGCCTTCTATTGGTCACTTGCGTGTCTTTGGTTGCTTGGCCTATGCTTTAGTGCCTGTGCAACAACGTAGAAAATTGGATGATAAGGCTATCAAATGTATTTTTGTTGGTTACAGTGATGAGAGAGCAAGGGTTATAGATTGTATCATCTGTAGTCAAAGCATATCTTGATTAGTCGAGATGTTGTTTTTGTGGAAGATGCTGTGTAGCCTTTGTTATCATGTACCAAAGAGTCAGGTGTGAGCTCACGGGATATATTTAATACGTTGTTGCCTCTATTTATACAGGTGGGAATTCAAATGTAAGTCCTAATGAGGTAAATATTCAGCCTATGTAGATTTCAAATGACATCATAGATTAGTCTATTTCTGATGCAGATTTACAGGATGAAATTTATGAGGATAGGGCTGAAAATGAACAAGCTAGAGGTATGCCTAAATGGCTAGTACAAACCTTGCGTGATAGTAAAATTGATGCACCTATTTCTAGTCGTACTCATTCAGGTTTTCAGCATGCGTCTTATGCATCAGATTGTTATGCTTTGGCTGTGTCTAGTATGTGTGAAGATGAAGAACCTCTTTCATTTGATGAGGCACAAAAATCAGAAAATTGGTTGGCTGCAATGCAAAGTGAATATGATGCTATAATGAAGAATGGTACATGGTCTTTGTGTGATTTGCCTATTGGTAAAAAGGTCATTGGATGTAAGTGGGTTTTTAAGTTGAAACGAAAGCCGGATGGCAGTGTTGATCGCTATAAGGCTAGACTTGTTGCAAAGGGTTATGCTCAAGAAAAGGGCATTGATTTTGATGAGACCTTTGCTCCCACTTGTCGTATGACTACCATTCGTAGCATTTGTGCATTGGTAGCTCATAATGGTTGGAATGTACATCAGTTAGACATAAAGACTACGTTTTTGAATGGGGATTTGCATGAGGAGGTGTATGTATCGCAACCTCGTGGTTTTGTTCAAAGAGGGCAAGAAAACAAAGTGTGCAGGTTGAAAAAGGCTTTGTATGGTTTAAAGCAAGCTCCATGAGCTTGGTATGAAAAGATACATGCATATTTGACTGCACATGGTTTTCAAAATAATCCAACAGAAAGCACTTTGTATGTTAAACGTGTGGATGATGTACATCTAATCATTGCTCTCTATGTCGATGACATGCTGCTCACAAGACCAAATGAGAGTCATATTGCTGATTTTAAAGCTGATTTGAATGCCTCTTTTGAGATGTCAGATTTGGGGCATTTGCATCATTATTTGGGGATACAATTTAAGCAGTGTGATGGAGGTATTGCTTTGTGTCAGACAAAGTATATTGAGACATTGTTGCGGAGATTTGGCCTTGAAGACTGCAAGCCTATGGCTACTCCAATGGAGACAGGTTTGAAGTTGAGCCTTCATGATGCTGGAGATCACTTTGATGTCACATTCTATCAGACAGCTATTGGTTGCCTCATTTATGTATGCATTATGAGGCCAGACATTCAGTTTATAGTCTCACAGGTGAGCAGGTTTATGCATAGCCCAGGGTCTTAGCATTGGAAGGCAGTTAAACGCATCTTTCGCTACTTAAGTGGCACCATACATCTTGGGTTGTTTTATCCCAAGGGGGGATTGTTGCCACCAGATTATATGCCTTTTTGGACTCAGATTGGGCTAGTTGCTATGACACAAGAGTGTCCACAAAGTGGTTTTTGTTTCATGCTCGGTAGCTCATGCATATCTTGGTTGAGCAAGAAGCAACCTACTGTGGCCACTTCTAGTTGTGAAGCTGAGTACAGGGCAACTTTTAGCCACGGTTGAGTGTGTGTGGCTCAGACGGCTTATGGCTGACTTGGGTGTTGGACAGGAGTCTGCCACCTCTATCTACACTAACAGTCAGAGCGCATTGGCACTTGTGAGAAACCCAGTTTTTCATGCTTGCACAAAGCACATTGAGGTGCATTATCACTATGTCACTGAGAGACTCTCAGCAGGAGAGATCAACTTGGCATATGTGCCAACACAGGACAACCTTGTCGATCTTTTCACAAAGGTGCTTCCTCGTGAGAAGTTTGAATCTTTCCGCAAAGCTTTGGGCTTGCTCCCCTTTGTGGACTGATCTACTTCGGGCATGGCACTTCCCTATACATGAGTGCCAGCTCTCGTTCACACCATCACTCCCAGGGGGGATTTGTTGCCACATGTATAGGTAGTGATGTGTGTGAACACACTTAGGACCGCTGGGGTACTTTTTCCCTCCTTAGGAGGTTTTTTCCCCCGGCTTGTATATACGCCCATCATTCTAGGGCTAACTTATCTTTGTACATTGACACAATCTAATACAGTGTGTGTTGTGTGCATTCTTGCTTCTTCTTCTCCAAGCTTTGTGTGCTTTTTTGTAACCCTAATTCCAACAGCTATAAACTAAAAAGCTTAATAATAATGAATCGATTAACTGGTTGTTTGTTTTGGAACAACTAGAAGAAAGACAAATTACAGTGTAAAACATGCTAACACAGAAGGACCAAAGAAAGAAGTGGTTTGACCAAAATATCAAGGACAAGGGGATCAAGATAGGAGATCTTATACTTATGTATGGGATCTATAGTGAAAAGAAAAATCTTAAATATACTAGAAAGGGACTATATAGGGTTTATGAAGTTACACCACATGGAACTATACGTGTTGAGACTCTTGACGGAGTTGAAACTGATGGTTTCCTCAATGGTGATAAGTTTAAAAAATACTATGGACCTATTTACCAAAGAATCCTTATGTGCTTCTCATGAAAAGAAAGCCACCATGGAAAGGGCCACTTAAAAGAAGATCCAAGCCTAACAAGAGGCAAGGGAAAGATGGAAAAAACTTCAATAATGTTGAGAAGAAAACCTTGGCCCTGCTACACAAGCTTACGCAGAGAGGTAATCAACAACACGGATGGTCACATCCTAGCTCTAAGTACACCCATTGAATTGCCTAGCCCCTATGGTAAAGTTTTCTATAATGTTATGCTTGATATGGCGGGCTATTTATAATTTAATTTCCTTCAATGCATGGACCAGTTGGGAAAACCCCATCGCATAGACAACCCTTTGAAGGTGAAACATATCAATGGAAGGTAAAACGGGGTTCTTAGGCTATGTAAGATTCCTTCCTCTAGCTTTTGAGGTGTAAAGGTGTAAGAACCTCCCCTTCTGTTTTTGTAATTGTTCCCCTCTCTGAAATAGAAGAAAGATCTTGTTTTACCCTGTTTTGACCTAAAGAGAGAAAATGTCTAGAGAGAGATAATCCAAAATTGAGATATCTTTGGATATAAAAATCCTCCTAGTGTCTAAAATGGATTCCCGTGAAACATAAGTTCAAAATGAACTTTCTAATGTGCATTAAGAATTAATTAAAAATGGTATAAGGGACCTTAGCCTAAGGATCTACATTTTCAAAAAATTTTGGATTATGGTCCAATTAAGGTTCCAATGGGCCAATTGGATTAATCTAATGTTGGGATGAGATAAATCTAAAAGAATAAAAGAAAATACCCAAAAATGAGTAAATGCTCACATAAGATGAGGAGTTGACTAAGTACAAGGTTTATTAGTTAAAAATTATGAGATATTACTTAAAAAATGAGATATTTTAGAATAATGATGCATTTTTGACACCTTGGTAAGGAAAGTGTCATGAACCTATAGCATACTTGTAAATGGGCCCATGGGTAAAACACTATAAATAGGGCCTTGGACACATGGATAGGACCTTTTGTCATTTTTACTAATCTTGGACATTCCATTGTACATTTGGCTCCTACTATGGAGATGGCCAAGGCTCATGGCTAGCTTTCAAGCCATCCTCTTGGTGAGAGGCTAACACACTTAGGCCATTGTGTATCTTTGTCTTTGCTACATACACATATGGATTCTCTCTCTTGTTCATCTTTGGCTATGATGCTTGGAAATGCTAATTTCATGTGTAATGGATGCTAGAATTCATCTTTCATGTGTTTGATCTCATCTGTAACTCTAGATCCATTCCATTTGGTATCAGAGCCTTGATTTTGATCCATTTTCAATGTTTTTGGTGCATGAGATTGGTATTTCTTGATGGATTTCTGAAATTTTTGGGTTTCTTCAGGTTTTTGGGCTTAATCTTGATTAATTTTTTATTAATCTTGTGGGAATAGTGGGGTTGAGGCTTGCTTTCTTGTATTTTTAAGTGATTTTGGGGAGATTTATTCAATTTGGATCAAATTTTGGCGTGGATAGACCAAAATTGGGGAAAATTTTAATTAATCACCTATTAATCACTCTATTAATGATGATTATGAGTTTGTACTTCTTCCTCAATCTTTCCATCACCATTACTCCCAAATCTTGCACCGCTTTGATCCAATTTCTTGGGGCTTTGATGATAGAGCTTTATGAGAGGATTAAGATGAGCTCCATCTTAATGTGAGGATTTTTGAATTTTCTGCACATTATCTCTCCCTCTTTCTCATTCTCATGAAACCCTGGGAAGGGCAACCATTGGTCATTCACCTTCACCATTACCCTTCTACCATGCCATTTGCGGAAGTTGGAACACCTAGTTGAGCTCTTGTGAGCCTTATCTTGGAGATTTTAGGCTATAGGCTATTCCACGTTGCGCCACACTACCACCCAGCCTCACGGACCATGTTGATGCTCAACAAATGCAAGAGGCATGGCAATAGCTCTTCTAAGCTTGGCACAAAGGGTGGAGAAGAAGTTGGAGTCCATTTGCAAGAGTTTCTTAGTGATTTCATGGCTATGGTGAACTTCCAAAAATAGAGAATAAAGTCTTCAAGAATAGAGGCATTCAAGCAATTTCCTTCATCAAGATCAATCAACGGTGGTTCTAAACACTCTTCGGTAAGTGGCTATTCAACATTTTCCATGAATCAAAGCTTCCATTGTTAATCAAAGGGCAAGTTTGGGGATTCCATGTGTGGAAATCCCTAAATTATAGAAATTAGGGTTTCCTACATGCTTAATTAGCTCATTGGTATTGTCTACATGCCAAAAATGGGAGTATATAGCAAACTATTTGCTCTCATTTGCCATTGAGCCACATGTGGGATGCCTTTTTGAAGAGTTTGATGAGATCAAGGCAAGCATTCATGCCCTTATGATGAATCTATGGCTTACCATTCTCCATTGGGATGCCATTGATCATTAGAGAAGGGAATCTTCATCAAATGATATGCATGCACATGAATGCAATGGATGTGATTCTATGCATTGGAAGAGTTATGGAACCCATGAATGAGCTATTGGCACCAATTTTGCATTGATATGGCACATATTCTCATATCTTTGAGCATTGCAAAGGGTATTGGATGCCATTGAGCCACTTATAGCCATCTCAATGCTATGAGGAGTCACATAGAGTGTGGGCATGCATATGAGATTGTGGATTGAGCTATTGATCTTGCTTACCCTCACATGCTATTGTTGTGGTGATTGGAGTTGAGTGGTTTTGTTGGATGGAGGGAAGATTCTTGGGATTTGATTGAAAAGCATGAGTCCATGCTCTTTGGTCGTTAATGAATAAGTTGTAAAAAAAGGGCATGAGTCATGCCATGTGATTGTAAGTAATCTTCCTTGCTTTTACATTCAAGCAAAGCACACTACCACATCACAATTGTTCTCACAACTTTCCATTCCTAGCATCTAGTATGTTGTGAGGTACCTCGGGCATTGGAGAAGAGGCCCGAGGGGAGCATGACTTGAATCCACCATGCCGTGAGTGTCGTGGAAAAGCGGTACAGTGGAGGATTAGGTACTTGGTGGGAAAGACATGGCCCCAACTTGTGCCTAGAATCAGACTAGGTAGTACGAGGGTGGGAAGAGCTTGGCTAGGAGATTAGCAACCTTCGACACGCTTCATCAAAGACATTGGTACATGTATTGCAGTGATCCACTTGGGTTATGCATGGATTTGATGCCTATTGGTTGAGGCAAACATTGGGGCAAGGTGTTATGCACTTTATGTAAGATGCCAATGAGTGTTGATGCTGAAATTTGATGCTTAGGAGATTGAGATTTGGCTCCTAATACAAAGGAGACCATGCCAAAAATGTTCCAAAATCCTATGCATGGTTGGAGTTATGGACATTGGTGAGCACATACTATGAGCTTTTGGATGTCAATGGAGTGTTGGATGCTTGAACAAGTGAATTGGGGCAAGCGGGAAGCCATTGGTCACTAAGAAAGTCACTTGGGCAAGATTCTGCAGAATTGTCAAAACCCTAATTCAGTCAAAATCCTTTAGGACTGAATTAAAGGTGATTACACAAGCCCTTATTACTTCCTTAGACCTACCCAACAAGCCCTTAACCTTTGAAATCTGATATTCCTTTAGGGTGAAAATTAGGGTTTTACCAGGACTGATAAACCCTAATTCTATCACAGGGAGTTTATGGTCTCATAGATCTAATCACATAGGCTTGAAGAACTCATCAAGGGCTTCAATTTGAGTAAGAAAGTTTTGAATTCCGATATTTCTATCTCAAGATATAGCCAAAATACTATTTCAGCACATATCCCTGAGAACCCTAAAACAGAGAGTAGTAGCACACTTCAATTCTTTTGGGTCTTTGCATAGGGGTTTAGAGTATCTCATTAGCTCTCTATCAAGCTATATATCTCTTTAATCCAACAACCCTACCCCAATCTATCGCCATTTTTCCAAAAACAAGGATTTTATGGCACCGAAATCCAAGGACGACCGCGGCGCAATGCATTGGCCTGTGAGGAAGTAGAAGGGGAGGAAGCAATGGAGCATGGCATTTTGGATATGCCACAAGAAAATTTCGGGCAAGCTTCAAGAGAAGTGGAGGAAGAAATGAATGTTGGGAGTGTCCCCAAGTATACCCCGCAATCCTCACATTCCGTCTCCAATGACGCCCTCCTACAAATGCTAATGGAAATCAATGCAAAGATGGATTCTATGGCTACAAAGGTGGAGGTCAATGATAAACTTGACACTATGGCTACAAGGATGGAAGTTTTGGAAGATAATGTCATTTGACCAATGAGTCAACATCCATATGATAGTGGTCATGGTGGTCAACATGAAGACAAGCAACATTTTGAGATAGCTTTTGAAGGCCAAAGGAAAGGCAAACAACCAATGATGCAAGAGGCTTCTCCTAAGTTGACACATGAGCTGTGAGATCCCTGTCCCCACTGCACAACGAATTCAAGGGTGCTATCAGCAGAAGTAGCACTTCATGCATGGGCAGGGTCCCACACTCGGGGCCTCGCCCACGGATATCCAGACAGAGACTAATCCATCGGTTCTTCCAAACCCGGAAAAACTTCCCTTGCCCGGAAAGCACCGGCAATTCCTCCAAGATAACTTTTCTCTAACGTAGTCAAAAGCCTTAACTAACAGAACTGATCTGACCAAACCTGTAAGTCCCATAGTCAGATCAGGGAGGAAAAGATTGCACTTGGATCATAGCTGTCTTTAAAACAATCTTTTAATGAAACTATAGTATCACTGATAATAAATCTCCAAAATATCCAGTTGAATCCTAATTTCCAATTTTCCCTTCATTGGTGTACCTATGGCATCATTGGCAACCAGAACGCTCACCATCTGTCCACTCAGGGGCCTTTTCGATAGTTCCTAGCTCATAGTAACTGGCAATATTTTCACTTATAAAAATCAAAATGGAATCTCCGTTGAAGATCAGCAAGATCAACCAACAGATCCATATAAAAGAGCCATGGACTCATCCGTTTGAGGACAAGCAAGGTCAATCAACGAGATCCATGCTCGAATTTAGAAAACAACTCTTTACTCCTTGTTTAAATATCTTCCCTGATGCACGTGTGGGTATCTTTGGTGACCCAGAGTCCGGCACTGTATGGTCAGCACTCTCCAAGATCCTTCTTCGTAGGTCACCTAGCGCTTCACTCATAGGCCGCTTCCTTGGTCCCTCATCCACCGTACCGGAAGCTCACCATTTAAATCGAACCGAGGCTGGTCAAGACCTCGACCGGCCTTGCTACGTGAGATATCCTCCATTGACTCTCTGTGAGCTGTTGCAACTTTATCAGATTAGATCTCCACGACCTCATTCACAAGATGGTCAAAATGCTTTCCCAGCGTTTTTGACATAAAACAGTCATTTGAAAACATGTCATAAATACAGTTTCTATAACAAACTCTCATCTTTCCATATTGTTCCACATCAATTCTCATTTATTTCATATGTATTTTCCATTCTCATCACATCATTTTCCATCTCATCACATCTTTTCTCATCCGCATCAGATCTCATCCACTCACATCTACCCATATCCACATCTCATCATGTCATATTCGTTCACATCACACATCACATCTATCTCCATTTTCATCACATCACATTCATTCATATCCATCACATACATTCTCATAACCATCCCATCACATACATTCTATCCACATTATATCACATCACTTCTATCCACATCATATCTCATTCATTCACATCTCATCTCATTCATCCACATCCATCCAATCGTTCACATGTACGACCACTCACATCTATCCATACATTCATATTTATCACTTCACATCCACATATATTCATGTCACATCACATCACATTCTTTCACATACACATCCACATTCATTCTTTCACATATATCCACATCCATTCTTCACGTACACATTCACATCCCATATCATTCACTTACATCCTGATTCACATGACATCATATCTCATCCATTCATTCACATCTATCTAATTCACATCACATCTCATCTCAACTATTCAGCTCACATCTCATCACCTCTATTCACGTCACATCCATCCATCCATTCATTCACATCCATCTGATTCACATCACATCTCATCACATCTCATCACATCACATCTCATCTCATCACATCCATCTAATTCACATCACATCTCATCACCTCTATTCATATCACATCCATCCATCCATTCATTCACATTTATCTGATTCACATCACATCTCATCATATCTATTCATTCACATCACATATCACATCTATCCCAATTTACATCTCATTCACTCACATCCCAATTCACATGACATCACATCTCATTCATTCACATCCCGATTCACTTCGCATCACATCTATTCACATCCATCACATTCATTTACATCACATCCATCACATCACATTCATTCATATCCATCACATTCACACCTATCTGATTCTCATCACATCACATTCACACCTATCTGATTCTCATCACATCACATTACATCTATTCACAGAATTTAAACATAGAATTTAAGAGAATTATAATTTTGATATAAAGATTCTTTACGCATCTACTTATGCATAAAAATCAACTTTAGTGGAAATAACACTTTTATAAAAATCCTTTTATGCAGCTATTTATGCATAAAAATTTAAATATAATGAGAATAACACTTTTGAAATAAAAATAAATCCTTTATGCATCTTTTTATGCATAAAATCAATTTTAATGAGAATAACACTTTTGAAATAAAAATAAATCCTTTATGCATCTTTCTATGCATAAAATCAATTTTAATGAGAATAACACTTTTATAACAAAAATTTTCATTATGCATCTTTCTATGCATAGAAATTAAATTTAATGAGAATAACACTTTTATAACAAAACAATTTTCATTATGCATCTTTCTATGCATAGAAATGAAATTTAATGAAAATAACACTTTTGTAACAAAATAATTTCCATCGTGCATCTTTCTATGCATAGAAATCAATTTTAATAATTAATATCAGTGATATCCATGCATATTCATAGGTGAATATGTACGTGGAGTAATTAGAATATTTCTTTTCAAATGCACAAACGGTGGGAATTACTCTTTTGGAATAACATAAAAACAAACTTTCTTTTCCATAAAATTTTAAAAATTTTTGCCATAATCTCCTTTGTATGGCTGACCATTTCTCATTTTTCTCATTCTAATCTCAACTTAAATTAACCCAATCTAGATGTATATGACTCTAATCTACTTAATTTTTAAAAATCAAGAGAGTAAATAATAAGAAAACTTTAATTAATCATTTAACTAATCTTTCTAGGATTAAGAAAGGCTGAATTGTAAAGAAGAGAAGGGGGTGGCCTTTTCATCAAGGCATAGCATTAGAATTTACTTCAATCAACTATAAAACAAGAAAATCAAGAAAACCATAGATTTAAAATTAAAAAGTAAGAAAATTTAGCTTACATGGAGTTGTAAGCTTTCCTTTGGCTTGAGGGATTGAGGGTTCTACTCTTGTTTGAAGCAAGAGTGGCCACCAATTACTTTGTAAATGGCTTAGACAGGAGCAGAGTAGACAGGAGCAGAGTAACAGTGCATAAACACCATTAAGCTTTTTCAAAGGGGGAGGCTTCTATTTATAGGAAATAGTGAGCCTCTAACCAAGCAAACTGATTCTAGAATTTTCCAAATCAGTTTGGTCAACTTTTGACCATTTTTGGGTCAGTTTAGCTTACTTTTTGGATCTAGTTGAAATAGGAGAGAGGAGAGATGACAATCTCTCATTATTTTTTAGTTTAAAACTCCTCCACACATGTGAAATAGGTGCCTCCTTCATGAGGGGAGATCCCCACACTGAGGTGTCAAAAATACATTATTTCTTCTAAATATCTCTTAATTTTTAACTAATAAACCTTGTACTTAGTCAACTCTTCATCTTATGTGAGCATTTACTCATTTTTGGGGGGTTTTTCTTTTATTCTTCCATTTATCTCCTCCCTACATTTGGATTAATCTTATTGGTCCATAGGAACCTTAATTGGACCATAATCCAAAAATTTCTAAAAATCTGGACCTTTAGGCTAAGGTCCTTTTTACCTATTTTCAATTAATTCCAATTGTACATTGGAAAGTTCTTTTTGAATTTCTGTTTTAGGGGAAACCATTTTAGACACTACTAGGAGGATTTTTATATCCAAAAATATCTCAATTTTGAATTACCTCCCTCTAGACATTTTCTCTCTCCAAGCCAAAACAAGGTAAAACAGGATCTTTCTTTTATTTCTGAGAGGGGAATAATTATAAGATCAGAAGCGGAGGTTCTTACACCTGCACACCTCAAAAGCTGGAGGGAGGAATCTTACAATAATAGGCATATCCTCACCCACAATGCTTAGTGCCATGTGTGCCCTTGAGATCATGTTTGAGATCATGTTCACATGATATAATTCACATAAATCTATACCACATACATCATCATCCTATGCATATGTGTCAATATCATCACCATGTGTACATGTATCAATACCATAATTTTGCAACAAAAGGGCTTAGCCAAAGGGAAGCATGTATTAACCCCATTTTAGGTTAGCTAGACGATTCTCTACAACACATATATGAGTGAATAATAAGTGTCATCCAAAGGCATTAAACAAAGTAAAATAATTATGAGAATTATAAGAAATTTGGCCATAACCAAATTCATTTGGTAAATTTAAGAGTTAAGAGTTTTAGGATGCCAAGTGTGAATAAGGTCCAATTTTATATAATGCATTATCTCATAAATGAATGGACGCAATTCCCATTTGTGTGCTAATTTAAATGTATTCTCTGGTTTTGTACTTGCTCTTTTTTGCTTTAATAAATTCACATTGATCATTTTGGTTTTTACTGTAAAAAGTAAGAACTTTAAAATTGGATTAATTTTTACAATGCCAAATTATATGATTTATAAGCAAAGATTAATTATGTTCAATTATTTGTTGGTGACATTGTAAAAGGTGAAAGGTGGAAAAAATTTAGGTTGATTGAGAGAGAATAATAGAGAGGAGTGACGATTTGTAATGGAGATGATCATGGAGGTGAAAGTGGATCAAGATGCTTAACTCGTTGATCTATAAATTGATGTAAGATTAAGTTCATTCTTAGTGTATTTCATAATGGAATTATACTTTTGGTTATGCTAATCATTGTGTATTTAATTTTCATTAGAGTGGTATTAGCTTTCTAAATCAACAATTATGGAGTTCTTGATTAATTTGATCCTCCCTAGCTCTAAAAGCTGAGTTGGTATTTGAGTTTTGGTTCATTGAGCTAGGATTCAAACCTAGCCCTAAAATTTGAGTGCTTTTATTAGTTGAGTTTGGATTAATTCTCTTTTCCCTATTTCTTGTTTGAGTAGATTTAGAATTTAAGATTCCCAAAATGAGGCATTAGGATCTTGAGGAAGGTTAGATTAGCCTACGGGTTCTCTTTTCCTTATCGTAGAGAGAGAGAGAGAGAGAGAGAGAGAGAGAGAGAGAGAGAGAGAGAGAGAGAGAGAGAGAGAGAGAGTGAGTGAAAAACTATAAGCACCTCTATGAGTAACTTAAATTGGGAAATTTTCTTTGAGCTTCTATGAGGGAAAATCTAAGCATCTCAAGACTAGAAAACCTTAGTAAGTATACAAATTAAACCTTAGCTCATGTTGTCTAAAATAGCTCAATTAGTAATAGACAACCATGTAGCTGTGATTGAAACTATAGCTTACAACATGTACTCCAAGGATATGAAACATAGTTTGTATAGTAGCTTTAAGTTTTTTAACATTAGCTTTAATGCATTTGCCTCATTCTATATGACAAGCACACTAATGCTTATCTTTATGAAAGTCCACTTCTTTGCGTCTGCTGGTGTTCATAGCTCTCTACATGTGGAAAAGTTTTTGGTAATATCACTTGTATCCTTTATGTCTATGTTGCACAATCAATCACTTGACACTTAAGGTTAATGATGGCATGTATAATATCAAAGAGTAAACCCTTCTCAACGTGCTGTAACAACTTTGATATCTAGTGTATACTAGCTTTGCCTACAACACATCACAAAGTGGAGAAGCTACAAGTGACAAAGTAGCTTGCCTATAACACATCAAAACCCTCAAGCAACAACCTTAATGCACCCCTCAAGAATTAACCTCAATCGACCCTCAACGAAATCACTAAGAAGGCAGGTTTGTTAAAAACAACAAAGCAAAGACCTGCTAGTTGGAGTATACCTACTATGAGCACAAATCTTCCAAGTGAGACATTCAAGCAAAGACCCGCTAGTTGGAGTATACCAAGTGAAGATATTATACTCTCAAATGAGCCCTACCTCTAGTGAAGGTGTTATAAGCTCAAGGCTTCTACGAGGGAGAAACCCCTCTATTTTTGTGATACCCCTACCCCTCTAATAATGGAAGTGAAATCAAACTAAAGGTAGAGCAACTCAGTCTAGTGCCTCATGTCACAATGTCCCAGCACTTGGCTATCCCATTAAATCCCCTTAGTCTAACTAGAATAATCCTCACATAAGAAAGGTGAATGATTTTTCTTGGCGTATTCCCTTCATAATTCTCACAAAAAGTAGGCCACATCGAGTGGCTCTTTTAGGCTCAACAAAATGTCATGACTCCTTAATTATGAATGCAATGCATCTATCCTTGTTTACAATTTTACCAATTGATTTTTTTATGATTCTGCCAACTAGATTATTCATCCCAAGTTTTTCTCATCCTAAAAGATCCAATTTTGTTTTGGTTTAGAAAGTACCCACTTTTTAGGTCCACCCACTTTCCAATGTTTAATCCTTTTTCTACACCAATTAGATCCATAAGTTCATCCTAGCCCCATCAAAACCTATGGGTCTACCTACCACCTACCCTACTAGACCTATGGAGCCCGGTGTGAACTCATTGTTAACCCCATTTTGAGGTTAACTTAGCATTTCTCCATTACATATAAGAGAGCATAATAAGCGTCATGAAATGGAATTATAAATGTTGTAATTATGAGAATGGCTAGCCAAGCCCAAGCTTATGTAACTCTTGTAGGGATTTGGTTCATCTCTTTAAGTTTTGGGCACCCAAGTGTGAATAAGGGCCAGTTGTATAAATATCAAATTCTCATAACACAAAGACACAATCCCTCTTTGTGCCAATTGAGTCTAGTATTATCTCCTTGCTCTCTTGTGTCTATGGTGTGTGAGAGATAGAGAGTTGAGAGGAGAGAGCGCTTCATTCTTGGTGCATGTGCCTCTTATGCTTGTGCTCATAAGTGAGAGAGCAGAGAGGAGTGAGAGTCATTATATAGAGAGAGGAAACCTCTTGGTGACAGCTTGAGGAAGAAAGCAAAGGAGTGGGTGGAGCTAGCTACCACTAGTGCAAATTAGAGTCTTTTTCACAGATATGAACTTAGAGCCAGCAAGTTCCCCATGACATGTTAAGGTAAGCATTATCTATTACAATAGGAAGGGGGTAGTGTAGCCATGAAAATTTTTAGCGCTATTGGTGAAACCACTAGAATCATAGGGAGACACACCGTCCAACCAAATACCAACTGGTCCATCAAATTACCATAACCGAAAAATTAATAAATGATCATAAAAAAGCATAACATAGCATAAAAACATAAGAGATAATCATTGAGTGCAATCTATCCCCCCTCAAGAAGTGTCGGTTTCCTTTCAATTCTTGAGTATTTATGCTTTATTAATAAAAAATAGCCCATAAGGCAAAAATAGATGCACGCTTATGCATGGACTTACCCTTTACAAAATGGGGGTTGCTTTTAACACAAGCTTAGGAAAAGTGTTCCTATCTAAACACTAAAGGATAATTACAAAAAGAAGCCCAAGGGCTAATTCAAGTGTAAATAAATAAATCCACAAAAGTGGGCGGCTCAATAGGTCCATGCCCGAATACATCAAAATGGGGCGGACAAATATAAAATCTCGTAGTAGACACTATGGCAAAAATATGAAAATGAGAACCATCCCATTAATAGCTCGCACCATATCGCTGCCATCAAGTCCCAGCCAACAATCTAGCTTGAGCACAAGGCCCATCAGTCTCACCAACCTATAAGGTTGTCCATTCAAACACACTACGAGTTAGCAACACATGCTACAAGTCCATGACAACACATAAGTAATAAATCCAACACTTAGTTCCAGCTATCCCTAATTTCATATGTCCTACACATGGAATATTTGGAATCACCCAAGTGCCATGCTTTGAACATAGTGGTAGTTAGGCATCCCCAATTAACCACAGAAGGATGGACGGACAAACCATGACATCCCTCCTATGCGGGATAGCAACTGTCCTCAATTGCATCATATCAACCAGCCCGTGTTTGAAAGTAAGATTGGATGATGTCGGGATAGGTGCGAAAAAACCACTCAGGCATCCATTTAGCATTTTCGCGAGGATGCTTTTTGAGGGTCAAAAGATATCTATTATATACAGTATCTATGAGTAGTAATGGTCTCATGGTCAATAATAGCCTCAAGTTGAAGTTCTTCTACTTGGTCAACAAGACTAGGTGCTTCCTCATATACAGGATGTGTAGGAATTGGTCCCTAATAAGGCCTCAAAAGACTAATATGAAAAGAATTATGAATTCTCCAATGAGAAGGAAGTGAATGCCTATATGCTAGGTCATTAAACTTATGAGTAATTTTAAATGGACCATAAAAAAGAGGAGCTAACTTAACAACATGATTAGTCTCAACACTTTTAAGATGTCTCTTTTCAATACGAAGCAAAACATATTGACCTTCTTGAAAAATCATGTGCTTCCTTCTCTTATTAGCTTGTTTAGTGTATTTCTCTTATGCACTAGAAATAGCTTTATGAATAAGATCATGAATGGAAGTGAAATCAATGGTGAATTGATCTGCAGCTTCAATAGTGTGTAATAGGAGTAGGTAAAACTTTTACATACAGAATTGCAAAAGGTGCCTTTCCAGTGGGGATGAATGCGGTGTGTTATTACATGCAAATTGCAAAATATGGATATACTTATCCCATTGTTTAGGTTGTGATAAAACATATACACAAAGTAAATCCAATATTGTGCTATTTGTCACTTCTGTTTGACCATTAGATTCAGGATGAAATGTAGTGGAAAAATCCAATTTAGTGCCCAAATTATCAAACAATGTAGTTCACAAATCAATGCAAAACTTAAAATCTCTATCAGAAACTATCACTTGAGGTAAACCATGATGTGTGAAAATGTGTTTAACAAACAAATGTGCAGCTTGATGTGCAATAAGAGTCTTTTTACAATGAAGAAAATATTCTCATTTGCTAAACCTATTAACAATGGTCCAAATCATATCATTATGGTTCATAGTCAATGGTCCAAATCATATCATTATGGTTCATAGTCAATGGAAAACTAGTGATAAAATCCATAGAAATCTGTTCCCAACAAGGAGTGTTAGGAATAGGAAGTGGCATGAGTAAACCAAGTTTCTTACCTTTATAACTTTTCACTTTTTAACAAACATCACATTTAGACACAAATTTAGCTACATCATTTTTCATTTTAGGGCAATAAAAGTCATTAGAGATAGTCTGGAATGTAGATGAAACACCTCGGTGCCCGCATAAGGTTGCTGATGTAATTCCTCTAAAATAGAATGGCTAAAAGGTCGAGTAATGCATAATCTTTTTTGGTAAAAAAGATATCCATCATCATAGAAATACTCAGCAAAAGGAGTCCAATGATTTTCTCTCAATCTAGACCAAATATCACTAAAGTCAGGGTCTTGGTCATAAGTCTCACGCATAGAGTCAAAAGATGTATTCTCAATCACAGAAATATTTTGAATGGAAGGTCTTCTACTCAAAGCGTCATCAACTACGTTTTCGTTACCAGGTTGGTATATTGACTAATAGGCTGAAAACTTTGAATAAAAGCTACCCATTTAATATGTCTATCCAAAATAAGTCGTTGAGAAAGCAAATGTTTGATACTCTACTGATGATCAGTCTTTATAAGAAATTGTGAGCCCATTAAATAATGTCCCCAAATTTTCAATGCATGGACTACAACAAACAACTCCTTATCATAGGTGCTATACTTACTTTTAGCAGGATGAAATTTCCAACTCTCGAAAGCAATAGGATGACCATCTTGCATTAATACAGCACCAATGCCCTTAACACTAGCATCAGTTACAACCACAAAGAAAGGACGTGAAAAATCAGGTAATTGTAACACAGGTGCATGAGTAAGTGTATATTTTAATGCAAGAAAAGATTTCTCTTGAAGTTTGGTCCATTCATAAGGTTTGGTTTTCTTGAGAAGTTCAGTGAGATAGTGCGCCTTATATGCAAAAAACGACAAACAAATTTGCGATAATAGCTACACAACCCTAGAAAGTATTGTACAAGGCAGTGCACTACCAGGAATAATGTCTATGTGATGATCTTCAGGATGTGATCTAGGGAGTCCAGGAGGTAACTCATTGAGAAAACAGTCAAAAAATTTAGAAATGAAAGAGTCATGGGATGTATCCCTAGGAGGTGGTTCTTGCACACTAAGCTGGTTAACCAAAATTAAAAAAGTTTTTCCTTTTGGCCTGATTATGGCTCAAAAGTGGTTGATCCTTACCCTAAAAAATTCCTTGCAAATAAACATTTTTACCATGATGTATAAAAGACATTGTGTGCTTTGTATAGTCAATATGTGGTGTATACTCATGTCGAAAAGGCATTCCCAAAATCATGTCAATACCATGCAAAGGTGCTACTAAGACAGTACGTTGATCCGAAAATTATGCAATAGAAAAAGCAAGATTCTTTACTTTCTTAATGCAATTATACTTTTGGTTTTGAAAAGCAGCCTTTACTTTAAAACGAGAAGGAATCATGTCAAGATGATGAGCATGTGCAAGACGTTCAGAAATAAAATTGCGTGTACTACCATCATCATGCGTGATTGTGATTTCCTTATCTTGATTTTTCCCTTCATTTTAAGTAAAGTATGTGGTGAAAAAGAATGAGGATCAACATTAGAAGTACCTTCTTAATCAGATTTACCATTGTACTCATTCATTACCATCAGACTTTGGCTCGTAGTCGTCATCGTAAAACATCATCGCCGTCTCCATTGCCAGTGTCTTCATCTCCATCCACCATGTTAAGCTGTGCCATTGGCTTGTTGTTGTTGTTGTTGTTGTCATTTGGACACTTATTAGCATAGTGCCCCCTCTGATGGCAAGTGTAACATCGACATTGCTTGCTTTTTCATCTCGAGTCAATGAATTTGGAATATCTGTCTTCTTTGGTTCTCCACTCGCTCCATTACTATTGTTGCCAATCTTTTCTTTGTTATTGTTGTTGTTGAATTGTTGACTTCTTCTTTGATCTTGACCCTTGTTAAAAGATCGCTTGAATGAAGAATGCCTGTCAAAACCACTAGAAGATGTACAAATCTTTGGAGAATTTAGAAGTACGATTCTCATGTTGGAACCTGGGCACACCATTTTTCTTTTCACAATTTAGAGCCAGAGATTTAGCAGAGGAAAGAGTGTGAGGACGAAACATATTAACCTCCGCTCTAATCTTTGAATCCAATCCTAAGATGAACTTTCTTTTAAGATGCTTTTCATGCACTTTTTGTATAGATTACATTTGAATGAGAGCATTCCAAAATTTATCAATATAGGTTTGGATATCCTCCCCCTTTCAATTGCCTAAGAGTGTCCCAATTCTGTCGGCGGGCTGAAAATGTCTCTTAATTTCATGCTGAAAATCCTCTCAAGTATGAGGTTTATGCCGCTCATTCTTGGTTGCATTCCACCATAAAGCGGCATTCTGAAAATCAAGTGATTTGCACTACATTTGACCTTGTTTTTCTCGAAAAATTTCTCTCCCAAAAAATAGTCATCGAATTGGCTAAGCTAAGCCAAAAGAGTGTGCGTGCTTCTTTCCATCAAAATTCTGAAAAGAAAAAGCCTTGCGACTAATGCAAGATTCTTTTCGAGCCATTTGAGCATCTAAAGTTGCTTTCGCGGTTCGAAGAATAGAATCATCATCGTTATTGCCTTCATTGTCATGCTTATGCCTTTTACGTGATTTCAATTGGTCTTCTAATGCAAGTCTATGATTGCATTCATTGACCAATTGTGCTTGTAAAGCTGTGAGTTGCTCTTGAATAGACTTGCATTAGAAGATTAGCCATGAAGTGCAGGTAGATTAGCCATGAATGCTAAAAAGAAATAAAGAAATACTTATATGATATTTCGCTTGTGGTAATAATTTTGAAGATCTTGAATCCCATGGCGATTAGAAGAGCGGCCTGGCCATCCAACGCAATTACCAAAGTGCTTGAAGTAGTCTCGAAGCGTCGGAAGGTCGTCTGGTAGAAAAAATATTGAGAATCGAGAGTGAATAACCAAATTTGAAAATCCCACAACTTTGAACTGCTGTAATTTTTTGAGCCGAACCAAAAAAAGAAATTGAAAATATTTCCAGTTCAAAGGTGGGCCGAATTCGGACGAATTCGGGCTAATTTTAATGAAGTTTTCGCTTGAAGAAGCTTTGCGTATGAATCTCCTCTTATCTTTTTAGATCTTTTGAGTAAAGCAAAATATGTAATTTTTCTCCACCCTTGATTTCTACAGAGCTTCCTCCAGAGACTACATTGCTATTAGGAGGGCTTTTTCAGGTGGGATGAAAAATCCAATATACATGAAGATTCATGAGCATATGTTGAGGTTTAGAGCAGAGGGTCGGGAGTTTGTTGGGAAAGGGAGGTCCATGACTTGGGTAATAGATTTTGTGTTTTTTAACCTGTCTATGATAGTCTCTCGGCCTCCTTGGGACACTATCATAGAGGATCATGTGTGCTATGGAGTTTTATTAGTTGCAACATCACTCTTAGTTAGATTCAGAATAGTTTTTTATTATGGCATCCATAGGAGGTAATCCCAAATGCTTTGACTACTTGCTTTCAATGTTTTATTTTATATATTATTGTTATGTAATACATTAACCATCATTTCTCCTTGGGTGGATCGGTACTACCGAGATCTGAAGTTTTGTCATTGTTGTTATGCATCACTCCCCCTATGATTACTATGAGAGTGAGGGATTTCAGACATAGGTGGTGTTGTCAATATTGATTAGTTCTCTATTCTAAATGTAAACTTGCAGCATTGTCTTGGAGGTATATGAACTTGGCCCTTTCCACACTACACTTATTAATGTCCCTTTTTTACTTGTCCTTGGCCTTTGGCCTCCTGTACCATTTTTTACATGGGGAGGGCCTACAAATAAGCAACATGTTGGGGATTTCATTTTTCCTAGCATGCAAGCGCGATGAGAAAGACCTTTCAACCACCAAATATTTAGGTCATAGGGATCACACATTCATGTGGGGACCTACAATATGAAATATAAGCGTTTACACAACAAGTAACATATTGGGGATTTTATCTTCTCTAGCATGTAACCTCATTTATTAAGAACTTTCAACCGGCAAGTAGTGAGTTTAGACATTTCAATGATTACACTTAAGTATGGGTGGCTAAGCTACTTTCAACTTCTTATTTATGGACACGTCACTTGTGCAAACCTTAGATAGTATGTCTATAATAAAGCAGAAGAATATATGAATCTTTAAGCTATGTATATTATAAAGCAGAGGATTGAACAATTAAGTTACAAAAGTAGAGCTTTCTTTTTATCACTTGATTAGAACATGTGTTGTGGCCACACATTTTTCAAACATATGCCGTCTTCATAATTACGCACTCGCACTCTCATCACTTTTCCTAGCATGCAATTGTATATCAAAGGATAAAAGAAAGTTTCCTAGTATGTTATCATATATCAAAAGGGGGGGAAAAGGACGTGTCCTATTAAAGATAGGACATAATATATGCCCATATTATCAGTCTTCTTCACTTTACCTAGCATTAAGGCATTTCTCAAATTTACTTATTAAATAATCAGCACATTATAGATTTTAAATAAGTGCCAATAATGAGCAAAACCTTTTAACCACCATATTCTTTGGGAAATCTTTAGGTCATAGGGACCACACATTTGTAGGCCCTTTCACAACAACTTTATGCTTGCAAGAAACATGACTAAGCTACTTTATGCTTGTCATTTGTGGACAGTCAATGCCTGTGAAAACATAAGATTGCATGTCTAAGCTAATTTGAGCTTCTCATTTGTGGACAATGCCGCCTATGAAAGCACAAGATTGCATAACTATTAAAACAAAAGATTGTAAGAATCATTAAGGCATAAGTAGAGTTTTTTTTTCTCATCACTTCATTAGAGCACATGCCCACATTACTTAAATATACACTGTCCTCAATAATAATTATGCACTCGGTAGAATGCAACACAAGGGCATGTACGACCAACAATGTGCACTAGCCAATCCGCCCCACTTGTGGGTGGCAGAAAGGTGGTACGAGGGTTTTCTTTTATTACACACACTATGGGAGAGAGAGTTGTAGTGTAAAAATACTACATAAAAAATACACAACTCTGATAGGGAATGTTAATATATTATTTAAAATACTTGAGACTTGAAGAATTGCGTGCCACTGATTTGTCAAATAAGGATTGACAAATGAGTGTGAAACGGCCCCCCCCACCACATGTTTTGGTCCCAACCACACAAATATGCTAAAGCTGTCCAATAAAAGTGTTGGAAAAAGCTATGCATTAGCATTGGGCGACAAAGGAGATGCGGGCTGTATATCCTTCACGGAATGATCTGGAAGCGTGGTAGCGTGCGTTGGTGATGAGATCTTGCTTGGTAACTGATACACCAATTAGCATTACATGAATTAGAGTTATGGCCATTAATCATCAGAATATGAGCGTGATTAGCAGCCAACCTACGTGTTAAAAGACATGTCAATTTTATTCACACAACATGAAAGAATCATTAATTAAATGCCTAACCTAGATTAATAAATTCTCATTTTCATTTACTTAACCAAAGTAAGATATTAAAATGTCTTACCAGATCAGATAGCTTTGCGGTAGCATCGATCTGTTTTTTCAATGAGAAGCGAAGATCTTGGAAGTCCTGCATGAGAAAAGGCTAAATAAATCATGATTTATTTTGTCAAATGATAATTAGCCCTAAGTAGGTCTAAAACAATGCTTACTGTTTTCAACTGCTCCACCTCAACATTCAATGTGTTTCTTAACTCGCCTAGTTCCTGGTGATTAGGAATATGTGTTAATCATGGGGAAAAAAAAACAAATGAAGGGGAAAAAATAATTATTGACTCAAAATTAGGGCTCTGAGGAGATCTTTGCCTGCCTATACGTCTGCACTTGATTGTCCAGCTTTCCTCGCCATTCTCTTAGGTCCTGCCAAGGCAATTAATTGACTTTAAATCCATGTCCTTGTTTATTGAAAAGAGAAAGAACAGAGTTACACTGCTTAATGATGGTAATTACCTTTCTTAGGCTCTGCACTCTTGCAAGAAGCTCGGCTTTAGACTCGTTGATGGCCTGTGAAGAAAAGGGCCAAAGGGGGGGGGGGGGGGGGGGGGGGGGGGGGGGGGGATAAGTGAATTTCTATCAAATTTCTGGGCGGTAAAAAGATTTGAAATAGGAACGAAGAATGAAGTTAAGTTTCATTTCTAGGGGAGAGAGAGAGAGAGAGAGAGAGAGAGAGGAGGAACGTACTTTGAAAGCCGTAGAATCTTGCCTGATGAGCATGCATTCTGCATTATTCTCGTCCCCCTGCGCGCAAAGAGACAATGAGGAAAAAAATCCAAGAGAAAGACCAAATTCTCGAGTGAGCGTGTACCTCAGGAAGGCGAGGAGGGGCTTTTGTGCAGGCAGGGGTGATCGGGGAAGAAGAAAGTGAGCTAGTCTCGGCCATAGCGTCAGGGAAGGCTTGCACTGACTGGGGATGTTGCTGTGTGTGTGTGTGTGTGAGTGCGCGGTTTACTGCCTCCCTTGTATTGTAGCTCCTTGAATCCTCCAACGGCTCCAGCCTAACGGCTAGTTCTGGGTGGCCCTTTCAAATTTTGAATAGTGCCCTCCTGGGTCTAGTTCACACACCCATTCACCAAGGCCCTTTACGCGCGCGCGCACACACACACACTACTACCCAACTTTTTTTTTGAATAGCACCCGAACTTGTATCCCGGGCAATTTATACACGAAGAAAAGCGTACTGTTTGCCCATGAACTCTGCCCCCATGAACTCCTATCCCTGTAGAGGACAGCTTACATGTAATGAAGTGCTAAGGCATAAAAAGTGGTAATGGCCCAAATAAAAGGGGCCATGGGCAAGGTCCAATGTGGGGGCCAAGGTAAGAAGTGTGTGTGAACATGGACAAAGTATATGACATAACTATAAGCCCTAATTGTACATAACTCTTAATAATTACTTTTTGATATTACTACTGAGTTACTAATCAAGCCTTGCTTAGCAAGCTTTCATGGAGAACTCTCCTATATCACAAACATCTATGTAAACAAGGTCTACGTATCCCTAGACTCCACGTTAACAAGTCTCCCTCTTTCTACCTTCCTTTCATAGCTCTCAGAGCCCTTGGCTTTGATCCTAGCAAATTTGAGCAACAATTCTATGAAATGCAAGGTTTCTTGATTTTCTTCAAAACCTTGATTCATGTATGAAATATTTCAAGCTAGTCATACTTAGATGAGACTTAGATTAGTGGACATGAGGATCATAGTAATGGACCTTAATTTTGATCTTGATCTTTCATCCATTTTTCTTGTTTTCTTGAATTTTCTCACATCCATGGCTGTAAAAAAAATCTTATCATAATAGGGTGATGGAAAAAACCTTGGAATGAGCCAAAATTTTCTTGATTTTGCCAAGATTTGATGAATTTTAGAAAGATTTCGGGATTCTTGACCAAATTTGGGATCAAACTTAAAGCAAGTGTGGAACATCCAATGTGAAAGCGATTTTCTTTTTAAAAGAAGCACGAGGCATGGAAGAAGAAGAGGGTTCGCAACATGGAGAAGCTTGGCTAGGCTTTTGCTAGGCAAGAGTGGTCAAAGGGAGGCAAAGCTTGGCTAAGGCTTTTGCTAGGCAAGAGTGGTCAAAGGGAGGCAAAGACTTGTGCTAAGTAGTGAATACATAGTGGGAATCTTAAACGGCTTAGATGTAGCCCCTTTTTAGTGCTACCTTCCTCAAGATTTGTGGTGGGAGACGAATCAACCAAAACATCGTCATTTTCTGGTTGCCTTCTTCGTGGAAGCTTCAATCCGTCTCTCAAGAAGCCATCATAAGTGGGTGCTTCTATTGAAAAACCTTGGGATTTCTTGTTTCTTTTCATGATCCATTGCTCTTGATATCTCTTTGGTTGCTGTATGCCTCATACAACGAGTGATAGATTCTTTTCAAAAAAAATTATGCATTTCTTACTCTTGGATCAAGATAGGCTGTATCTTAGGGTTAATACCAACTAATTCCAAGCTAATCACCAAAAATTTTCTTCCAAGATTGCATTAGAAACTTCTTGATACAACATTACTCGCTAATAATGCATGTCATGTTTGCCTTATATCCTTTCTTACAAAAATGCATAGGAGGTTAGGACATTTTTCTTTAAATCAGGGTTCACTTTTATCTAGTACAGAGGCTGGTTGCATGGAGTTTGTGCAAGAAAGGGGGCATTTCATGTGAGAAAAGTATGCAGTAGAGACCTTGAGTCCAATTGATTTACTACTTGTTACTCTTTTGTCATTACCATATGCAAGGAAGAGTGAAGAAAGCATAGATTGGAAAGCTGATTTGGCAAGCGCTTGAGGTTACATCATTGGCAAGAAGACTAACCATTTGGAGTGTCACCTTGGTAAGCTTCTTCACCGGCATTAAACTCTTATAATGAGATTGAATGCATTGGCATGTAGATATAAATGCCTGATTGTAAGTGGCTTCACTTTACCTATTTGAAGCTTGCACTTACCACACACATTGTACTCACATTTTATTCATAGAATTTAGAATGCATCTGAGGGTACCTTGGTGTTGGTGAAGAGGCCCAAGGGGAAGAGTGACTTGAACTCTATGTGCCATGATTGCCTTAGGAAAGCGGTATGGAGATGGATTAGGTACATTGGAAGTGAAGACATGGCCCCCATCCTTACCATCAAACTCTAAACCTTGGTAAAGGAGGTGAGAAGTGCTTTGTTGTTGGGAGATCAGCAACAAGCATCAAGACGTGCTTCATTGAATCAGCACCAAGCCTTATGGATTGTATCTAGGAAATGGGGGATGGGCACGGATAGGGCTTCTTCGAGCGGTCTTGTTTTGACAACCAATCTCTCTCTATATCAATGTCTTCTCTCTCTTCTCCCCTCCTCCCTACTCCCACCTCAGCCCCCCAGTCTGGCCCTACCAGGCCACCTCCTCCCCCCTCTAACCTACCGCAACCAACTCCTCTCTCTCTCTCTCTCTCTCTCTCTCTCTCTCTCTCTCTCTCTCTCATGCCCCCTCCACTCTGTCAAATCTATTATTCTTCCCTCTTTCCTCTCTGTCCCTCTCTCTCTATGTATATAAATATCTCTCTCTCTCTCTCTCTCTCTCTCTCTCTCTCTCTCTCTCTCTCTTTATATATATATATATATATATATATATATATATATATATATATATATATATATATATAAGAGAGAGAGAGAGAGAGAGAGAGATACATAGAGAGAGAGAGAGAGAAGGTGAGAGAGATATCCCTCTCTCTCACCTTCTCTCACTCTCTAACCAAGAATTCGCTATCTTTCTCTCTCTACCATTCTCTATATATCCCACCCCAGGCGAAGGGTGATTGGCTTGGTTGTATGAACCCCATTTCCAAAAGTTCATCCACTTGCTTTGCTACCTCTTCCTGCTCAACATTTGAAAGCCTATAAGGAGGACAAGTTTTGCATCCTTCTCAAGCTCTATGGCATGGTCAGCATCTCTAGTAGGTGTGGAAAGCATTTTGGTGACTTAAACACATCTTTGTACTCTTGCAACAAGGCATCCATCCCTTCAGCTCATGTATTTGCAACCCATTGTCCTCTTCTTGATGAGTGAGTTGTAGCATGTAAACAAGGCATAAGCTCTTGAACTCTCTCTTCATTTGCTTGATAGACACCAAGGTTAATGCATGGCTGCAAATTCCATCCAAACATAGCTCTTTACCTTCATGCATAAACCACATTTTCATGTGCTTCAAATCCATTGTTGAAAACCTGCCAAAGTGTGCAACTAATCGCATCCAAGCACCACATCAATGGGCCCCATGTCAAGCACAATCAAATGGGCATCATAGGCATAATTGGAAGACAAAGAATCCTTATTGCAGCCCAACTCTTACTCAGCTCATGTTGTCCATTTGCAACCTCCACTTTTAAGGACTTCATCATCTCCCATGCGGGCATAGTCTCAAAGAATTTATTGACTTAGAGTTCACAAAACTACGTGTGCTCCCCAAACCAACAAGTATGTAGATTGATCTGTCCCCAATCTTCCCCATGAGCCTCTTATCAGCCACGACATCCCAAAAAATGCTTCCTTCTTAAGCCTATCGGTAAGTGGGGCTTCCACGTGAGCATAATGACATATGAACCTCCTATAAAAGGATGATAGTCCCAAAAATCCCCTTAGTTGAGTAGTGTTGGTGGGTGTAGGCCACTCTTTTACACATTGCACCTTCTTGGGATCCATCTTAATGCCATCATTGCTCACAATGTGACCCAATTATTCCACCTCTTGTGATATAAATTGCACTTGCTTTGTTTGGTGAACAACTTGTGCACTTTCAACACCTTCAACACTTGCCTCCACATGCATCAAGTGCTCTTCCCTTGACTTGCTATACACAAGTATGTCATCAAAGAAGACCAAAATTGATTTGTAGAGGAATTGCTTCAAAACTTTGTTTGTAAGAGCATAAAATGTGGCCGTGGCATTTGATAATCCAAAAGGCATAACCATGAATTGAAATAGACCCCGTTCAATGTCTGGAATGCCCTCTTAAACTCATCTCCATCTTTCATCCTTATTTTATGATACCCGGACTTGAGATCTATCTTGGAGAAATATTTTTCTCCTTTCAACTCATCAATCCTTGGAATGGGATATCGATTCTAATCCATTGTTGAAAACCTGCCAAAGTGTGCAACCAATCGCATCCAAGCACCACATCAATGGGCCCCATGTCAAGCACAATCAAATAGGCATCATAGGCATAATTGGAAGACAAAGAAATCCTTATTGCAACCCAACTCTTACTCAGCTCATGTTGTCCATTTGCAACCTCCACTTTTAAAGGCTTCATTATCTCCCATGCGGGCATAGTCTCAAAGAATTTATTGATTTAGAGTTCACAAAACTATGTGTGCTCCCCAAACCAACAAGTATGTAGATTGATCTGTCCCCAATCTTCCCCACGAGCCTCAAAGTGTTGGAACCTTTGCATGCCGCTTTAACTTCTTATGAAATGGCACATAGCATGGGTGCCCTTTCTTTTGTTTCACCTTCTTTTCAATCCTCTCCACCTGGATCAAATGTAAACTCTTGAGAAGGGTCAAGAGTAGGCTCTTCTATCACATCATTAGCACAATCCTAAAATTTAGCATCATCCAGGTATTCCAATGGTTCCTCTTCATCTTCAACCACCTCAAAGATCATGTTAGCCCGTACCTCCTATGCCTTGCGTATCTTTTTATGCTCGGGACTCCATTTATCATTGCATAGAAAGCAAACCCCCTTCTTCCTCTTCTCATCCATTTTTGCTTGTGTCAATTGTTTAATCACCTTGCCTTGAAGGGAAGAGGATTTAGAATCACCTTTGGGTGGAGGTTTGGCCATATAACAACTCCATTTCACATTCCTTGGTTGTCCATACACACTAGGATATCATGGTATGTGAGTAGAGGTTGGAGTGAAGCATGCACAATGTACATAAGGTGTAGTAAAGGTAGAAGTTGGCCATTTAACTCTATTTGGGCTGAAAGTGGATGGTTTAGTTGTCCCCACATTCCATCTACTAGCAACACCCGCCTTATACTTAGATTCAAAGACCTCCACATAATACATGGCATCTTGCAAAGTTTGAGGTCTTTCAAGCCTTCACATCAGCCCCAAGTGATGATTTTCAATCCATGTATGTATTTCACCATTTTGTTGTACTCATTCATTCCCCCAAAAAACACGGAGAGCTTTCTAAACTTTGGTTACTATACTCTTTTATGACGGAACTCCCCTTTTGCTCCAAATCGTACCATTGTCCCACAAATTGAGCTCATTCAACGAAGATGTGAAATTTTGAAACATGGCATCCTTAAATGCCTCTCAAGTGTCAAAGTGCATACCCTCATGTTTAGTAAATTACCACCATGAATGGGCATAATCTTCCAAATACAACACAACAAATTGTACTTTGTTCTCGTCCTCATGGGGATACAATGCAAAGTACATATCCATCTTGCTAATCCATTCCTCCAATTCTTCAGTGATTGTGTTCACCCCTTTGAACTTGGGAAGTGTAACCTTGTCCTTCACATCTTGCTAATCCATTCCTCCAGTTCTTCAGTGGTTGTGTTCACCCCTTTGAACTTGGGAAGTGTAACCTTGTCCTTCACATCTTTGACCCTTGGTGACTCCAATGTAGTACGTCCATGGGTAGTGTGTGGTATATCCCATGAAGTACGTCCATGGGTAGTGTGTGATATATCCCATGAACCCCTCAATACTCCATCCAAGAGTCTCCAACTCACATTGTGCACACCCCTTGAAGAACCCTCCATGGGATCCAAAGTTGTGGGCTGCTTTCCAAGCCTAGAAACCAAAGCATGCCCACCTTGATGGTCTCTTAAAGGAACATTTGAGTTTCTTTGCATACCACCAATATTCCCATGTGAATTTGGTGCATGGTCAAATCTATCTGCACCTCTTTACACACCTAAAATCTAGTCTTCAAGAGTTGCAAACCTTTCATCCATCTTATACACCATTTGATGCATCAACTTGGCATTCTCATTGCCTTGACGTGCGAGCTCACTAATGTAGAGAGCACCTCCTTTTGGGCATCTCTTTGTGCATCCTTGATTGCATTGGTGAGAGCAATCCTTAACATATCCGAGGTGATGTTTTCCAATGAGATTGGATCATGTCCACTAGAGTGCACCGGTATGCCTTCATTCACTATTTGCCCACTAATTTTATGTAGAGGTACCCTTTCTTGTTGCATTCCCCTTGAGTTTTGCCCATGTTCAAAAATGGAATGTGGTGCTATATTTTGATCATGCGGTTCATCACCCAATGGAGTGTCGATGATATGTGCCAATCCATCACTAACCCCCTCATTTCCAACATCTTGAACTTTCGATGGCCTTCCACAGTTTCCCATGCTACCAAGTGGTTAGTAGGGCAAACGGTAACCAAATTGGGAGTTATTTAGTTTGCTGCATTTGTCTCGACTCGATGAGAGGAACACTCCTACCACCCTGAATTCCCACTTTAAACGCCCCTATATCTCTCTATTTTGACTTTAGCTAAAAGTCAACTATGTGAGGTTGACCACCCAAATGGTAACAGAATTAAGAGACTGTTGGCTTGTTTGGAAGCTCTTAGATAGTGCTCTTAGGCTATGTAAACACCTTGAATTCAATCCACATTGTTTTGGACTAAATTAGGACTTTCTGTCTAACCAAACTATTCCCTTTGCACCCTGAAACGATGTCCAAATCAACCTCTTGAAGGCCTATTACATTTGCCTTAAGATGCCATTTTAAGGCTTCTCAATGCCCTTGAGAGATCTTGAATGGTTTGGGTCTGAATTGCACTTTTGTATTTTCACTGCATTGTAGGCAAACCACAAAAAATTGGGCATAATCTCCTTGCAAAACAAACCAAATCTCAATAACAATCCATTACCATTTGTTCAATGTCCATTCATGGAGCAATGTCCCAAGTATTCACAACCACAAGCATTCACTTGCCAATGCAACTCACATGCTTTGGTCACCTCCAACAAGTGTCCACGACATGCTTTGGTCACCTCCAAGTGTCCATGACATGCCCAATCAAGTATCATTTGGCTTCCAGAGCCTCAGCATGCTTGCAATGTAGTCAAGTTGTATGTCGGAGGAGTGCTTTACGCTTGTTGCCGATCTCCTGGCCAAGCCTTCCCACCCTCATACCTAGTCCGAATCTAGGTACAAGTTGGGGCCATGTCTTCACATCCAATGTACCTAATCCCCCTCCTTGCCGCTTTTCCAAAAGCACTCACGACAAGGAGAGTTCATGCCATGCTCTCCCCGAGCCTCTCCTCCAATGCCCAAGGTACCCTCACAAGTATACTAGATGGCTAGGAAATTGAAGTGAGAGTACAAAGTGAGGTGTATGTGGATGAAATTCAAAAGAGAATGTAGGAGCACTTACAATGTGTTTAGCATGAATCATGCTACTATCATTTTATCAATTACAATGAGCATGTACATTTCATGCTTTCATCCAATCACAATACACCAAATCACATAAAACCAACATCCAAGTAGCATCCAACATCATGTGAATCAAAAGACAAAAGTACTTGCAAGAAATAGCTCCACACTTCAAGAAGTAGGCATAGTATCCTCAAAATCTTCCATGCAAACACACAAGATCTTCTCACCAGCATCGAAGTAGTGCAGCAGTTGCTACAAGATTTCTTCAATGGAGCTGTGCAAGAACATCAAACTGATGAAATAGTAGATTATGGTGCTGTTATGCAGGTTGCCATGGAATCCACCTCATCTTCCCTCTTGCACTCCCCGGATAGCAACAACACATTCCCAATCTCCACGTAATCAAAGCTTATCAAGAGGAAAGAAATGATCGTCAATTATAGAAGAAGCGTTGCAGAAATTTTGAAGTAATGGCAACCTAAAACATAGCCTCATACGTCCAAAACATGCAAAGACATAGCTTTGATACCACTGTAGTGATGGAGAGAGAGAGAGAGAGAGAGAGAGAGAGAGAGAGAGAGAGAGAGAGAGAGAGAGAGAGAGAGAGAGATGAACTCATAATGGAGTACCACCATAGCCATGGAAATCTTGAAGCTCCAAGAAAGTATGATTTGGTTAGTAAATGATTAGTTGACCCTAATTACAATTTGTTCACTTATATACTTATATACTCCAAGAAAGTATGATTTGGTTAGTAAATGATTAGTTGACCATAATTACAATTTGTTCACTTATATACTTGCACACCTTTTCACACTTAATGTTGGGCCCCCACACTTGCCCGGCCATATGCATGCCCATGGGCTTCCCTTATGTCCAAACCATGCCTAAAGCTCTAACCCATGCCCAAGACCAAGCCCCCTTCATTACAGGGGGAGAGAGCATGAGCACAAAGAGAGTGAGAGAGGGAGAGAGATCTAACAGGAGAGAGATATGGGAAGAGAGAGATAGAGAGATAGAGAGAGAGAGGAATTACAGAGGGGTGGAAAGGAATGCTGATTGGCAAGATAACATGGGAGAGGGAGAGAGGGAGGGAGAAGGAGAGATTGAAAAAGAGAGGGACAGAGAATGATAGAGAGGGAGAGAGATAAACCGAGGATGTAGAGAGAGAGAGAGAGAGAGAGAGAGAGAGTGGAAGGAGGAAGAGAGAGAGAGAGAGAGAGAGAGAGAGAGAGACTGAGGATGTATGGTGGAAGGGAGGGAGAGAGGGAGAGGGAGAGAGGGTGTGTGTTGTGTGTTGGAGGAGAGAGAGAGAGAAAGAAAGAGAGGGGTCGAGCGGGACTAGGTGGAGGGTTGGGGAGGTAGATAGAGAGGGCTGAAATTGTAGAGAGAACAAATTGGGAAGGCTTGAGGAAAAAAACCCACTCAAAGAAGCCCGCTCCATGCCCACATCCCAAGAAATGGGGCCCAAGTAATCACAAATGGTAAGAAATGGAAACTTTTGGGATGCATTGGTTGTGTGCATTGCCATAGTGAGATTGGGACAATGATGGTATACTTGAATTGATGCTTTGGATTATTGAGATTTGGCACAAAAAACAAAGGAGATGACGCCATTTTTTTGCAAAATACACATGCTTGACACTTGGAGTTGATCTTGGATGTTCATAAGGATACCAATTGGTGTTGAACATGCTTTTGGAAGGCTCCAAGACATTGCCAATGAAATTGGAGGATAGGATAGCAATTAGGGGCACTTTTTATGATAATTTCTCCTGAAGAAGCACAAAACCCTAATTCAGTCCGGAATGGTTGGGATTGATTTTAAGGTATTTGGAAAATGCAAATAGCATTGCCCAAAGGGAGACCTTGTAAAGCAAAGAGGTAATACTTGAAGAGTTAGAAGATATGGAAAATGCGGATAATGTGCTCATGTTGGAAGAGGATACCGAAGTTGATGAAGGATTGGTGCATGCTATTGGGGAGCCATCCCCACTAATACCATTGTGAATGCAAGTGGGCATGCTAGTCCGAGTATACAAGCGGTACTAGTGAACATCAATGGTTGAAATGATGCATGCAATCCTTCAAACCATCAACAATGGTCAAGTTCAACAAGCTAATGCATTTGGAAACTTGGTTGAAAGCATGAACAAGAATCAAGCCACTTTGGTTGAAAGCATGAACCAGAAATAAGCATCCTTGCTAGATGCTTTCGAAGGAGAATCCATCCACAAGCAATGAGCTTCAGTGGAGGATTCACCTATGCAACATGATGCATAGGTGATGGGGCATGGCAAAGGCTTGAGTCCTTCTCCACAACTTGAAGACTTCATGAAACAACACAAGAATTTGGGTGGCAATGTTCATGTGCAATTGAGCAACAAGGAAAATTTACCACCAAAGTCATTTTGGAAAGATACCCAACTAATCGGGTCCACCCGTCCGTAGGATGGTGGCATCAACGGGGCATTCTATCCTCCCACTTTCCACCCCTAATCACGCGTCAATTTGTTTTCTAATTAATCCTACCACACTGTTTGACATAAATAAACATGTTCCTTAATTAAGACCCTTTTCATAAGGTTTATTAAAATAGCCTTTTTTCACAGTACAATAATGCCCAAAAAAAAGTTTATACATGAATCAATTCCATACAAGCCAAACCGGCTCTCTTATTCTTTTCCTTTATACTGCCGATGATCTAGAATTCGGCCTTCTAGTTTTTCCCTGTGTAGAGACCCTGACAGAATCAGCAAATTGTTTCGGCCATAACTCTCTGATAAAAACTCAGAATATGGTCATATAACCAATCAAAAGAACCGGAAGGCATTTGGTCTACAAGCCATCGCGGGTAGAATAGACAAAAACGTCTGTATATAGCCACAAACGCGTCATCTTTAGAAACGCATTGTTTTTCCATATTTTTAGTATGCATGGACTCTAAATATGTAAAAGTACTCTAAATATGACCTCTTATCACCTAAATTCAAATTTCTATGTTTGGAGATACTTATCTCTTTTATAATAGAACTATTCTTGTCTTCTTATTTCTTTTAGAATTTTTGGAGCTAATATTTTTATTTTAACACTTTCTTAATGTTTCTAGCCTTATTGTCTCACTCTTCTCTAAGTACACTCTCTTTCCTTATTGAAATCTATATTAAAAGAGACATATACATACATGGCTTGGGAGAGGGACCTTACAATCTCCCCCACTTAAAAGATTCGAGATGTCCTCATCTCGCGAGCTGGGGTAGTATCTAAGTAAATCCTCCTATCTCTTTCAAAGTGGTGTCCCCACTAGTAGTAGGTAGAAATCTTTTTTTATCTAAACATTGTTCCGAGTCCCTTATTTCATGTATGTGGCTTGTTTTATTGTGCCTCCAAAAGGTCTATTATTCTAAAGTTAATTGGCCTTATTATCCTAAGTTCATGCATCCATATACTTCTCAAATGCTATGAACCTTCGAATTCCTTATTCTATACCCCCATGTAATATGGTACTTAACAAATTGTCATGGAGAAATGTAAGGGAATCAATCCTTTACGCAATCTAACCTATGATAGCAATTTCATAATCTTAGTATCGTCTTGTAGAATACCTCTATTCATCATGCACATTACTTCACATGAATCTTGCACCAATCCTCTTCTATTTACTCATAGAAATACTTGTTGAATTTGGTTATCCTCAACCCAGCTATCCCTATTTATTGACCTAATTTTGCTCTAGCTCATGATTCCTTGTAGCCAAGGGTGGGCTTGACGTTCCTCTTGAATTAGGAGACCTCTTCTTGATTAACATGGAAAGACTCATGTCCTTCTCGACACTTTCTATATAAAAAAACTTTATCACAGTCTCTCTGGCTATAATTATGGCTTCAAAAATAGAGGATAGTTTTACATTCTTGATGAGGTTATTCAAAGGTAGATTAAGCTTCCAAATGAATCGATGGAGAAGAGTTACCCCATCCATCTCTGGAGAAAATCGGAGAAGTTTAACAAAAGTTTGGTGGTATTCTTTTAGGGTCTTCCTTTCTTGGGTTAGCTCCAAAAATTCATTCATTTTATCCTCTCAAAATGCTGGAGGACAAAACCTTTCACGAAGGTGTAATTTCATGGCATCTCATAACTGATTCTAGCTCCAGCGGTTAGATTGACAACAGTGTTTCCAACTAATTCGGCATTTCTTACGATTTTTAGACGAGTAAGGGTGAACTTGCTTCTTTCATTGTATCCATGAAAAGCTCAAAACTATCAATTACTTATCATAGCGTCACATCTAAAGGCACTCTGGATTAATATATGTGTGAGATCTTCATTTTTTGAGAATTACACATCTGGTGCCTTGGGATTGACACATCCAAAGATTATCAGGATTAACATGTCTGAGATGATTAGTTTTCTAAAAATTACACATCTAGTATCTTGGGATTAACACATCTAAGAGCATGATCCTCTGGGAATTACACATCTGAAGTTAAACCCATGTTTGTCTGAGATGGGTTCAAGATCTTGGATGATCGTCCTAGTGTAAAGCATCCTATGACATTCACATGTCAACTATTCAAACCTTAATGGAGTTATAATCTTAATAATTTATAATATGAGAACTAATGAGATATATCCTGAAAATTTCTCTAAACAAAGTTTTGGTCTATCCTTCTATTCAGTCTCTCACTAGTTTCTTAATTTAATCACCCTATGTTTTTCCTCACAAAAGGTTTTCTCCCCAATCTAATTTCTCAAATTTATTGTACAAATATCTTGCGTGTGTACCCCCAAGATATAAGCACAATTTCATAGGATGATTATCTCAACATGTGAGGATATTCAAATCACTTCTATGGCCAGTAGAGATGATTGATTCGCCCTCATATGATAAACAATCACTTGTTTTAATCCCTTGACAGTTAACCTTTGAAAAACAAATCCTAGGAACTAAGATCGGCTCTGATACCACTTGTAAGGTTCCCCCCTTCCAAAAATAGGAAAAACACTTAAGATAGTCCACTAAGTCCTATCTTGGAGAAAATTTCTTATTTATCGACACCTTGACCAAGATTCAAGGATATGATTCATAGGTAAGACCTAGTCCTATCCCGCAGGCAGGGAAAGCATGCTCTTCTAAAAATCAAATCACCCATAGGGTAATTGATCATAAATTGGGCAACTACTAGACTTGATTTCTAGAGACAACGCTTTTTTTATTATCCATGCAAGGCACATCCGCTAGCCTAGTCTTCTAGAATAGAATTGCCCGAGAACCTATTCATCTAACGTAGGGCTTTCACTTAATATGTTGGAAAGCTACCCGACTAATCGGGTCCACCCGTCCGTAGGATGGTGGCGTTGGGGCATTCCATCCTCCCACTTTCCATCCCAACTCATGCGTCAATTTGTTTTCTAATTAATCCTACCACACTATTTGACATAAATAAACATGTTCCTTAATTAAGACCCTTTTCACAAGGTTTATTAAAACAGCCTTTTTCCACAGTACAATAATGCCAAAAAAAAGTTTAGGCATGAATCAATTCCATACAATCCAAACCGGCTCTCTTATTCTTTTCCTTTATACCGCCGATGATCTAGAATTTGGCCTTCTAGCCTCTACATGCTGGGCAAAACCCTACGGGACCATACACCTCATCGTCGGCCTGGCGAGGACTCAAGCCGGCCTATCGCCCTCTCAGGCTCCATCGCTCGATCCTCCCGCCCCTCAGAGGGATGTCTGCGTACTAGGGTGGGCTAATTCACCGCACTAGCCTAGGCCCTCAGAACTAGGCAGCATCACAATCACTCGCCTCAATCGGCAAACCTCATTCTCCCAATGGTATGAGGGGTACCATGGGCCAACGCCGAGCCTTACTAATGTCTCCGCCATCCGGCTATACAAGCACAAGAACGGGGTAGCATCAAGGCAGGGAGAGTTGTACCTGTACCTTAATTTAACCAAGATAACAATCCATTTACTTAACTAAACCATAGGACTAGAATCCATGTTACCTTCTTAAGAAAACAATCCTTTTCACAAAGATTTTTGCATTTCAACTTGAGATTGTGGATAAGACATTCTTTATTAAGGCATATGCTATTGTTTAAAAGAATACAAACTTTAAATAGTAAATCAATCAAATAGATCACTATTAACAATTAATAGAGAAGCCGGGGCCATACCTCAACCCCTAAGAAGGCAAAAACGTCTGTATATAGCCACAAACACGCCATCTTTAGAAATGCGTTGTTTTTCCACATTTTTAGTATGCATGGACTCTAAATATGATCTCTTATCACTTAAATTCGAATTTCTATGTTTGGAGATACTTATCTCTTTTATAATAGAACTATTCTTGTCTTCTTATTTCTTTTAAGATTTTTGGAGCTAATATTTTTATTCTAACACTTTCCTAATGTTTCTAGCCTTATTGTCTCACTCTTCTCTAAGTACACTCTCTTTCCTTATTGAAATCTATATTAAAAGAGACACATACATACATGGCTTGGGAGGGACCTTACATCATGAATGCAAGAGTCCTTGTATGGAGAGAGGCAGCCTCACGATGAACAGATTGACAGAGGAGGCATGGGAGTGGAGCTAACAACCACTAATAAAGCTTAGAGTTTTGAGAGATATGAGCTCGGCTGGCAAGTTTTGCATGATACATTAAGGTAATCATTATCCATTGCACTTGAGGATTGCACTTGAGGAGGAATAGTGTAGGCCATAACAACTGGATTATAACCAAAATTTTGGAAGCACAAGAATACTATATGTATGGAACTCATATATCTAGGTTTTCCAAATTATGAGCAAGCAAATCCACAATCACACAGGTAAGCTAGTAAAAACTACATAACTCAAGGTGAATCCCATAATCTATGCTCTACTATGGATATTTGTGAAAGTGTTAGATGCTCAAGGATTCTACAAGGGCAATCCCTACATCTAGATTTACAAAAGTCAAAAGAGACCCTTGGGCAGAAACAAGTCGATACCAACAACGTCTTCATCGTAGTACCACTCTCACAATAACTCCTAAAATGAGCCCTTAGCACTCAAGAATTTGAGGAGCCACTGGTCTATTCCACTCTAGATGGGGCCATACCAACCATGTCAAAAGTAAGCATAAGAGCCTTGTTCCAATTCTACCAAGTATCATCGATGGTGCCTAAAGCTCAAGAGAAAACCTAAAAGGACCATACCAACCATGGTCAAAAGTAAGCATAAGAGCCTTGTTCAAATTCTACCAACAAGTACCATCGATGGTGCCTAAAGCTCAAGAGAAAACCTAAAAGGACCTACAACAAACCCAAAATCCACCCCACAATGCTAACTCAAAAGCTACACAACCAAAACTCAATCACATGTACCATCAAATCCAACCATAGTCTAGGGGGCCCGGGAACTCTTTTCCCTGGTACCCGGGGCAGAACATAGCCAAATTTCTAAATGGATCCTATTACTACAGTGGTTGGGTGGTTGGCTAACCCATGGGATTGGATGGGGTTAGGCTAGACTGATGGATCCCTAAAATGAGACTCAATTCTGTTAAATTACGATAGTTGAAGTAAATCCCAGATAACCCTTGTTCTATGGAAAAGAATCAACGGTTGTGCCTCTTGATGAGGAAAAAAGCATTGGACTCTATGATCCAAGTGCAAGACTCTTCCTTGATCTAGCCCATGAGACTTATGGGTTCGATCGGATCAGTTTGGTTAGTGATGACCTTGGCTACGTTAGAATAAAATATCCGGGAGGAATCGCCTATGTCTGCTATAGACAAGGGAAGTTTTTCCAGGTTCGCCCTCGGTTTTGGAAGAACCGAGGGATTAGTCTCTTGTTTGGATATCCCTGGGGGCGAGGCCCCGAGTGAGAGGTTCTGCCTTATGCAAGAAGTGCTACTTTATTGCACGGAGGGGCAGGGATCTTTCAAGTACAATGCTTTTATTTTTGGATTAGAAGATTGCCTAAAGGAGGGGGTGAAGTTAAAGGGGATTCTCAACTAGTCATTAGGAAAATGAAAGGAAAATACAAAGCAAGGAGTCTGAATCTGCAAGATTTATATAAAAGAGCAATGGAGTTAAAAGAGGTTTTTGAGTTTTGCAAATTTGTGCATATTCAAAGGAAGGATAACCAAAAGGCAGATGAATTGGCTACTAAAGCTTTAGCTTCTTTCAAAGAAGCTACTCTTGCATTGATGAATACAGGTTGGCCAAAGCTCCAAGATGTTCAACAATACTTGGATAAAGGATATTTCCCTCATGGATTAACCCCTAAATAGAAGCAAAGACTTACAATGAAAGCTCGTCCTTACAAAATCCTTGGTGGTGACCTTCTATACAAGCAAGGCAAGGCTAAGGTTCTTTTTAGGAGGGTGGTGAGCTTGGAAGAATCTAAAAGGATTATGGAATTATGTCATGAATGTTCAGGTCACTTTGCTTCACTACTCGGAAGATCCTTAGCATAGGTTATTATTGGCCTTGACTCAACAAATATGTCCATGAATGGTGTTGAAGTTGTGAGGTGTGTCAGGCATATGGGCACAAGTAATTGGTTCCTGGACCTTTAAATCACATTCCAGCATATGGTCCATTTGAAAGATGGGGGTTGGATTTTGTAGGCCCACTTCCTCGTTCCTCACATGGGAAGTATTATATATTGGTTGCCACCAACTATGCAACTAGATAGGCAAAAGCAAAGGCCACAGTCAACAATAAGGTAACAACTATGGCATCATTTCTCAAGGAGTACATATGTGCCCGATTTGGGCGCCCATTGGAAATCCTTACAGATGGAGGGAGATCTTTTAGGAATGTCTTTGGTGCACAAATTAAAAATAAATCATGTCATGTCAACCCCTTATTATCCTCAGTACAATGGTTTAGGTGAAAAGACTAATGGTTTACTTTGTGGATCCTTGTCTAAGCTAGTGGATGCCATGAAAAGGAAGTGGGATGTGTATGTATCAGAGGTCCTATGGGCTTATAGAACCACTCATAAGCTCTCTCTTGGATTCATACCTTTTCAACTAGTGTATGGAGTGGAGGCCATTTTGCCAATAGAATTGGAAATCACAAGCCTTCGCACATCTTTTGCATGATCAAGTAATAAAGAAGAAACGGCTAGTAAAACTGGAGACCTTGGATGAGAATCTGTTTCAAGCACTTCAACATTTGGAGGCAGCACAATAATGGCACAAGGCAAGGCATGATGCTCTTAAAAAGAAGAAGAAGAAGCCAAAACTCAAGGAAGGAAGCTTTGTCATGAGATTTGATGGTCGTGTAGAGAAGCGGCTAGATAAGAAGCTTCTTTGATGCTGGGAGGGCCCCTTTAGGATAAAGAAAAAATTTAAAAACAACAGCTATCTTTTGGAAGATGCAAATGGTCAAGAGGTTCTTGGATGTGCCAATGAAAACCGGCTAAAGATGTTTTACCCTAGGATACCATGGCTAGCAAACCCCCAAGACAAGCTTGGGGATCTGCTGGGGGGGAAAGATGTGACAACAAAAATTGATATCTTTTTTTCAGAATAACAATAAGGTGGAAACTTGTGGGAGAATCTTGTAGGGCCCACAATGTGATGGAGAAGCTAGCCATGGAGTCATGGGAACCGAGAAGCGTGATGGAGAAGCTGGCGGCGAGAGACAGCTTTTGGCGCGGCTAATCTCGGTGGCTTGTTAAATCATTTAATGATGACTACTTTATCTCATGTAATAACAAATATGGGCTTGATACCAATCTGAATAATTAGTATAATGATTGTGGATGTGAGTATGAGTGGAGTGAATCATTGTAAATACCATGTGTATGAATTATAAATACCTTGGTATGGGAATAGAGTGGTTTGAGAGAGAAATATTATTGTATTGGGAAGATAGAAATGAGTTATGTTTTTTAGGTGGACCAAATGTCTACATGGACTCAATGAGATACTTAAATAATATGGGAGCCACATGCCAAGCACATGAAGGGCATGGAGGAGTGTGGGATCAAGAGGAATCCTTTTAAAAATCTTAAGTGGAATATGGAGGATGTTGACATGTGGAAAAGAGAGGGTCCCTATGGGCTCCATGTGAGGACTTTTGACTTTTTTCAATTTTAAAAGATTCATGAGCATCTTTAGATGGGACACTTGTCAAAATGTGCCCAAAAGGACAATTGAGTGACCCATGTCCTTATATCACCAAGGGTGAAGGAATTTACTGAGGGTGAGAGTTTCTCTATAAAAGAGGCCTCTCTCCTCCCTCTCAAGCACCTCATTTTTTTTTCTCCTTGTAGCTATGCCATAGCCTTGTATCCAGGTCCTCCTATGCTTTTCCATCTCACTTAAGCATTAGGCTCTCCTACTCTTGTAGTCCTCTCCAATTGGAAGTCTCTTTTGCTTCATGAATCAAGCTTTTGCATCCTTTTTCTATATTTTCCCTCTTCGCTTCAAAGCTTAGTGTGTCCACATAAGTATCTTGCTTCCAGATCTATTATAAGAGGATCCTCTACTTCCTTGGGGGGTGACGTCAACCCACCATGCATCTTGGAAGTTACCTCTCTAACTAGTGAGGGAAATCGTTGCCTCTCTCATAGCTACTGCTGTGCAGGCAATGAAAGCAGTATCGATCGTTTCGTTTTAAATTTTAGAGAAGTCTTACGGCGCGCGCGTTTGTACACCATTCTCCCTCGGGTATAGATAGTTTTGGTACTATTCACTAAAACAGTCATAACTTTGTGCTCCCTTCTCTTTTTTTGATGAATCAAAATCTTTTTTTTTCAAGATCTATCCATTGATTTTTTAGTTCTTTGTTCTGATTAGCATAGAAAAAGTTATCACTGTCAAATCAGAGCAGTATTTGGGACAGTTTTGACACTTCTCACTAAAACAGTCATAACTTTGTGCTCGCTTCTCTGTTTTTTATGAAACTTATATCAAAATCTTTGTTTTTTCAAGATCTATCCATTGATATTTTCAGTTCTCTATTATTATTAGCACAAAAAAAAGTTATGGCTGTCTGGTCAAAGCAAACTGTGTATTTGGGATAGTTTAGGTCTAACAGCCACCCACTATATTCCCTGACAATTCAGTTGTGCCTACTATGTTGAATGCACACTGAATGTAATTATTCCATTTTTAATGCAAACTACCACATTCAAGGTTGGAGATCTTCCCAGATTTGGCCAGTGAGAATGGAATGAACGTGGCACAAGTGCCATGGCCATGGTCTGTAAAGGGAACGGCCATTCGCTTCTGAGAATTGCCTATAGAATGTGATTTCCACCTAGTTTTCCCTCATATTCTTGCTAATTAAGGTATCGTCCCACCATTTTTTGGGTTTTTGATTCAATAGAGAGCTAGAGCTAGTCTCAAGCTATCTATTGATGCCTACAATGCCTAATGAAATGTAACTAATTAGGATTAATTTGTTGATTAAGCTAAGGTGCAAACTTGATATAAAAAAAAGAGCAAAAAATCAAAGAGTTGCATGAATGTCAAGGACAATGTTTGAGCACTTATTTGCTTCTCCCGCGTGCTCGGTGAAGATCTCAATGCTCCAATGATCGACCTCCATTGCTCCATGGAATCACCATCAACAAACAAAAACAAGCTCAAAATCAAGCAACCAACTAGTGGATTTACGCTCCAAATGGGCCAAATAAGGACTCTAACAAATGAACAAAGTGGAGGGCCCTAAGCTAAATGCGTTTCCCGATAGCGGTGCTACCAAAGATGTTAAACCTAACATACTACCGAAAGTAGCCAAGGGAGTAAACATGGTGGAAGGATTAGACCTCGATGAAGAGGAATAATATCTCCAGCAAAATGCCAATCTGATAAGCTTGTTCGAGGTTGATGTGGTCCGGATAATGGACTCATAGTAGACAGACCAGATCGTCAACACAAAAATGCAGTCACCATGGGTGAGTTTGATCCATCGAATGAAGGGAAATTTTTTGATGAAGTCGAAGATTTTTATGAAGCTTTAGCCCATGATGGCCGTACCCCACTCTGCACAACAGATCATTATACAGCGGAGAAGTCCTTTGATCGAGACCTCAAGCAATCCAAAAGGGTCAAGGAAGATGAACTAATGGAGATGAATCTAGGAATAGATGCCAACCCAAAGATGGTGAGAGTCAGTGCGCCAAGCTGGATGCTTCATTATTCTAGGAAGAAGTTCAAGTGTTGCTCACATCCTTCAAGGATGTTTTCACATGGAGCCACACCAAAATGAAAGGGATTGACCCCGAATTCTACCAGCATCAGATCAACTTGAGGAAAGATGTAGTCCCTATCAGGCAACAGAGGTACCAGATGAATCCCAACTATTCCAAAAGGATCGAGGAACTAGATAAATTACTACATGTTAGATTTATATATTCGATTAATTGGGCGACATCGTTGTCCCTCATCCTGATTGTTCCCAAGAAAATTAGAAGCTGAGGATCTATGTAGATTATAAGAAGCTGAATGCTGCCACAATCTTAGATCCCATCCCTTTACCGTTCACGGATTCCCTACTAGATGCTATAGTTGGCCATGAAATGTACTCCTTCTTGGATGGATTTAGTGGCTACAACCAAGTCCAAATGGCACCAAAATATTGGGAGAAGATGGCCTTTATCACTGAATGGGGAGCCTTTGAATCCAATGTCATGACCTTCGAGCTCACGAATGCTCCTGTCACATTCCAGCGGATGGTTCATGAGATTTTTCTGAATTTTTGATCAACTTCATGCTAGTGTTCATTGATGATTTTAGTGTCTTCAGGAAATCATCTCAACATCTGATGCACCTACAACTATGCTTGGCCAAATGTCAAGTTTCTACACTGAGCCTAAATCCCGCTAAATGTGCCTTTGCCATCCAAAAGCGATATGCTCCTTGGCCATATTCTATCTCAAGAACGCATTGCAGTAGACCCGAACAAGGTGGAAGTAATCTGGAAAGCTCCAATTTTTACTAGTGTGAAGGAGCTGAGAAGATTTTTGGGGCAAGTCAGATGGCATACTCGAATGCTTCGGTATCTTGCCCACATAGCAGTCCCATTAAACCAAAAAATGACCCTGGCCACATGTTTGATGGATCGCCTTTCTTGTTGTGTTCAAAGGAAGTGGATAGCTATTTGAAGCTAGTCTTTCCAAGTCACAGCCGGCCAAGTGTACAAAAAAGGCATTGATCAAATCCTCCGGGGGGTGCATTCCACCTTATGAAGAAGCCGTCCTCAAAGAATCCCATCAAGGAATCAGCGCAGGTCACTTTGCATGAGAAGTAACATGAAGAAAGATCCTCCAAGCTGGTCTCTGGTGTGGCCGTTCGGCAATCAGCGATGCCTACAAGTGGGCCAAACAATGTGATGTTTTGCCAGTATCTCAGTCGACCGACTCTGACAGAGACCGAATGCTGCGTAATCTAATCCTTCCCCTAAAACCATTCCATGAATGGGGCCTCGACTTTGTGGGGCCGTTCAAGCTACCAACTTACTTCACTGGTAATAAACCGACTATAGCACCAAGTGGGTGGAAGACCACTAAGCTCTCTAGGATAATTCGGCCAAGTCAACTGCTAAATTCCTCTATGAGATGATCAGTAGCCGTTTCAATTACCCGATCGAGCTAGTTAGTGAGACTAGGGCAAACACTTCGTCAATGATGTAATTCGGTAGATGGTCATGTAGCATCTCATCATTGATAAAAGACCCACAATGTACTATCCTTAGGCTAGCAGTCAGGTAGAGTCCCCACCAACAAAATACTCCAATGGATCTTGACGAAACTGGTCAATGAAAATCACACCGATTGGGATGAAAAGTTCTACTCAATGTTATGGGCATTTTGCCGCACAGCCTACAAGGTCTCCACAAGAATGACTCCATTCAAATTGGTATACATCACGCAGTTGTGCCAATGTGCCAAGCCTTTGGATCACCATAGCCGAGAAGTTAAGCTCCAAAGAATCCCTAAAGCATCGTCTGGATCAGCTCCTCAAGCTGGATGAAGACCAATTCAAGAGCTTCTTCATCACTACAATGATCCAGAAGCGGAGGAAGAAATGGGTCAACCCACACTCTAAGTTTTAACTGTTCACAAGGAATAAAATTTGGTCGCATTGTTCCAGTCAGATGGGTTTGCATCCGAGGAAGATGAAGCTCAGATGGACTTGACCTTTCTGGATCGTGGAAAATTTCTATGACAAAACATTCCTCCCCGGCATGCTCTCAGGATAGTGCTTCAAGAAGCCGATCAATGACCAATGCCTGCTATCATACAATGGACCAATGCCACCTAATCCATTCATTTATGTGGCAACACCACTAATCCACTATCTCAAAATCCATCACACTAATACAAGTGCACCTCTCCAAAAAATCATCGTAGATTTGCTTGGGAAGTCAAGTGGTGATGTGATACCCCTCCATCATGATTATTCGACGAGGCTACACATCACTCATGCATGATGACACAAAGCACCATAACTATTTTTAGATTACCATAAATTGTGGTTAACTTTCTTGTATCTATCTGTTTGCATGCAACCCCTCTTCTCACTCATAGGTCCAACACTACTCCTGTGCAAACCTTCGCTTCTCCTACAACCTTCTTCTCTCTTCTCTCTCGTGCACTAGCTACTTTTCCCACACCTATGGTAACCTTCGAGCCGTTCAATAGTATCGTCAGTGAGAGAATGCTGAGGTGCAATAGAAGTGGCTAGGCATCACCCACCTGGAAGATTTCCTCAACATCCCGTGGCACATATAGTACATGTGCACCCTGACGCTGAAGACCTGGTGTGATAGGTGTGAGCCGGCACAACAGCCACCCTGTGTGTTGACCAAACCACGCTTACGAAAGCTTTGGTGGCTATATGCATGAAGCCGCCCCTTGTTGGCCTCACAGAAGTTGTTGGCCAAGAATGATTACATGGTGAGGCACTTCGGTGACCGTGTGAGCGATGAGCACAAGCTGGACAATCACAAGAATCCCACCTCCATTCTATGTTACATAATGTTCTTGGAAACCATATGGCTATAGAACAAGATGCAACATATCTCAGTAGTAGCCATGGGTTGAATTCGTAAGGTTAAGAAGGAAGAAGCCATCAGCTGGGCAGCCCTATCCTTCTCCAACGGTAAAAAGAAGCCACCCACCTTCAAAAAAAGAGCAACACACACACTAAGATGGGCCAACTGCTCACACTAATGTTTCCATTTGGTGTAAAGCCTGTGTAGAACCCACCATCCCTGGCCACGCCGAAGCCAAAGTACCATCCCCACCTGCGCCTTAAGAAGTGCAAAATACTCTCAAAACCTAGGTAGAGGACCAACCAATGCCCATCCCATAGAATGGTTAGCTCGGAGCACATTGCCAACCTTAACACCGAGATGGGATGCACCCATTCCACCACCATGGTGTCCCAGTTCAAGCACAAGCTGGTGTTGGCCTCCAAGGTCCCCAAAGAAAAGAAGCAACGTGTCCTATTGAAGTTTCCCTCTTGCCCGAGAAACCTCCGCCTGTCCCAGTCGCTCCAGCACAATCCGTGGTAGCCTCCAGCACCGCAGGTCCACCAAGCCAATAGTCACACATCGACGTCCCCACAATGCAATGGTACCTTGCCCAATGCTTCCAAAGGAGAAGATCTATTCGCCACACCCACCAAGCAGAAGCCTAGATGCTCCACCTCCAAGATACTATCAATTGGCTCCAGTAATAGAAGAATAATGCCCTCCATGATCGGATGGCAGATGCTCATCAACAGGAGCATACCATGGACAAAGAAACCAAAGCCCAATCTGCCACTCAGTTCACTAGTTTCCTCGACTCCCTCAAAGCCCAAACCCTCAAAGAGAAATCAAATCGCCTTCCTTGATGCCTTGCTCAAGTCCCATACCAACCCCTCCCTCGATACCATCCAGATCGACACTAGCATCTTGGTCGATCTCTCTAACTCACTTCAAGATGAGATGAAGCATCTCTAGGACCAGCTCATGGGACGAGCTCCACCCGATCCTCACTAGTAGCCAATGCAAGAAACCAACCATCTGGACAAAAGAAGATGCCGACTCGAATGATGAAGGCAATGCGTAATCTGGCACGCCAAGTCAAAGAGTTTTTGTCTTGGGAGAATTAGGGTAAGAGTGCAAAAACACCATTGAGCTTCAACAAAGGAAAAGGCTTTTATTCATAGGAAAAAGTGAGCTTCTAACCAAGCCAATTGATTCTAGAATTTTCCAGATCAATTTGGTCAATTTTTGGATCAGTTTAGTCCACTTTTTGGATCTAGTTGAAACAGGAGAGAGGAGAGATAAAAATATCTCATTATTTGGGAGTTTAAACTCTCCCACACATGTGAAATAGGCGCCTCCTTCATGAGGGGTATTCCCCCATACTGAGGTGTCAAAAATGCATCATTTCTTCTAAATATCCCCCTTTTTTAACTATTAACCTTGTCCTTAGTCAACTCTTCATCTTATGTGAGTATTTACTCATTTTTGGGGGATTTTCCTTTTATTCTTCCATTTATCTCCTCCCTACATTTGGATGAATCTTATTGGTCCATAGGAACCTTAATTTAAAATTTAAAAATAAATCTTGACCCCTAGGATAAGGCCTCTTGAACAGATTATACTTGATTTCTAATGCACCTTCTAAAAATCTTTTTGAACTTCTGTTTCAGGGGAATTTATTTTAATAAGATGAGATATTTTTCTATCCAAAAATATTTAAAAATTGAATTACCACTCTCTAGAAGATTTTCTCTCTCTAGAAACAAGATCTTTTATATTTCTGAAGAGGGATTTGATTACAGGGAAAGATGCTGGACATCTTGAGAGGCTGGGGAGGAATCTTATAGTGATCATTCATGGGATACATTTTTTGAGTTATGGCATAACAGGTTTGGATCCTTGGAGGACATGGATCGAGTATGCTGTCACTTTCGTCGCTATCATAGTGGTGTTCACATTGCCCATGAGAGCATGCTGTCACTTTCGTCGCTATCACAGTGGTGTTCACATGGGCCATGAGAGCCTTTATGGCTCACCCACCACATGGATCGAGCATGCTGTCACTTTCGTCGCTATCACAGTGGTGTTCACATGGGCCAAGAGAACCTCTTTGGCTCACCCACCACATTGACTAGCCATCATCTCATTCCTTTCATTTACTTAGACCGACTTATTCATTGTATTATGATGGGGATGGTGAGGATGATGTTGTATTGTACACACATACACACATGATGATATTGATGTATCACACACACATACACATGATGATAGTGATATACGTGCACATGATGCCACTAACACATATGCACATGATGATGATGTATGTGATAGTGACGAGGGTACTGTGTGTGAGTTAGATCATGTGGATCTCGAGGGGCAGAGATGGCAACGAGCATACTCAGCATCGACATTTCTTTGCTTATCATCTTTCCCCCACGGATCATGAGGATATTCTATTTGATCATGGTGACATTTTAGAGGATCATGTGCATTTGATTAGTGATGCATCCATTAGTGCATTTGGGATGACTGTATCCATTAGTACACTTGAGGATAGTGATACTCCGCATATGAGTCACGGAGACACCTATGAGCATAGGCCTGAGTTACTAGTGTGTTAGATACATCAGGATATTCTTTTAGGATTTCTATTTGTGGAGATATTGCTGATAGGACCACTACTCTTAGTATTCACAACATTCATGGCACTATTCGTGTGGATAGAGTTCATGTATTTGAGCAGTCAGGGATAGTGCATGAGAGTAGTGATGATTTGTTTTATGTGAGACATCATGGTAGGATTATAGATATTGACCATTTTCATAGTACATCATATGGCATATATCTTGAGAGATTTGCATTTGATCTAGACATCTTCTTAGATCCTATATTATTGGAGATAGATTTATCCTGGGATTTAGGTCTCATAGGGGCATCATTGATGGAGATAGACCATGTTTATGAGGATGACCTTGGAGGCCTTGGGGATGCCATAGACGAGATGACTTAGGAGATGATACCATTTATCTTTCATGTGAGGATACCTCTTTATTTTTCAGTGATGATTATGATGATGTTGATGATTATATCGATATCGCAGATTATCTTACACACATAGAGGGTTTTGCACATGAGGAGGTAGTGTATGGTTTGGTCATGCCCATATACCTGTTGACATAGTAGATCGTGTCTTTGACATTGTGAGTGATGCTACTACCTGGGATGACGGCACTCATTCACTCTTACCCTTGCATGATGCCAACCTTGAGATATGTTCTTTTGGCTCTTACGGGAGCCTATGTTTGTTGGATCCAAGACATTTTCCTTTGGAGGCATTCTTTGCCACTTGAGGAGAATAGTTTTGGACATGTGGCTTGACATTCAAATACATCTACGACATATTTCAGTCTTGGCCTACACAATGGCTCTTTTATGCTAGGACCATTTGACATTATGGCCAGGAGTTTTGAGATTTTTCGGTGGGTACCTTTCATGCCATATTTACACTGCGCTCATGAGGATGGGCTTACGAGTTTTCCTTTCAACCCTAGAGCTACTATTTATTTGGAGTTGAGCTTTCCTTTTGATCCAAGAGCTACTACCATCTTAGCTTTAATGGTTTGGGATGTATACCATACATGTCCTTTTGATCCTCGAGGATACTCGGCTAGCTTTGTCATCTCGATAGTGCTTCCTTATCCTCTCCACTTGCACCAGATAATTGTGGGACCATTACCTTGGATTTTTTATGCCTCAGATTTCCTTTCGATCCAGGCAGTTGCATAGATAGCCTCATCATCAACGAGAGGCCTTAATCCATTCCATTTGACCCTTGGGGTCATATGATTCATGTATGAATCTTCTACTACATTGAGATTTAGTCATGGATGTGATTTTTGGCTTTTGTATATAGCCACTTTATATGTCTTTTCTTTGGGCACGACCACCCTTCAATTTCGAGGAACAAAATCATTGTAGGAGGGGATGGTTTGTAATGAAGTAGATTTCGTTGGCACATGCACATGGGGAATAGGGCCTAGGCACTTGGGCTTAGGGTTATTTACATGTGTACTTTTAGAGGGCCTTGGGCTATATTAGGTATAGGGCTCATGGGCATTGTACCTTTTTGATCATATTCATTTTCATAAGTACACTTACTCTTTGGAGCTCTAAGTTTCCATGGTGGACTTCTCCAAAAAGATGATGATAAAGGGAACATATGAAAATAAGAAAATGAAAGTATGACTCTACTGTTACTACAGACCATGAGCATGGAATTTTCGTGGATTGATATGAGTGACCCTATCCTCGACCTGGATTGTCTAGATTGGTACTATCAATGGCAACTAAGAATTCCTCCTTTTCAAAACCTCATGATATTTTTATGCACCATTAGGGGAGCAATGTCATGGAACCACCTTTGTGGACCTATTCTACCTATAATTTCATTCCCTTGCACCATCTCTTAGCTCCTGTGAGATGAGCATCGCATGTTATTTGTGATGTCCTACTTATGCTAACATTGTAGAACTTATTCTAGGCACTATGGGATATGAATCTTGTAGTTAGGCTAGGAGAGACCCCACAATGACATGATGGCGTGAGTGTATGTTACCCAGTGGGAGGACCCTATCAAGTAAGGAATGCATAGGAAGATCTTGTAGATCAAGGGAGGAGGGCAAGAGCTTACACACTTACACCTTTATTCTATGAATAATGTTACCAACTCCTTGTCCCTTCTGGAGCATGGTGGGTCATTTCCTAGAAAGGTTAGCTAGTAGCGGTAGCTACTTAGCTCACTTACTTGTAGTACCCATGCCATATCATAGTGAGGATGAACTCAGAACATTATCTCGTACACTAGAGGATGAATTTCTATTGGAATCAATCAATGAGGATGACAAGCTTAGTGACACTGTGTTCGATCTAGCATATGACTTGTGGCTATCTGATGATGACGACCTATTTGTGATGATTTTGAAGATTTTGTTTTAGGTTCATAGGAAGCAACAATGGAAGTTATCACGATAACAAGTACAATTATACAGAGACTAAGTTCCCGACCATACAACTAACAAGGTGTATTATAAACCCATTCTCAAATAATTCTATTGTTTTTAATTTTATATTTTTTTTATAATTCTCCATTAAATGTTTATTTGAGTGCTTGCTTACATCATTCTATGACTAGTCTATCATTTTCTAGTTATATAAGGATTTGGTCCTAGTTCAATCCTTACTTAGATCGACTTTAAAGTATGCCAAAGGAGTATGTCAAGTACTTCACCTTCTTTAGTGTGCCCTCTTTAGTTAGAGTAGAGCCTTCTATGTGAATTGTCAAGTGAAAGTAATTTAAAAAAACAAACAAATAACAAAAAAAAAGGATAACCCAAGAAGATAACCATTACCATCTTCAAGATAACCATTACCATCTTCATGGGATGGAACCTTGTGGTAGAAATCAATAAAAGGGCTAAAAAACCATTGATGTCTAGGTACTTAGTGGTTCCTCAATGCTCTTCTATGGGCTCTCTTGGCCATTTCTTAGGTCTTCGCAAGAAGGTGGTGCCATACTTTTATATTTTTATCTTAGAATTAAAAGTTATAATTTCTTATTTAAAAAAATCAAATGCAAAAGCTAGTAAGAAATCACTTAGCAGTTTCATTTATGAGGCTAGATAATAGCTGAAGATGGTTTCACAAAAGTGATAGTATATAGAGACTAGGGTTATAACCCATACAGAATGGCTTGCATTCACTTGTGAAAGACATGTATTGTATATTTTACATGTGTTCTCACTGCTTGTCTATTCAGGGTGCCCCGTAGGATCCTAGGTTGAGAGTGCTAGATTTAGAATAGGTGTTTACACTAGTTAGAGTGGCCAAATGAGCCTGAGGATCAGATTTTTAACTTTGCCCACACCCAAGAGTGTGAACCTTAGAGGTTGTTGAGATATCGAGCTCATCTAGTGAGGCAGTGGACACTGATGACCCGCTTGGGGGATAGGCCCCACACTTACACCACTGGCATGGTTGGTGAGATCATGGGTGATATGCGGCCAGTGGGATGACAGGCTGTGTGACAGCCATTCTAGAGACTCTGGCATAGTTATAGCGCCAGCTCATTTAGTTGGGTTCATACTATAGATAACCCTAGTATGTATTTGGTTGAGTACCTTTTCATATGTGTGTACTCTTATCTTTGTATATGGTGTGTTGAGTGTTGTGTGAAGTATAAGAAGATTTTCAGCCTCTCACCTTGTGTGTTCTCTTTTAGGGTTTTGTGAGTGTGTGTGTGCTTTTGCAAGAGCTTAAGTTCTCTTCTCCCCTACATCTTTTCATGGTATCAGAGCCTCATTCATGCTAAAGGAGGCTGAGCTGCAAGGAAGAGAAGCACAGGAAGCGATACGAGGGTAAGAGCTTCTACTACTCTTCCCTATTTGTGTTGGCGAGTACACCATTGTTGGGAGCTCTACACGAGGCACCGGCAAACGATCTCTCATTGAGGAGATTTCTTTGCAGGAGTAAATATATAGGGAAACTATAGCATCCTATCGGACAAAATTTTTTGGGCCAAAAATGCATTTCGGGCACGTTAGGAGAAGACCTCCGTTTTTTGGAAAGCAGCGAATTTCGAGCACGCGGGGTAAGTCATCGATTCTCTGCAGAACTCTGTTTTAAGAACTGTAGGAAGACAGATTGGTTGTACAGACATTGTGTGTGCCGCAAGGAGGTCAACAGTTGCCATTGGGTGTATGTATGCACATTGAGGTTACTGGTCGATGACATTTGAGTGTAATACAGTACCGCTGCAGAAAATACAGCAGTTTGTGCAGGACAAACTAGAGTGCTATTTCTGGTAAATTTGTGTGTCTGGCAAGATGTCAAATCATGGCATATACCAGATTCTTGTTGAGAAGCTTGATAAGAACAACTTCCATGCTTGGAGGTTTAGGTTGATAAATTTTGTGATGGAAAAGGGTTATTGGGACTACATAGAAGGTGAGCATGAAGAGGCACCAGAGATACCGGAGATCAAGCCCACTACTGCAGATGTGAAAGACTTCAAGGATTGGAACCAAGGAGCCAGAAAAGTTATGTATTGGCTCTCTATCTCAATATACATGACACCATGATTGGGCACATACAGGATGCCAAGTCCCCCAAGGAGGCGTGGGACACTTTGGTAAAACTCTATGAAACGAATACCAAGGCACAAAAGATACAGTTGAAGAATGAACTTCATTCTGTGGAGAAAAAAAGTATGTTTGTAAATGACTATGCATTCAAGATCAAGGGCATTGTGGAATCCCTTACATCTATTAGCATTTCAATAGATGATGATGATAAGGTGGAAGTCTGTCTACGTGGTCTCGGGCCACAATACAAGGCATTCAAGACGTCTATTCAGACTTGGGAAAACATTCCCAATTTCACAGATTTGGTGTCTACGTTGATTATAGAAGAGAAGAGCTTGGGTGAAGACCAACATTCTTCACAAAACAAAAACAGTTCAGAGCAACAGGCCTTCTACACAAGTTCAGGAAGAGGACCAGGTAGTAGAGGAGGCCATGGACATAGCCAAGGAGGTGGCCGAATAGGTAATCAAAATTATGGCCAGCAGCAATAACAACAACAGTCCCAGAATTCACAACAACATCAACACACGGGTGGAAGAGGCCAATTCAAAGGCAGGGGGAGTCAAAGAAGTCATGGAAATTGGCAAAGGCAATATAATGATACATGTGGATGCTTTTATTATGGTAAGCCTGGACATTTTCAGGCAGATTGTTACTATAAGAAGCAGGCTAACATGCAAAATGGAAAATTGCAGCAAAACAACTATGCATCCTCGAGCAGAAACAATGAGGATAATGAAAGGTTGTTTGTTATGCAACATGTCGTTAATGCCATGTCTGAAAATGTTGAAGCAGCACATAAAGATGATGTATGGTACGTTGATTCAGGTGCCTCGAACCACATGACAACTCATGGGGAGGAGTGGTTCAAGGAGATGAAAAACCTTGAAAGACCAGGTTTTGTGGAAACAGAGGATGACACTACTCATCCAATTGCCCATGTTAGAGATGTGCCATTGTCTATGCAGGATGGCAAAGTGAAGTACCTTGTAGATGTACTTCATGTTCCGAATATAACAAAGAATCTGGTTTCAGTTGGCCAGATGATTGAGCAGGGTTTGCAGCTTCGGTTTAACCCTGATGGTTATTATGTTGAAGACTTTAAAGACAAGTGCAGGTTGGTTGCAAAAGGCAACAGAGTGGGCAAAATGTTTACATTGAATGTAAACATGAAGTGAGTGCTGTAATGTTTGCAAATGGTTCAGGAATTGTTGCAGACACAAACATTTGGCATAAAAGAATTGGACACAGGTGTTATAACCCTGCTACACGTGAGCTGAGGGTAAGCAGGGATGTTGTTTTTTATGAGATGAGCAGCTGGTATGCTGTTGAAAAAGAAGCTATTAGGGCTGATATGAGTGGAAATGTGGTTGCACAGAATGCAAGTCAACAAGCACAGTCTTTGAGTGGACCAGGAGAGTCCTCATCTAGGCTGCGTCATAATACCAGTCCTGCAAATGTGATTAGTACATCACATAAAGGCAAAGAGAAAGTGATTGAGTCCTTAGTATGCCTGGCATTTCTGCAAAGGGCATTCTCATGTTGATGGAGAGTCTAGTGGCTCAAAGATGAGCCTTGATAAGCCTTGATGAGGATCTTGGGATACCAGCTATTAGAACACCTGGTGTAAAGAAGGCTATGGAAGCCATGAATGTAAAGCTACGAAGATCTGGGAGAGTGAAGAATCCTGTGCAAAGGTTTACCTATGATGGTTATGTGGCACATCACTATGCATACATTTCAAAAGTTGTACCGCTTGTAGAGCCCACATGCATTGATGAGGCTGTTGGAAATGTGTGTTGGGAGAAAGCTATGGATGAGGAGATGGATGCATTATATGGAAATGAGACTTGGGATTTAGTGCAATTGCCTGAAGGCAAGAAAGCCATTGGATGCAAGTGGGTGTACAAAGTAAAACATAACAGTGATGGAAGCATAAGCAGATACAAGGCTAGATTGGTAGCCAAAGGATATGTGCAGACATATGGCATTGATTATGAGGAAACTTTCAGCCCAGTTGCCAAGATGGCAACAAGGAGAGTTGTGATAGCAGTGGCTGCGCCAAAGCAATGGTCTTTACATCAGATGGATGTAAAGAATGCATTCTTGCATGGGGATTTCCAGGAAGAGGTGTATATGTTGCAGCCACCCGGTTTTATGAGGATGTGAGTCACCCCAAGCATGTTTGCAGGTTAAGGAAAGCCTTGTATGGCTTAAAACAACCACCAAGAGCATGGTCTGACAAGATTTTAGAATATCTTGTCACTATTGGCTTTCATTTAGCCAATGCAGATTTCTCATTGTATGTGAGACACAGTGATAGAGGGGTTGTGCTTGTTGTCATCTATGTCGATGACCTGATCATTACGGGGATGCAGAAATCTTTGATGTAAAGATCTTGCTTAGACAGAAGTTTGAGATGAAGGATTTGGGGGAGCTCAGATATTTCTTGGGCATTGAGGTGATTAGGTCACTACATGGTATTGGATTACTACAGAGACAGTATGGCTTGGACATGTTGTCCAAGTATGGTATGACAGGCTGTAAGTCTATCTCAGTGCCATTGGATCAAAATGGTAAGTTGAGTGCAGATTCAGGAGAGATTTTGGAGGATCCTACTATGTATAGGCACATAGTAGGAATCTTGATCTACATGATGATCACGAGGCCTGATTTAAGCTATGTTGTTGGGTTGGTGAGTCAGTTTATGCAGGTTCCTCGGAAGCTGCATTTGGATGCATTGAGATGCATACTGAGGTATGTGAGGTCTACTTTGCATTGTGGACTATTTTATAAAATTGGGACAAAGATATGTGTACATGGGTACACAGATGCTGATTGGGCTGGTAATATCTTAGATAGAAGATCTACTAGTGGCTTCATGTTTTCTTTGGGGAGTGCTACTGTGATTTGGAGCAGCAAGAAGCAACCTACGGTTGCTCTATCCAGTACAGAGGCCGAGTACAGAGGTGCTGCTATGGCAGCATGTGAGGTAGCTTGGTTGAGAAAGCTACTTGCAGATTTGGGTCTATTAGTGTGGATAGACAAGTTGTCATTTTCTATGACAACATTAGCAATATATAGTTGGGAACCCAGTTTTTCATGCTTGCACGAAGCATATAGAGGTCCACTACCATTTTGTCAGAGAGAAGGTTTTGGCATGCAGGAGACATTGACCTTGTTTATGTCAGCACACAAGATCAGGCCGCTAACATCTTCACCAAAGCATTGGGTACAGAGAAGCTCCACAGATTCAGGGCTTCGCTTGGTGTACATGAGATGAAGTTGAGCTCGAGGGGGAGTGTTGAGATATCGAGCTCATCTAGTGAGGCACTGGACACTGATGACCCGCCTGGGAGATAGGCCCCACACTTACACCACTGGCATGGTTGGTGAGATCATGGGTGATATGCGGCCAATGGGATGACAGGCTGTGTGACAACCATTCTAGAGACTAGCATAGTTATAGCGCCATCTCATTTAGTTGGGTTCACACTATAGAGAGCCCTAGTATGTATTTGGTTGAGTACCTTTTCATATGTGTGTACTCTTATCTTTGTATATGGTGTGTTGAGTGTTGTGTGAAGTAGAAGAAGATTTTTAGAGTCTCTCACCTTGTGTGTTCTCTTTTAGGGTTTTGTGAGTGTGTGTGTGTGTGCTTGCAAGAGCTCAAGCTCTCTTCTCCCCTGTATCTTTTCAGAGGTCACCTAACTATAAAACCTAGTTAGAGTGGCTAAATGAGCCTGAGGACCAGACTTTTAACTTTGGCCACCCAAGAGTGTGAACCCTAGAGGTCACTTATAAAACCTAAAATGTAACTCTCACCACTCATTCTTTTATGAATAAGCTAATAGAGTTCTCTTATTCTCTCCTCTCCTATACTATTACTTGCTTGCCTCTTATGCTTGTTTGAGCTCTATGTGTGCTTGCTTGCATGTGTGTGAGAGAGTGAGTTTGTAAGATAGAGTGGTGAGGAGGGTCAAGCTTCCATTAGAGTGAAATGGCAAAGTGGAGCTTTCGGGTGTGGTTGCATAGAAAAATTATCTCCTATAAGAATCCCAACCAACCAACTTTCATGCGGTGTGAGTGACACAACCCAACTATGCATTTGTTTACCAGGCCACGGTAAGCCAGTTTTTTGGTTGAGTTGTTTATGCTCCCGAGTGTGGTTTTGCGTAAGTGTGTGCATCACTCTCATAACCTGGTGGCTCTATTATGTATACTACCTCTTGTAAATCACCATGCAAGAAAGCATTATTTATATCCATTTGATGTAAATACCAACCCTTTGCCATATCCATAGTAATGACATCTCTCACGGTTGCCATTCTCATGCAACTAGGCTGAATGTATCCTCATAGCTAATGTCATAGATCCACGCATAACCCTTGGTATAACCAATCTTGACTCACGCAACTAGGCTAAATGTATCCTCATGGCTAATGTCATAGATCCACGCATAACCCTTGGTATAACCAATCTTGACTTATACCTGCTCACATCTGTGTCATGCTTAAATTTATACCCCACTTACATCCAATCGTCTTCTTTTCCTTAGGCAAAGTCACTAACTCCCATGTTGTATTTGCATCTAATACTGTCACTTCCTCATTCATGGCATCTTCCCATTTTTTATTTCCAAGTGCTTGCTCAAAACAAGTAGACTTCAATTCTTGTACTGCTTTAACCATGTAAGCATAATGATGGGCTATATATCCATTATATCTCAACCTGTCAATAGGTTATCTAACCTTTTAGACCTAGGGCTATGTGGATCACTGCTAGGTATCTTAAAAATAATTCTAGTTCTCCTTACACTAGGAGTAACCATACACTGATGTAATGCCAAGCTCCTCATCAAGGCTATGCTCATAAACCACTACTAAAGTCACTATCCACATATGAGTGACCTGCTCTGCTGATACATCAAGCACAAAAGGTTGATCTACATTTTCCTTTCCTTTTCATGTGTACCTATCAACCTTCCTAACCATCACCTAACATTGGATCCTCTGTTAGTTGACTTTCTAGGTCCATTAAGCACATGTGATTGTTGTTGTTGCTGATCTGCATGTGGGGTAGCATCATTACTTTTTATATCTGCATGTTCTATTATCTTCAGTAGTATATATACCAGCTACTCATCTCATAAAAGATAACAACTTTGCTTACTCATGTAAGGTTCCCCCCTTCTAAAATAGGGGAAACACTTAAGATAGTCCACCAAGTCTTAACTTGGAGAAAATCTCCTATTTATCGACACCTTGACCATGTAGAGATCCAAGGATAGATTCATAGGTAAGACCTAGTCCTATCCCACAGGGGGAGCGTGATCTTCTAAAAATCAAATCACCCATAGGGTAATTGATCATAAATTGGGCAACTACTAGACTTGATTTCTAGAGGCGACGTTTTTTTCCTCATCCATGCAAGGCACAGCCGCGCTGGCCTAGTCTTCTAGAATAGAGTTGCCCAAGAACCTATTTATCTAGCGTAGGGCTTTCACTTAATCTGTTGGAAAGCTACCCGACTAATCGGGTCCACCCATCCGTAGGATGGTGCCGTCGGGGCATTCCATCCTCCCACTTTCCACCCTACTCATGCGTCAATTTTTTTTTAATTAATCCTACCACACTGTTTAACATAAATAAACATGTTTCTTAATTAAGGTCCTTTTCACAAGGTTTGTTAAAACAGTCTTTTTCCACAATACAATAATGCCAAAGACAAGATATATAAAAAATTTTATACATGAATCAATTCCATACAAGCCAAACCGGCTCTCTTATTCTTTTCCTTTATACTGTCGATGATCTAGAATTCAGCCTTCCAGTCTCTACATGCTGGGCAAAACCCTATGGGACCATACACCTCATCGTCGGCCGGGCCAGGACTCAAGTGACGGCCTATCGCCCTCTCAGGCTCCATCGCTCGATCCTCCCGCCCCTCCTCAGAGAGACGTCTGCACACTAGGGTGGGCTTATTCACCGCACTAGCTTGGGCCCTCAGAACTAGACAGCATCATAATCTCTCGCCTCAATCGGTGAACCTTAATTCTCCCAATAGTATGAGGGATACCTTGGGCCATTCCCGGGCTTTGCTAACGACGCCGCCCGACTACACAAGCACGGAACGGAGTTAGCGTCGAAGCCAAGAAAACTTGCACTCTTTAAAGATAACAATTTCAATGCAATTCATTGAATACATCATCACTCAATTCGTAACTTCATACAATTTTATGTCATTATTTTAAAAGGAAAAGATACACATTTATTAACACTAATATTTTTAAAAAAACTCTTTTTTAAAAGATGACCCAGCTAACCTGGCCACCATTTCCTTGAGGAGCTTGTAAAGGGAGGGTTGGAGCCACATCGGGAGCATCTTCTCTAATCTCGTTGTTGCGTGCTCCTCTCGAGGTAATATTCTAACGTTTCCAGGAGGGCCATCTTGGACGTCGTCTTGTAGGGCTCGTTGTCACGGTCGAAACGCTCCAGTTAGATCTCAATTCTAAGATTGTTTGCTCACCGCATGAGCAAAAGACCACAGCGCATGAACCCTCTCTAAGGCTAAAACCTCTTGCTAAAGTCCACGCAAATGGGAGGGGATTGTGAGAACACAAAAACGTTTTGCTAAAGGGGAGAAGGGCTGCCTGTAAGTCTCTTCACACGGGGGGAGGGGGGGTAGGGGGGGTAGGGGTGGGGGTGGGGGTGGGGGGAGAAGAGTTAAGGACACTGCCTCCTAGCAAGAGGGGGAGAAGAGTTAAGCACACTGCCTCCTAGCAAGAGGGAGATAGAGGAAAATTACCTTATCTGAAAAGTGACAAATGAGGGTGTGTGGAGAGGGGTGGCTATAAGGGACAGCTGTACTACAGCAAGTACATTGCACTGGGTGGGACAGACGGTGGTACAGACGGCGGCAAAGCAGAGCATAAGCTACGCAGTAGGAATGCGTGCTGCCCATGGAGCACCCCGGGGATTTATATAACTATGGGGTATGGGTATGGGCGTTGCGCAAAGCAAGGACGGTGTACCAGCAAAGGCTGTAGATCAGTGGCATGCATGGCTCAAGGGGAAAGGTACGGTGTCGGTTAACAGGGAAAGGAGTGGTATGCATGTAGCTTATCTGGTCAGGGGCAGCATGGGTGTCCATGTAGCGGTACGTGTGGACCACACAGTGGGCGACCGTCCTTTGGTTCTTGTGCGGCCATCATACAGGCACCCTGGTAAGTGTGTACGGTCTAAATTTTGGGACGGGGTCCCTAAATTTGGGGCACCGGCCTCAATTTACATGCTGGACGCAAAAAAAAAAATTTATCCAAGATGTTCTCTTGGTCGTTGGGGTGCAGACCGTTCATCAATTGGACGCCCGATCGTGCATTTATTAAGGTTTAAAGGTCGTCGCTTTTTAACTAAAAATGACTGAAATTTGCATATAAGCTTGATCCAGTGTTCGTTTTGGATGCTGTAAAATCCTATATTAGGGTAAAATCACACGCAGATTCCAAATTTAGGCTCAAAATTTGAAGATTCTAAGTAGAAATGACTCATTTAATAAAATCATTGATTTTTATACCATAAAAACTCATAAAATTTATCTATTACATGGACATTTCTTTATTAGTGAAGATGGGTATGTTACAACTCGCATCTCACAAGTTGTAGGGTTATAACATCTATAACCTTTCTTCTCCAAAGCATAACAAACGAAGATGTATTTCTCTACCTTTGGATTGGGAACATGCACATATGCAATACACCCAAACACTTTCAAGTGAGACACATCTGTTTTTATGCATGTAAACTTTTATTTAGGCATCATACCATGAACAACTGTAGTGGGGGTCTTATTCATAATGTACATAGCAGTTTGCTACTTTTACCCAAAAATAATTTGGCATATTCTTTTCAAACATCAAGGTACATGTGTACCTGTTAACCCCTATACTTATCCCTCTCTCTTATCCCTCACCTCACAATTAACTTCTTGCTTTTTTCCATGAGCTTTTTTCCCTTGGATAGCCGACATTGCACTCATTTGTTTGCACACAATTTGTATTACTTTGTGCACATATTTTGGATGGTTTGAGGGGTGATGGGTATGCCCACACCCTATTGGTTGTAATATGATGGATCACTCTATGCTTGCCATGTGACAAGGAGATGAGCCTCATTTTCCTCTATAAAGAAGCATAAGGTGAGAGGCAAGGCATTCCCTCTAACCCAAGTTGGAATCCACCTTATTGGTTTCATTTTGGGAAATCTCTCTAGCTCTTTCTTTCTAGGTGAGTTCTTTCACTAGAAGCTCTTACATGCGAGATATGCTTGCATGCTTGTGTGGTTTGACATTCTTGGTGGCTTGGGCTACTCTTGCTTATTACTAGGTTGAGTCTTGCATTGGGAGCTATAGTATATGTGTGATGCTTTATGCTCATGTGATTTATGTCCTTAGTTTGCATGTGATAAGAGAGGTGGGGGTGTGTTTCCTTGTGCATGGAGAGGGCACCTATCTATGTACGAGTTGAGATGTACCTTTTGAATATTACAACAAATCGGGTGAGAGCATTGGAGTTTGTCCTTGTTTTATCATATAATCCTTGCATGAGTTACTTTTATTTATCCCATTTATGTTATTTCATTCTTCTCTTGTTACCTTATCCGTTTTCAAGTTCATTCTCATTACCTTATCTTCATCTAGTTACCCTTATCCCCTCTCTCCTCTCCTCCTATGTTCCCCCTCGAGAGTTTGAGTGGCACCGGTGGTTAGGCAAAATGTCATAAAAGTCATCTGCTTGGATCCTAAATAAAAATGGGAAACTCCATCAGCAGGCAGCTTTAGAGTACAATGTCGATGAATCCCTGCCAATGAAGAGGGTGAAATATATGTCAAAGCGAGAGGACCACCACCCGAATCCCAAACAAAATTTAAAAACTTTGGATTTTCTACCTAATGTAAGCCAGGGTCCCAAATGAATGAAGACAAATGGGGTGCCCTAGCCAATGCCAATGTACTGTCCCCAAGTGAGAAATATGTGGGCAATGAATGGACTATAGAGTAAAGGGAAACCTTTGCAAAAGATGTGCCCATCAGGGGAAAAGGCGTGGCCATCAAGGAAAAGGTGTCCTTATCAAAAGGATCTGCAAAGGTGGATACATAGGTCGATGTTGAGAATAAGATTGTTGAAGCCCATGGAGTGTCGATGGAGCTTAACCCTAGTTTCCAAATGAAGGTGCTCCAAACTGTAGCTTGAGCAAAAGCTAGTGATGAGTGGTATCCATAGCAGTATAAACCTAGAGAAGATGGTGGTGTGTATAGAGTCTCTATCCCAAAATATGACAAGAGATCCTCAATAAATACATGAACGGATTTTTCCACCTCATAAGATGGCTTGAAAGGAAGATAAAATCATTCAAGTGTATAGCAAAACCTCTGTCAAATACAATAATCGATGGTGAGGCTATGTGAGGATCATCATATGCATCTCCCATGGTGAATCATAAGTGGATACAATGTTCGATGTAGAGGTTGTGGTGGCTTCATCATGGGTACAATCTCCAAGGGGGTGAGCATAGAAAGGTACTTCTCCACAACTTGTGCTAGGTGGTTGGGGTATTGGATAGGTGCAATAGTTTAGGCATATGTGACCAGATTTGAGGGTGGAACATGATACTGAATTGAAACACCTCTATTTGATGCTCTAGATAAAAAAAAATCAATATGAACCTAGAGTAAAATTAACATATAGGGAAAAGCATATAGTGTCATGAAGTGCATCGAGTCCCATAGAGAACCTCGTGATGAGATGTCCATGGCTCGTCAAATAGTACAGATATACAAGAGAATCCCATGTGCTCTCAAGAAATGGAAAAATACCCCACCAATCCTCATATCATCTCAAAATGCGCATGATGCTAGAGATGCATGTATCACCATGTGGGGAAGGAATACAAGAAAGGACATGCAATAGTTGCTGGTTCATCATAAGAGCTCAAGTGTAGGAAAAATCAACACATGAAGCGTGAACGAAAGTGCTTTCTCTGATATGCCATGGCTAGCCTGTTGCATTTTACGACTACAGCCGACTCTTGACTACTATGTTTAATTCTTTTCTCGTGACTATGCCTCATGCTGTGGCGGGACGCCGTGTGAACGTGTGCTGCCCTTCTGCTTCCTTCCGACGCTTGTCTCCTCCTGTGTTCAATCGTTATTAATCTCTTTGACAGCATTTATCTAAATGATCGTCTTAAGTAGCATCCCTCATATACACATTTACAATTATGTATTGTTCAATGAAAATAAACATCACTATGCCCTCTTTTATTAGCTTGCTATGTTAAAACTTAGCATGCATTTGCAACCCATACAGTTTGCACCTATCAAAAAAGAGGTTACCAGATTTTCAAGAGCAACTAGCTTTTCTCCATCTTAAACCTCATGTTGAGCCCCTTTGCATTTACTTCATTTTGTTGTTGAATTGGTTACCTTAGTGCTGTTTTGATGAATCTTGGCCTTTTGGTTGAATCTCTTTACATTTGCCAAGTGTTAATGTGACGTGTTCCACTTTTGTGATGTCGTTGCCTCCACACCCCCTCGTCTCTTATCACATGAAAACTTAAGACGTTAATCACATAAGCACAAGGCATCTCACACATACCATAGCTCCAATGCAAGACTCAACCTAGCAAGCAAAAGTAGCCCAAGCCACAAATAATGTCAACCACACAAACATGCAAGCATCTCTCACATGCAAGAGATTCTAGTGAAAGACCTCGCCTAGAAAGCAAGAGCTAGAGAGATTTCCCAAAATGACACCAATGCGGTGGATTCCAACTTGGGCTAGAGGGAATGCCTTGCCTCTCACCCTATGCTTCTTTATTAGGAAAATGAGGCTCATCTCCTTGCCACATGGAAAGAATAGAGTGATCCCCCATATTACAACCAATAGGGTGTGGGCATACCCATCACCCCTCAAACGATCCAAAATATGTACACAAAGTAATATAAATTGTGTGCACACAAATGAGTGCAATGTGGGCTATCCAAGGGGAAAAACCTCATGGGAAAAAGCAAGAAGTTAAATGTGAGGTAAGGGATAAGATAGAGGAATAATTATAGGGGTTGGCAACTATAGTGAAAATTTTACTGGCAAAATAACCACTCAATGTAAAATTTTACAAGCTAGGCTATAGTGGTCACAACTATATTTGATGATGCCATAGAATTGGTCAAAAGCTATGATGAATGTTAGCATTTCAATATCCCTCATGGGTAAGATAGAATGCCTTTGGTTTCAATCATTGTGTAGTACCCTCTTTGGAAAAATGAAAAATAGACTTTGTTGGGCCCATTAGCCCAGTTGCTCGTCATCGGCCAAGCCATGTAGATACTTGTTGCCTCGGTCTATTTCACTAAAGTGGGCGGAGGTAAAAGCTACAAGTTGATGCTCCTACAACTACCAAGTTCCTATACAAACATGTTATAGCAAGATTTGGGTATCCCCTAGAGCTAGTTAGTGATAGAGACTCTCATTTCATCAAGAAGATCATAGAGCATCTATTGATACGGTTTCTAGTAGTACACCGAAAGTCCTCACTATATTATCCCCAAGCTAATGGGCAAGCAACAATAGAGAGTACCATAAAACTCTTTGTGGCATTCTAACCAAGACCGTAGAAGCAAGCATAGAAGCAAGCTGCATAATTTGATTGCAGCTATGTGGGTCTATAGAACTTTCTATAAGAAAGCAACAGGACAAACCCCTTTTCAGCTAGCTTATGGATCAAGGTAGTGATGTCTATGAAGTATTTGGTACCAAGCTTAAGGATATCAGTCAAACAGGATCTCTATGAAAATGCTCTAGCAAAAAGAGTGATTAAATTGGAAAACTTGACCAAACCAGAGTGATTTCTCTACACGGGATGATTGTGGAAAAGTTTAAATATAAAAGGTTGTTTGACTAGAACTTGAAGACCAAGGAGTTGAAGGAAGGAGACTTAGTACTTGAAAACCAAGGAGTTGAATAAAGGAGACTTAATACTTATGTACATATTTGGCTCTTCTAAGAGAAAGAAACTTGAATATCATGGGCTAGGTCCGTTCAAGGTTGTGGAGCTTACCTTATAAGGTGCAGCTCGCATCAAAATAATCGATGAAAATGCAAGGCTACATAAATGGTAGCAAGCTTAAAAAGTACTATAGATCCTTAACCAAATATATGTTGACCCAAATGCACAAAAAGAAACAAGAGAAAGATAAAGGTTGTGGAGCTTACCTTATAAGGTGCAGCTCGCATCAAAATAATCGATGAAAATGCAAGGCTACATAAATGGTAGCAAGCTTAAAAAGTACTATAGATCCTTAACCAAATATATGTTGACCCAAATGCACAAAAAGAAACAAGAAAAAGATAAACATGAGAAATTAAAAAAGGAAGCTCAAGAGGAGGCCAAGGCTAGGGTGCCCAAGCCAAGAGAAAGCAAAATGAGTAGACTATTTTTGTGATGAGCCTATAGTAGGTGCCTTAGAAGAAGAACTGTTGCTTGGGAGAGGCTAGATTTCAGCCAATAGGTTGTGAGATTGATTAGCAAAGATGGACTGCACACTTAACATCTTGAGGACTCAAGTGTACATCAACATTGTGGAGTTCATTGGACTAAAGCAAGGGCTTAAAGAATGAAGAACCAAAACCACTAAGGAATATGCTATGCCTTCCAGGTCTAGAAATACCACAGGAAACACAATAGGTAGAAGCTGCTACACTAAGCAAAAGGAAGACAATTTTCATGCGGTATGCATCAATTAGCCAAAATACTCCTATTCACAAATGTTGGATTTCCAAATGGCTAGAAGTGCAAGGATATTATGAGGGAGATAAGAATGTCTAGATACTTAAGAAGAGAAGTAATGAAGACAAGCCACATCCAACCTCACCTTCAACAACCCAAACCTTTTTCTTCCACATACAAGCCAAAATAGGCCAGATGAGGGTAGCACAAAGAAGAGAATATTAGATTTGAGTCAAGAAACCAACTACTCTAGGCCAAATGAGGGTAGTGCAAAGAAGAGAATTTTGGATTCGTGTCAAGAAACCAACTATGCTAGGCCAAGTATCAAGAAAAATAATTATAACAGAACGACAAGAACACATCTCCCAATAGGACATATATCCACAAGAACTTGCTACTAACACTATGGGCAAAGCAGTTTTATAGCAAAACCACAAGAACAAATCTCCCAATAAGACATAAACCCATAAGAACCTACTATGGACACTATGGAATTAATGATTCAATGGATGTAGTAAGAGTTGTTATGCTCCAAAGATAATCTACAAGTATTGTACTAGCATGACTCTTCTACATTAAGAATCTCTTCCAAATAAGCTTGGGTTTAACCAAATCGTGATCAAGTGAGCACCAAAGATTAAACCCAAATAAGCTTGGGTTTAACCAAATCGTGATCAAGTGAGCACCAAATATTAAAAAGAAGTCAAGAAGAAGTAGTAGCACCAAATCAAGAAGAAAAATCACAATGTGATTGCAAGAATCATTGTCACAAAGCTCCAACAAGGTGGACTAACATACTAACTGAGTGCTAACACTACTAAGACAACCATTTGGAAGCCTCTATAACCAAAATAAAGATGGCCTCATCACCATGATTTTTCCAAGATGTTATTTACACTGTCATTACATCATGCACATCTTGGCATCTCACTTTATCTGCCATCTTTCCTTCTTTGTTGGTTGCTTGGTTTGGGGTGTCCTATCCACCTCTTATTTCTTCTCTTTTTATTCTTCAGTCTTGTTTTTCTCCTTTCTTTCTCATGTCACTTCTTGACCCTTCACGCTTAACTCTTCTTCTTCTAATCTAATACCCTCTCCTTCTCTTTCACTTCATCTTCTTCTTCTTCTCCCCTCTCCTTGCCTTTTTCTTCTTCTTCTTCTTCTCTCCTCTCCTTCTCTTTTACTTCTTCTTCTCCTTCTTGACTTCTCTTTTCTCCTCCGCTACCTTCTTTCTCACTTGTTCTTCTTCTCACCTCTCCTTATCTTTCACTTCTTCCTCTCCTTCTTAACTTCTCTTTTCTCCTCTCATACCTTCTTTCTCACTTGTTCTTCTTCTCCCCTCTCCTTCTCTTTCACTTTTTCCTCTCCTTCTCCACTTCTCCTTCTTTCTCCTCCCTGCCCCCATTGGCTACCTTCTTTCTCTTAGCTGCTACCTTTTATCTATTGTTGGATCTTCTCCTTATCCTTCTTTTCCTTCTCCTTCTTCTCCTTCTCCCCTATCCTTCTCTTTCACTTCTTCTTCTCCATCTTCTCCTTTTCCTTCTTCTCCCCTACCCTTCTCTTTCACTTCTTCTTCTACTTCTTCTACCCTCTCCTTCTCTTTCACTTCTTCCTCTTCTTCTTCTTCTCCCAATATCTTTTTTCCTTTCACTCATTCTTCTTCTCCCCACTCCTTCTCTTTCACTTCTTCTCCTTCTCCACTTCTCCTTCCTTTTCTTTCCTGCTACCTTCTTTCTCACTTCTTCTTCTTCTCCTCCCCTCTCCTTCTCTTTCAATTATTCCTCTCCTTTTCTCCTCCCTAATGACTTCTATCTATTATTGGATCTTTTCCACCTACTGGGCTGCCCAAGTGTTAGGGGACGACTAGGTTTAGCCTACTGGCCATGGCGGGGCTGGCTGCCTAGCAAGCTGGCCACCTTGGTTTGTCTATGCCCACCCCAAAGCTTTGCATAGAGGCCACCATAAACCCCACTCAATCTACCATTGTTAGGGTTTGGAGCTTTGGCTCGGAGTAGAGAGTCAAAGTATAGAAACATTAGCCGAGGAAGGAGAGGAGAAAAACTACTTACTTACAGCTAGTGTAAAATATCTCCCCTTTATTTATTTCCTCTCCTTTTTTATTTTTTAATTAAATAAATAAATTTGGTGCAAGCTTTTGTGGGTGGGGATGTGTGTGTGTGTGGGAGTGTGCATGTGTGTTAGTGTGTGTGTGAACGTACACTGTGAACGTACACAAGTGGGTGGGGAATACAAATATGTGCGTGTGTGCATGTGCAAGTGTGAACATGTGGGTGAAATGTGCATGTGGAGTAGGTGCATGTGTGTGCACGCATGCTTACATGTGCTTATACATGTGTGTAAATTATGTCTACAAGTTTGGGATAGGGTCTATATGTGGGAGGGGTGTACATAAGAGTGCATGTACATGTGTGTTGGGGTGTATCCTTGCGTGCACATGGATGTTCATGTGTGTGCGAGTGTACATGGGAATGTGAATATGTGTGTGTGTTTGTTCATGTGTGTTGTGGAAAGGGTGTGTGCATGTGTGTAGGGTGTGTAAGTGATTGTGAGAGAGTGTGCATGCATGTGTGTGTGCATGTATGTGTATGCATGCATGTGTACATGTAAAAGCTTTTAAGATGCTCAACCAAGGTTATAACTCCACCCAAGCTATATAGTGAGTGCTCATATGAACTTTGAGGATGCTTCCACATTAGAGGTTATATATCTACCCAAGCTAATTTGTTTTATTTTAATTGAACATCCTTGACTTGCCTAAGTGAGAAAAACACAATACCTACCACTTAGGTTACTCACCTCCGTGGATGGTTTAAAACTACATTCTTGAGAAGCCCACTAATTCATTATAGGGAAACTTATTCCTCATTCTTGGAAAAACCACTTAATATGTCTTTTTTTATGTGCTTCCACTAATCACCCACTTGTCTCTGGCTATAAAAAAATATTTTTTGTTAGGGGTAAATATTGAGAGATGTAATCGCGGTGTTGTGTGTATGTGGGAAAGCACCCTAGAGGTGCAAGATATTGTGGCAAGATAAGAATGCCACATGTAATATTGAATGGTGTGTGAGTGTTAACCAAAAGAGTGGAAAAGGGAGTGCCACATGGATGATGATATGTAAAGCGGGATAAGGCTAGAAAGCCTATATCATTGTATGGTTCACTTGCAATAGTGCCATAGAATTGAGTGTTGAGTGTGCATTCTCTCTCTCTCTCTTATTATGGAGTTCTTAGTGTGGTTTAATCCACCTTAATTATGTTTCTTAATCTATGTCTATCACCATGATCAATCCCATTTTAGGATTTTTTAACATGGTATCAGAGTTTGGGTGGGCTCTTGGTCATGGTGAATATCTATGTATAGTTTTCTTATTTTTGAGGTTATTTGATTAAACATTATTTTTAATTTATTATTTAAAAAAATTAGCACACTCATTGTCATTAGTATTGCATTTGGAGAGAGATTATGCTCATGAAGATTTGGAGATTATGATGTTGCCCAAAGAACCTGAAAATGGAGATTTCAGCAAAGATGAAGTCTTGGAAGTTGCCCCATCATCAAGGAAGGTGCAAATTGTAGTTGCAACATTGAAGGTTGGTTTGTGTATTATATTGCCTCAATATTTTTGGTTATTGAGCATGGGAGAATGCTCTATGGAGGTGCATGCTTGTCAAGATGATGGCAAGTGAGATGGTGGACTCCATGGAGTTCACATGTGTGTGCATCAAGAAGAGGATACACTTGTGAATGTTGCTCAAGGAGATGAGCAAAGTGGTGATGGGCTGATCTGCAACTTATGTTGGAGCATGTTGTAAGGGCATGGCTCGTGGAATCGCTCATGGAAGATGGGCAAGTGGTGATGGAAGCGACTAGGGCTTTCACATAAGTGTTTTTCACCTTGGAGGCTTCTTGGAATAGAGAAGCAAATTGAAAGCACCTTTGATTGCATGCAAGATGGTAGCATGCATGTAGATCTCATTGTGGAGATTCTAATGGTGGCCATACAATGGCTACAATAACCTCATGAAAGAGGTTAAGGAGGCAAAGAGTTGTAACTAAAAGAAGTTACATAAATAGAGAGCTTGGACATCAAGCTGGTAAGTGCCAACAATGCATCCAAGTTTGCGTTAGATAAGTCTTACGCATTCAACAACCATGAGAGGTGGCAACTCGCTATATGGTAGCAACAGGCAAGCAAATCCATGAGGCCATGAAAAGCAACGTGGCAGAGTAGAGAGAAGCAAAGGCAAAATAGTTGAAGCATTGTAAAAAGGCATGTTGCAGTAGTAGTAGAGGTGGTAGGGCATTGCTTAGAATAGCAACAAGGAGGAAAACACAGTCTCACGGTTGAATGCAGTAGCTTGGGAGTTCTTGATGAGAGAGTTCTTAAATAGAAATCTTAGGAGGTCGCAATAGCCAGCATCACACAGAGCTTAAAGGTCCTCCAATTTTCCTTAGCACATAATGGGCAAGGGCAGCCATGAGAAGCCTCTGAATCAAATCTTCTAGCTGAAGTTCACCTCCAAGGGCCTTGTACAATAGGCCAAGAAATGTGAGCAAGAGGAGAATGGCAGTAAGATAAAGGTGCTCAAACAACAACAAAGAAAGTAGAGGAGCATAACCGCAATCATCTAGATCTATAGCAACACAAGGGGCTATGAAGCCATTGAAAAGGACATAAGTGGAGGAGAGGCTAGTGGAAGCTCCATAGTAGAGCAAAAGAGGTGATGCAGATGGAGAAACAGACAAGCATAGAAGAAAGCCATGAGTGGCTGCCTTCTCTACGTTTTTGCGCTAACAACATAAAATAGAACATGGTGCAGGTAGCCGTTGTTTTCTACATTGTATGCGTTGAAGGCACAGAGGAAGATAAAAGCTACAAAAATAAACTGAACAAGACAAGCAGGATGTGCCTATGGTGCTTGGAGCAGAGCAAGCAAAGAGAGACGTTGCCGTGAAGGTCATCTGCAGTGTTGCATAGTTGTACAATGAGAAGCTCATGAATGGAGAAGAAGAGGAGCTCGTGAAGACCATGATGACCAAGTGGGTCATTGTTCACAGTTGGCTACATTGGTCGCATTATTGCAGAATACAATTGGCATGTAGCATATTGCGTTGATGAATTCAATGTATCTGCAAAATGAATGGTTGCTCTCGATGCTACATTTAAGAGTTCATTCAAAGATCACACCATAAAAAAAAAATGGCATGTATCACACACACACAAAAGAAAATATATCACACACACACAAAAGAAAATGGCATGTATCACAGACACACAAAAGAAAATATATATCTTTGTTGGTATGTTCACGTGTGGGTTCCCTACCCGACTTAGAGCTTTAAAAAAATCATTCACCCACAATTGATGATGGTGGGCAACCGTGCCCGAGCTTGCGTGCTCAAAATGAGAGATATATTTTTTGTTCTCACCCATTGGTATGAGGGTTGCCCTGCTTGATCTCACCAAGAAGCTCAAAATTGTTATCGTGATGTGTGCATGAGCGATGCATGTGTGAGGTGCATGCGCATGGGTTGGTTCCCACCCGAACTTCTATGTTCAAATTGGACTCAGTGGTTCCACTATGAGCGAGTCGGCTCAAAATGGAGTTGGTGCCTAAGATGGTAGACACGCGCACACATGTTTGATTGATGAACACTCCAATGTATCATTGAGGGGGAGTGTTAAGAGGTAGCGATTGCGGTTGTGCAATGCTACATTGATGGGTGATGAGTGAGTTTTGGAACACCTCAATTAAGAGGGGGTGTTGAGAGATGTAATCGCAGTGTTGTGTGTATGTGGGAAAGCACTCCAGAGGTGCAAGATAAGAATGCCACCTGTAATATTGAATGGTGTGTGAGTATTGACCAAAAGAGTGGAAAAGGGAGTGCCACATGGATGATGATGTGTAAAGTGGGATAAGGCTAGAAAACCTATATCATTGTATGGTTCACTTGAGATAGTACAATAGAATTGAGTGTTGAGTGTGCATTCTCTCTCTCTCTCTTATGGAGTTCTTAGTGTGGTTTAATTTACCTTAATTATATTGCTTAATCTATGTCTATCACCATGATCAATCCCATTTTAGGATTGTTTTAACAATAAAGTCTATAATAACCAAAAAAAATTTATGAAAAGAAAAGTGGAGATTATTATGTAGGATTGACAACAACACATTGACTTGGTGGATAATGAGAGTAAGGGATGCTAATGCATTGGTAATGGACATTTGATTATGTTGGCAGGAAGTGCGGTACATTAGCATAATCCAATGAATGTGATACTATATATAATCCATCATTCCATGCTCTAAGCACTTGACTTGAATGTAAACATGTATATGCTTATATAATTAAACTTTTGGTTGCTATTTCTTGCATAATGTAAGGTGCAAAGTAACATGCGTATTTGAGGATCGAAGCTTAGAGGCCTATCTTACTAGAGCATTATTAAGAAATAAATCCATGCCACCACAAGTGGCCATTGTTATTCTCGATGTGCAAGTGTCAAAACAAAGATCCAAGTGGCCATTGTTATTCTCGATGTGCAAGTGTCAAAACAAAGATCCATGATCACTTCATGGAGAAAAGGAGACAATTTAAAGAAAGAGACATCCATCAATATCAAATATTGATGTGAAAAATAGTAGCTCTCACATCGACCAAAACATGTAATGATAAGGGATTGAAAGCAAATGAGGCGGCCATTGTTATTCTCGATGTGCAAGTGTCAAAACAAAGATCCATGATCACTTCATGGAGAAAAGGAGACAATTTAAAGAAAGAGGCATCCATCAATATCAAATATTGATGTGAAAAATAGTAGCTCTCACATCGACCAAAACATGTAATGATAAGGGATTGAAAGCAAATGAGGCGGCTTAGATATATAAAGGTTTGTGTGTGTGAGCGAAAGAAGACATAGACAATTTGTAAGAATGATTTTATTAAGCTCATTGCTAACCATGGCTATGTTGTCTAGTTGTGCTTTAGCTAGATTTTTTATTCTTCATAGTGTGGCTCAAAAAAGCTCGCTCAATTGCAAAAAAAAGCTTGCATCATGAAAAATCTCACAAAAAATATCTCACATTGTTGTAATGCATATAGTTGGTTAAATAATGAAGTTTTATTTGAGACCATGGTGAAGCACGTGCATAAAATATTTGTGTAGCCTATGGGCATAGGAGCGCCCTTTTTTACTTGTTGCCACATATCAATCTCTAGCTTTAAGGGTGGTAAGGGGATTTCATAAGACCAGATGGAGCTTATGGGTTCTCCCTTATAGATGAGCAATGGAGTTGAAACTGCGGAGTAAGGTAATTTATAGTTGCGCAGTGGGTCATCTAGGTAGACCAATGGTATTGGGACTTGGATAGCCAAAAATGGTTTTGTAACATTTCGTGATGTAGAAACTTCATCACCATTAATTACCCTGCCTCTTGTGATAGGGTTTCTCTTTGGGATCCAAACTTAGTTGGGTGTTTGTGGTAAAGGTTCTCCTTCACCTTTTTTGAACTTGAGCCATTGAAGCATTTGTCCACTAAGGAGACTTGTGAATTTGTAAGTGATAGTAGTGAGGTTAATTGTATACATTTATGTTTTAGTATACAAATACAATGGTTACCCTCGTAGTAGCCTTGAGTTTTCAACACTAAGCATTTAGGTATCTATTTTGGGGTAGCTTGTAATTTGGACTTCCTATGCCAATTATTATGTTGAGGCCTTCTTTGCTTTGTTGGTTGAGGTGGTACAAATGGAGAAATCTTTGGGAACCCATTTCAAAGTAGATTTGGTTGCCACTTTTTATCTTGTTATATATGTTCAACCTTATTACATGGAGGTGTTTATTGTGTGGAGGTAAAAGAAAAGAGAGGTGTTTATTGTTATATATGTTCAACCTTATTACATGGAGGTGTTTATTGTGTGGAGGTAAAAGAAAAGAGAGTTTCATAAATAGTGACAATGAAGTGGAGGGGGTTTTCTTAGCTTTGGATGACGTTCAAGCCTCCTCTTCACTCTGCAATTCTTGACAAGAGTGAGAGGTGACAGGGATTTATGAGTAAAATTTTCAGCCATGGCTTCACCCACAGAGACATGCCCTATTGACCAGTCAATCATACATCTAGCCTTTATCCATTGTGACCAACTATTACCGGTTCAAGTAATGTTATTACAGGCATAACCAGGAAGTGTCCCACCAGGTGTTTGGCCATCATAATATATCTTTATTTGAAGAAGCCTGAAAGATCCCTGCCCCCTCCGCGCAACGAATTCTGGGGTGCTAGCAGCGGAAGTAGCACTTCTTGCATAGGGCAAAGCCTCTCACTCGGGGCCTTGCCCATGGATATCCGGACAACAGACTAATCCCTCGGTCTTTTTTCCAAAACCGAACCACCCGAAAAAACTTCCCTCGCCCACCAGCACAGCAGACAAGCGATTCCTCCAGGATATTTTATTCTAATGCAGTCAAGGTCATCACTAACCAAACTGATCCGACCGAACCCGTAAGTCTCATGGTTAGATCAAGGAAGAAACTTGCACTTGGATCATAGATTCCAACACTTTTTTCCTCATCACCAAGAGGCATAGCCGTTGATTCTTTTCCATAGAACAAGGTTTATTCGGGATTTACTTCAACTATCATAACTTAAGAGAATTGAGTCTCATTTTAGGGATCCATCAGTCCAGCCTAACCCCATCCAATCAGTCCAGCCTAACCCCATCCAATCCCATGGGTTAGCCAACCGCCCAACCACTATAGTGATAGGATCCATTTAGGAATTTGGTTATGTTTTGCCCCAGGTACTAGGGAAAAGAGTTCCCAGACCCCCTAGCCGGCGTTTTAAGAGAAAAGTTCAAGATAGTCACACCACTTACACACCCAATATGAAATTGCCTGTTTCACAGATTCAACTGTCTTTAAAACAATCTTTTAATGAAACCATAGTATCACTGATCATAATCCTCCAAAATATCTAGCTTGAATTCTAATTTACAATGATTCCTTCATCGGTGTACCTATGGCATCATTGGTAACCAGAACGCTTACCACTTCACTTAGGGGCCTTTTCAATAGTTCCTAGCTCATAGTACTCAAAAATATAATTAAGTATTACATTCATTTCTTCCCCAGCGTACCTATGGCATCATTGGATCTTTACTCCCCTCCAAGAAAAGGGATGTCAAGTAAATGTTGAAGAAAGTAGTAAAGAGGATCGAAGAGAGTAGTTGATTTATGTTGAGACGTTAAGATTAACACGAGCTAACACTCATGATGTGCCTAGGTGACCGCTCCACATTTACATCCATCGGTGTGTTTGGTAGCTAACATGACAGATCTTTGCCAGTGATTCTATAGCTAGACTACACCTAGTCCAACCAAATTTCGCCATACTTATCTTGCTAGCTCACCTATTTATTAGCATGTTCACATTATGGACCACTTGTACAAGGTACTCTAGTACTTATGTTAGGTTTTCATTTATCTTTTATAACCTTCTTTTTAGAGTGAGAAGAAGGAGATTTTAGCCTTCTATCTTTGTGCGTGTGTTATCCATTGTTGTGAGAGAGAGAGAGAGAGAGAGAGAGAGAGAGTGTGTGTGTGTGTGTGTGTGTGTTATCCATTGTTGTGAGAGAGAGAGAGAGAGAGAGAGAGAGAGTGTGTGTGTGTGTGTGTGTGTGTGCGCGCGCTTGCAAGAGCTCAAGCTCTCTCTCCTCCCTCAATCTTTTCAATTTGGAGAAGTCTTCATGCTAGAGAAGTACTTGCGCATAAGCACACATTCCCTCCATCACCCTTGCACATCACCTACATATTTCATTAGGAGCATCATGATTTTTTCACTTCTTACATCTCATAAAACACACAAACACATGCACTTGTAAGTAACCATGTCAATGCCAACCCTTCAGGTATGCCTCTAGATGAGGTGACCATGGCAAGTGGTCCATGGTATGACCTAAGCCTCGAGAACCCTCAACCTTGCATGTACCTCCCAAATATTCTTCAATGCACGTAACCATTTCTTCAACTCTATTTCACCACCAACACAGTATTTCCCTAGCCAATGTCGTTAACCACGAAGAAGCCTCACCCCTCAGCATCACGTTGTGAGATCAAGACGTACTCTTATATTGTTCCATGAAGATTTGGACCACCTTCTACCCATGCAAATCATGATGGTCTTGGAAATCATTCCACCAATCACAGGATGTGGACTATTTCTACAAACTATCTCATGTTGAAGGGTCCATGCCACAGCCGAGACCTAGCATGAAGTTATCAAGTACCTCATGTTGAAGGGTATGTGCCCTTTCCACCAATCATAGGATGTGGAAAGGGGAATGCTTCTACTAACTACCTCGTATTGAAGAGTCCATGCTACTTCCATAACCAATGGAGGCCTAGCATAAAGCATCTTTTGGGTGACATGAGGAAAAGGTCATTATTAGGAAGGGGGATATGTTAACAACTCCATAGGTTAGCATGGTTTCACCCTACCTGACCTATGGAAGATACCTACTCGAATAGGCACTTTATCTTTTATAAGATGGTTCTAGAACGCATAAAGCAACCAACCCTATGCTCAAAGAGACCTACCTTATGCTTAAATTCTAATAGGAAAAGTATGTAGACTTTGTGTATATACTTGCTTAATACTAATAATAGAGGTCATCTATGAATTGTGTGTACATATTTGCTTAAGACTAGTAATAGAGGCCGTATGCTTTTTAAGTTTAACTGGCCTAGTGTGAAAACTAGTCACTTGTATATAAATCATTTTGATAATAAGTAATACACAATCATTCCCAAAGGTTACTTGTGAGGTCTCCAGTTCCCTCTTCTCTTGCTTTATTAAATAGGTTTGCTTATGGGTTTCCCTCTTTCCTCTTCTTGCAACATAGGTTACTTAACATAGGTTACTTGTGAGGTCTCCAGTTCCCTCTTCTCTTGCTTTATTAAATAGGTTTGCTTGTGGGTTTCCCTCTTTCAGTCTTTCCCTGAGAGAAAACCATCGTGAAGGACCATCTCTTGTCGCCTCCATCTAGGCATAGAGAGTTCTCCCTTCACCCCATTGGCATAGAGAGCTCTCCCTTCATTCATCGGTAAAAAAGCATTTTTGTGTTACAATGGAGTGAGGATGTGAGATAGATGAGCTAGCCCACCCACATAGGAAAGTTACATTTGTAGCTCTAAGGCAAAACCTAACAACATGTTCTTTGGCAAGGCTAAGATAAGTTCTTGACTTGAACAATACAATTGGCCCTTATTCACACACTTGGGTGCCCAAAAATTATAAGTTAACTAATTGGGTTTGGGTATGGCTATATTTCTTGTAAATGTTACAACTTTATAGTTCCTTTACATAACACTTAGTCCTCACTCTCATGAGAGTCTACTTAACTTAAGATAGGGTTAATATCTCCCCCTATGTGATGTAGACTTTTGTCCCTAGAATCTAGTTTTTGGGAATTGAATGCCTGATCACCTAGATTATAGTGGTAATGATTTTTACATGACTTCAGCCTCTCTTGAGTGTGTATCTCAAGTATAGGTAAGGCATACAAAAGCGTGTGTCCCAAATATCTTCAAAGGTTTGGTGCACGTAAGAAGGAAAGCATCAAAGTTGATGATAATAGTACACCATGACTTTTTAGTTAGGCCTCTATTTATATCAAATCATACAATTTCTATATCATATCCTTTACATCTTTCTTTCCTTTGGTTGATAAGACCCATGATCAACTCGACATGATGCAACCACTATTGGATCAAATATCCTTCACCAAGCTCTGATTTATAATAATAGTTATTGCTTTTGCTTATATAATGTGTTGAATAAAGCTAGCTGAAAGAATGGAAAGTTATAACAAATATGTGAATTCCTTTACTGCTCATCTTAAAACTCCAATGGATCAAACCTTCTCTTCACATTGGCATATAATTTGGTTTTACCCTCAAAACTGGTATCTTATACACATATATTTTCCTATGCAAAGAAATTTGATTTGCTATGCACATTGTATTTTGGTGAGAGATCATCATAGGTAAAGCTTATGTAGTAATACCAAAAATTTCCTTTGATTAAGGCTTCTTTATTGCAATGTATAATATATACATGTTGCGATTTATCCTTGTGGAAAACCAATATTTGGTATGCTTTTAATGCTCATTGGGAAGAGTCTTATACAAGAAGTTAATACTTATATGAATACTTATGTGAATACTTTCTAATGATGTTAATGGCAAATTGGGAAGCTTGTATAAGAAGCTACTGGCTTATTAATGTCTTTATGATGGTTTGGCTCCAAATAACTTGTTTCACACATGAAGGATTCCAAGGATTTCTAAGTAATATTATGTATTGAGTGTGAGAATGAGTGGTGTGTTCATTGTAAACACCATGTGTATTATGAGTTATAGTGTTTAAAAAAAACCCTAAACCCTAAACTGGTTATAGGGTATAGAATGTTGTGGTTGGTATAGAAACGTCATGGTTCCTTTTATGAACATGATGTAGAAGGCACATCTGCAGGCACGGACTTAGTTTCACATGCTATACTATGGTATATTACCATAGTATAGCATACCTCCTACATATAGGGACAAACAAAGTGGGATGGAAGAGATGTGTAGGCACATGTGTTGCTTAGTTTTTCAGTCAAGAGGAGTATCATTCCTCACATTCGGTCATGCAAAACTGCTAAACATGTTTGGGATGCTCTTGTGTCATTGTACCAGGTATGTAATGAAGCACACATTTCTTATCTACACAAGCAATTAGAGTCAGAGCATATGAATAAAGGAGACTCCATAGACATATTCCTTTATAAAAATCAAGGATTTTAAGGAGCAGTTGGCTAGTGTTGTATGAAGACTATCTTGACAGTTTATTGGTACCTACTATCTTGAATGCATTGCGAGACTCGTATCAAAGTTTTTCTTCTACCATCAAACTCACGATGAAAGGCAATCCAAATTCCTTGAAGTTTGAGAAGTTGGTTTTTGTACTCTTGCAAGAAAAGCAATCCAAGCAAAACATATTTGTCATGCGTATAGGAAATTAGCCTTTTGCTGCCAGTCTCAACAAAGAGGCAAAGGTTAATCCTTTCCTCATGGTAGTTATAAGCTGAAATCAGAGTCATTGGGCAAGCCTGCACAAGCAAGGAAGGTGGCAAGCCAAAGAAAAAGGCCAAATGTAACTATTGCAGGAAACCTAGTCACTACATTAATGAGTGCAAGAAACGACTGGAGAAGGAGAAAAAGAAAGATTCGGGTATGGCTATAGTTAATGCGCTAGCATCTAATGTATAAAACAAAGAATCTACAAAGTATACACATGATGATTTGGCTTTCATTGTACAATGTAGTTCTGACCCTTTGCATAAGAATGTATGCATGGTTGATGTACATGTCTGGTATTTTGACAGCGGTGGTGTGCGAGTAGTTTGTTCTCATCACTTGAATCTTCTCCATAGAGAAACATTGTTACATGTACAAACAACTTCTCATATCATGTAAAAGGAGTTGGTAAAATTGTTTTCACTGCTACAAATGGTGGAACAATCATGCTCTCATATGTATTATATGTACTAGAGATCAAGAAGAACTTGTTATCTATTTATTAAGGTTGGCTTAGTGGTTCAATTTATGGATACAAATGTATTATTCATGATTGCAGTGATGGAAATACATGTTGTTTCTGGTACTTAGTCTTTCTCAAAAGCATGTTGTATGTACAGTTTCTACCACAAAGGCAATGGGTGATGCCAAGTTGTGGCATACACACTTTGGTCACTTGAACTTTGGCAGTTTGCTATGTTTTCATAAGCATGACATGGTGTCTGAGAGTTGCCACATCTTGAAGCCCCTATGAAACATATTTGTGAGGGTTGTATTCTTGGAAAAATGCAGCATCATTTCCTAAAGATGGCTCAGTTAGAGTTGTCCAAAAATTACAGTTTAACACAGTGATGTATGTGGTCCTATGACACTACAAGGGAATGATGGTTTACCGGTGCCAATATTGGTGCCTGAAAGAAGGCATGGTAAATTCCACAAATGCCAGTATGCGCACCGGTATATCCCCCAATACATAAGCATCACTACTAGTGTCGGTATAGGCATCGGTATACGAGTCGGTAGGTAAAAGTATAGTTTCATCGTCGCAGATACCAGTGCGGATATCGACGCGCATACGAGTGCATATATCAGTGTCCTCTCTGTAACAAAATTTTTTGGGCAGAATGGTGCAGGTGGCTACACCATTCTGCTTGTTGTTGTAAGATTGCTTGTCCAACTGTACTTAGAACAAAGAGAAAACCTGCATTTTGTATTAATTCGAAAAGATGATTCCATTATTCGTAATTAGATGCCGGTGTTGATCCAAGGCATGGATAACAACACTTTGTATGTCCTAGACCATTATATATACATGTAAAAAAGGTAACCTAAAATAGTGTAACAAAGTAATATCATTTACATGAAAGTATTGATCCATTGATGGATAGAAACACAACAAAAGAACATGCGTACAAGCCTTATGTAAACCTGGCTAGCACCACACTACTCGTCGCTACTAGTAGGTCAGGCCTAAGGCATATCCTATATCAATGCATGCGTAAGAAGAAATTAGTATTCAATGCAAACATGCCAATAAAAATGAGTAGATGCATGCAAGTAGTAGTATAATTCTTACCAAAATCCTTGCCATTCCCCAATTGATAGGCATACCCTCGGACTCGAAATGCTCAAGCAGTGCCTGCGTGCCAAACTTATAGCCATCTCTCCTCTTGCAAAAATGGAGGATGGCCTACCACGCTCTCCTACATCAACCAACCAACACAAGGTTTAGGGGATGCAACCAATGCACATCATAGACAACAAATGAAAGAGATTTGCAAAAAAACTTACAAAGTGTGGAAGGACTCGTAGCCTCCACTACCAAGGTGTGAAGAGCCAACACTCTCCATCCGAGCCCGTGCAACTTCCCTGTGTTGGTTGTACATGTCAGGCGTATCTCTTTACTTGGTCTGGATCATCTGCCACTCCTCCTCATCGAGCGAAGTAGGTTTTGGATTCCCCTCACAGCATCCTGCACCTCAGATCTACGCGATGCCATGGTTTTAACCATGACACTGTTGATCCATTAATTTGGCACTACATCACCTACTGCTCTACGGGAGTGTACTGGCTCTTAATTTGCTCAATGAAGAAGTTTTTCTTATCTTTATCCAGGGCATCCCACTTTTTCATCACTTCATGCATAAATTGAATCTTTAAGAGCTGGCAAATGCGCCCTTTCATCTCCTTCCTATGTCATCCATGAGCACAGCTCCGCCGTTGCGCACATGATGCACTTTCTCTATGGATGTCGTGCGAGGAGCATAAGGAATCCTAGGTGTGTGTGGTGTAATAGCTGAGGAGATGGGTGGGTGTTGATATGTAGGAGACACTGCATCTGTGCCACCACTCCCAGAACAACCACCACAACCACCCCCATCACTCTACTACATCTACGCATAGTCGAGCAACAGCTAGGGATGCATGCCAGTGTAAGCAAGGGAGTGGCAATCATTGTGGCTGCAGTGGTGGACGGATTGGAGGGCCCAACCCCCCCGCCCCCAAGTGCCATGGCTCTCTGCTCAGGGGTAGCCTACGAGATGAACTCAAAGAACTGCTCTAGGCTAAGAGCCTATGGTGTAGGCATGACATAGGTGTGTTTCTGCATGTCCAAGTGACTATAACCTCCCGAGGTATCGGCCATGATCCTACACACATTCATAAAGTTAGGGTTTTTCAGAAGCATGCATAAAGCTTAATGCATGCATAGAGCTAGATGCATGCATAGAGCTAGATGCATTAAGCATGTATGTAAGAAGAAGCATGCATAAATCTTAATGCACAAAACTTAATGCATGTATAAAGCTAAATGCTATATATCATTGGAAAGGTCTCAAAGAGTAGATTCCAAATGTTCAAAATATGCTTACTTCTGAGTTGATTTATAAAAATTTCACCATGAGTCCATTTTTCTAGAGAGAGGAGGTGTGGAATCCTTAAGGGAAAAAAATGAGAGTCCATATTTTGCCTAATGGCCTGCATAGAGCTAGACGTAAGAGCCTGATACATAGAGCTAAATGCAAGAGTCTAATGCATAGAGCCTACATGGAGCTAGATGCATAGAGCTTAATGCATGCATAGACCTTAAAGCATGCATGCATTAAGCTCTATGCAAGCTTGCAAAAGAAGCCTATGTATATAGAGCTTGCAAGAAGCCTATGTAGACTCTATGCATAAAACTTCATGCAAGCTTGTAAGAAGCCTATGCAAGCTCTATGCATAAGCTTCATGTAAGCTTGCAAGAATCCTATGCAAGTTCTATGCATGAGCTTCTTGCATAAACTCTATACAAGGAAAAAAGCTTATGCATAAGCTTTATATACCCACCTCCCCATCTTGGGGCCTCTTGTATACAAGTAAAAAGAGAGAAAAAATAACAAAAGCAGCGAAGGTTTATAGTCCATACCTAGAAGTGAAGAGATTGTGTAAATATCTTGACCTGTAAATACACACAACACAAGCAAACCAAGAAGCACAAATCAGGCCATTAATAAGCTCTATGCATCTAGATTAATGCAAGAAGTATACATAGAGCTTGCATAGAGGTAAACCTAAGCTTACATATAGAGCTTGCATAGAAGGCTTGCATAGAGGTAAACCTAATGAAGAGCTTGCAAGGCTATGCAAAGAGCTTGCATATAGAGGTAAACCTAAGCAAGAGCTTGCAAGACTATGCATAGAGCTTGCAAGCCTATGAATAGAGCTTGCAAGAAGCCTATCCAAGATCTATGTATAAGCTTCATGCGAGCTTGCAACAAGAAGCCTATGCAAGCTCTATGCATAGGCTTCTTTGCAAGATTACATGAAGCTTATGCAAGCTTGCAAGAAGCCTATGCAAGCTCTATGCATAAGGTGTATGCATAAGCTTTATGCATGAGCTTCTTGCATAAACTCTATAATACAAAGAAAAAATCCTATACATAAGATTATCTACCCACCTCCCCATCTTAGGGCCTCTTGTATAAAAGTTTTTAAAAAAAGGAAAAACAACAAAAACAGCAAGGGTTTACGGTCTATACCTAGAAGTGAAGTGATTGTGTAAAGATCTTGACATGCAAATACTCACAACACAAGCAAACCAACAAGCACAAATCAGACCATTAATAGAGCTGGGGAGGGTAAAGGAAACAAAGACCCTTACTTTCGACACCATTACCTTGAGTAGTGAGAGAAGAAGAAGAGAAGAAGAAGAAAAAAAAACCTGCAAAATAAAACACACATACAAATACACACACACACACTCACACACTCACACACACACACACAAATTAGTAAATCCACATAACAAGAAGGGAAACATGGAAAAAAAGGAGGGGGTGAGGAGTCTTCACCTTTGAATCCAACACAATACTTCAAGAAACAGGAAAAATGGTTACGCGTCAGAGTTATGTAATTTTTACAGGCGTCGATATCTGCGCCGATATAGATGCCGGTATGAGCATCGATATATACGTCGGTAATTATTAAAATAATTTCCAACAACGATTATACCGGCTTCCGTAATTTTTCACAAACTTTGAATTTAATTCTTTGCATTTTTGTTTGTTGTGCGGCCTGACATTTCACATTACATTGGCTGACAAATTTGGTCTTCCCTATTTAGGATACCTCCATTAGCCTAATGCGGTGGTGGAGATGGCAAACAATGACAACGTGGTGCCCCAATACACTCACAACATGGAGCCTCCAAACACTAGAGGCGTGTGTCAATCTTGAAGAGAGATACATGTGCCCGTGCACACATTGTAAGTATCAAATCACTCAAAAACAGAGAATTTGTAATAACCATGTATGCATGTATGGTATATATCTAGTGGAACGTCTACAAAATCTACATTTTCACTCTCACGAAAATCCTAGTAATATTGAGATGATCATGTCAAGCACATAGAAATACAACCCAATAGAACACTACCAGATACAATTTTCAAGACAAGAAACCGAACAAACCAAAATATACAGGACAGTTCTCCTCGGGAACCCATCCAACAACATCAACAACAACGAGAGGACATATTAGAGGAGGCTATGATGGATGAGATGTTGGACGCATTTATAGAATCACTTGGTGATAAACCAGAGAGTCATGGTGAGGAGAACCATACCACAACACGACATCGAAATACAACACATAAAGAAGAGAAATTGTGTAACCTCGCACATCTACCACTTTATCCTCGAGCTTCGATATGCAAATTACACACATACATGTCTATGTTCAACTTACAATCAATGTTTGGGTGGTCTGATGCAAGCATGATAGAGCTATTCAAGTATGTATGACATGAGGATGATGTAATTTTCTTATGTGTATAATGTATATAGTGTTGATTAAGCATTGGCAGGTTATTGAAGGACCAAATCTTACCAGAGGATAATGAGATGCCGAGCTCTTGTACAAAGGCCAAAAGATTGTTAAGTGCAATTGGCATGGACTACAATTGTATCCATGCTTGTCCCAATGATTGTATCCTATACCGACACAAATACACAAATCTCAAGGAATGTCCAAGTTGTGGGGCACTCAGATACATGCAAGATGTTCAAGAGCAGAAGGTTCCTACAAAAATTCAAAGAGACTTCCCTATCATACCTTGGATAAAACACATGTTCACGTGCAAATCTATAGCAAGTTTAATGACATGGCATTGGTGGTCTACTAGATCGATGGACAATGTCATGTGCATCCTAGATGATTCGTTCACATGGAGACACACTGAGGAGAAGTAGCCTATTTTCAAGGAAGACCCTCGTAACATTCGTCTAGGGCTAGCAATGGATGGTGTGAATCCATTTGGTCTACGGAGTTCATCATGGAGAACAAGGCCTATTTGCCTTGTAAATTATAACCTTCCCCCATGGCTAGCAATAAAGAATGGACACCTCTTACTATCATTGATAGTTCGTGGGGAAGTACAAAGTAAAGATGTGAGATCCCTGTTCCCACCGAGCAACGGATTCGGGTACAACGGAAGTAGCCCTTCTCGCGCGGGACAAGGGTCCCACACTCGGGGCCTCGCCCACGGATATCCGGACAAGAAACTAATCCGTCGATTTATCCAAAACCGAACCCTGAAAAACTTCCTTTACCCGGAAAGCACGGGTGATTCCACCAGGATAACTTTTTACTCTAATGTAGTCAAGACCATTACTGATCAAGCTGATCCGATTGCACCTATAAAGGTACTCGTCCGGATCAAGGAAGAAACTTGCACTTGGATCATTGGAATCAACGCTTTTTTTCCATCAAGAGGCACAGTCGTTGATTTCTATCCATAGAACAATTACTATCCGGGATTTACTTTATCTATCGTAATAATAGAAATTGAGTCTCAATTTACGGATCCATCAGTCCAGCCTAACCCCATCCAGTCCCATGGGTTAGCCAACCGCCCAACCACTGTATTGATGGGATCCAATTAAGAATTTGGTTAGGTTTTGTCCCGAGTACCAGGAAAAGAGTTCCAAGGCCCCCTAGCTGGAAGTTCATGCAAAAATAAAACTAGTCACACCACTTACACACCCAATATGAAATTGCCTTTTCACAGATTCAATCAGTTTTAAAACAATCCTTTAATAAAACTATAGTATCACTGATCACCATCTTTCAAATTATCCGGTTGATTCTTAATTTCCCATCATTTCTTCATCAGAGTATCTATGGCATCATTGGCAACCAGAACGCTCACCACCTGTCCACTCAGGGGCCTTTTCAATAGTTCCTAGTCCATAATACTCGGCAATATAATCACTTATCAAGATGGACTCTCGTTGAAGATCAGCAAGATCAACCAACAGATCTATATAAAGAGCCATGGACTCATCCGTTGAGGACCAGCAAGGTCAGTCAACCAGATCCATGCCCGGTTTCAGAAAACAACTCTTACTCCTTGTTCCAATATCTTCCTCGACGCACGCGTGGGTATCCTAGGCGACCCAGAGCCCAAGCACCGTATGGTCAGCACCCTCTAGGATCCTTCGCAGGTGACCTAGCGCTTCACTCATAGGCCGCTTCCTTGGTCCCTCATCCACCGCACCGGAAGCTCACCATTTTAATCGAACCGAGGCTGGTCAAGACCTCGGCCGACCTTGCTACGCGAGACGTCCTCCATTGACTCTCCCCGTCAGCAGTTGCAACTTTATCAGTTAGGTCTCCATGACCTTAATCACAAGACGGTCAAAATGCTTCCCCAGCATTCTAGACATAAAACAGCCATTTACAAACAACATTTACAAACAGTTTACAAATACAATTTCTATATTAACTCTCATTTTTTCACATTATCCCTCATTAATCCACATTACTTATTCCACATTCCATATATATGTGTACTCATCCAATCACATCATTTTCCATCTCTTCACTTCAGATTCCTTCACATCACATATCATATATTCACATCTATATCCACATCCATACATCCACATCCACATCCACATTCACATCCATACATCCATTTCTACATGCTTACCTCCATTTTCACATCCTCATTTATACATCCACATCCCATATCCACATTCATACATACACATCCATCTCCACATCCATACATCCACATCCACATGCATACATCCACTATCACTTCCTCATTCATACATCCACATCCACATACATACATACATCCACATCCACATTCCCATTTGCATCTATATATCTATATTTACATCCGCATACATACATACATCCACATCCACATTCCACATTCACATCTATACATCCACATCTACATCCACATTCACATCTATACATCCACATCTACATCCACATTCACATACATCCACATCCACATCCATATTCCCATTCACATCTATACATCCACATCTACATCCACATACATACATACATCCACATCCACATTCCACATTCACATCTATACATCCACATCTACATCCACATTCACATACATCCACATCCACATCCACATTCCCATTCACATCTATACATCCACATCTACATCCACATACATACATACATCCACATCCATATTCCCATTCACATCTACACATCCACATACATACATACATCCACATCCACATTTCACATTCACATCTATACATCCACATCTACATCCACATTCACATCCATGCATATACATCTTCATCATACATCCATTTTCACATTCATATATCCACACTCCCATCTCCACATCCACACATCCACATACATACATCCATTTCCACATTCCCATTTATATAACCCCATATGCCTTCACATCTAATCTTTTACATCACATCCATTCTCGCCCTATCACAACCCATATACATCTTATCTTATCACATACACTTCTTACCTCATCCCATACACATCTTATCACATCTAAATTCATCTTATCACCTCCTAACTTATTTCATAAGCATCTTATCACCTCTTATCACATCTTATACACCTCTTATCACATCCTATCACATCTCATATCTATTTATAGAATATAAGAGAATTCTTATATTTGATATAAGATTTCTTTACACATTTATTTATGCATAAATTCTATTTAAGGAGATTAATACTTTCGAAGTAAAAATCAATCTTTTATGCATCTTCCTATGCATAAATTCATTTTAAATGAAAATGACACTTTTGAATTAAATTTCAATCTTTTATGCATCTTCCTATGCATAAATTCAATTTAGATGAGAATGACACTTTTGAATTAAAAATCAATCTTTTATGCATCTTCTTATGCATAAATTCAATTTGGTAGGAATTACACGTTTAGAATAAAAGAATTTCTCTTATGCATCTAAGTTATGCATAAAATCCATTTATGATGAAAATCACACTTTTAGTATAAAAAGAATATCTTTTATGCATACCTCTATGCATGAAATCCAAATATAATAAAAGTAACACTTTTATAATAAAATAATCAACTTTTATGCATACTTCTATGCATGAAATTCAATTGTGATAAACGTAACACTTTTATAATAAAATAATCAACTTTTATGCATACCTCTATGCATGAAATTCAATTATGATAAAAGTAACACTTTTATAATAAAATAATCAACTTTTATGCATACCTCTATACATGAATTTCAAATATGATAAAAGTAACACTTTTATGATAAAATAATCATCTTTTATGCATACCTCTATGCATGAAATTCAAATATGATAAAAGTAACACTTTTACATTAAAATAATAATCTTTTATGCATATCTCTATGCATAAAATCCAATTAAGCATAATATAAAAATCAATTTCTTTATGATTACAATAAATATCTTTCAATTAATCTAGGATGATAATTCCTAGAATATGGTAGGAAGTCCTCTTTTTATGCTTTGAATAAAATTATTTTATGCGTAATTTTTATAAAAATTTTGCCATAGCTCCGTTGTTATGACTGATATATCTCAATTTTTCTAAGGGATAAAGCTTATCATTAAGGAAATAATTAGAATGGTCTCTAATTGGATCATCAATCCATAATGGATTGAATCATCAATATGCATAAACTAAAAGCATAGAAAAAAAAAGCCATTAATTTGGCCTCAAGCATAGCTTAATCTTGGATTAAGGAAAAGCTTTATGAAAAGCTTCATTTGGATTGAGAATGGGTCATGAGTATGACCATTTCTTGAGTGAGAGAGAGAAATTACATAAAAACCATTAGAATTAAGCATAAATAAAAATTTATGTAATTCTTAACTATCATTAATCAATTAACTTCAATAGCATTCATCAAATTATGTAACTCTTCACTAACATTCATCAATTAACTTCAATAGCATTCAAAAACCATTCCAATTAAGCTTCTCAAGCTTGAGAGGGTTGAGAAGAGAGAAACATTGAGGAATTATAGAAAAGATCAAAATACACCATTTACCTTACAATTTGCTTGATTCTTTGTTCACGGTAGAGGCCCCCAACCAATCAATTGGTTTAGTATGTTGAAGGAGCCACCAAAATGGGGATTGAAGAAAGAGAGAAGTGTCAAAAACTAGTGAATTATTAAAGAATTCACAGTTCTTGGCTTAGGTGGAGTAGAGTAACAATGCATAAAACACTATGTATTTTTCAACAAGGGGGAGGCTTCTATTTATAGGAAAAATTGAGCTCCTAACCAAACAAACTGATTCTAGAATTTTCCAAATCAATTTGGTCAATTTTTGACCATTTTTAGGTCAGTTACGCTAACTTTTTGGAACTAGACTTGAATGAGGAGAGAGGAGAGATGAAATATCTCAATTTTTATGAGTTTGAAACTCATTCAAGCATGGGAAATATGCACCTCCTTTAAAGAACTCCCCTTCCTTACATATGCGTCAAAATGGAATCATTATACCCAAAATATCTCATATTTTTAATATTGCTCATAGTTTTTTACTAATAAACCTTGTACATTTTCAACTCTTCATCTTATGTGAAATATGCACCTCCTTTAAAGAACTCCCCTTCCTTACATATGTGTCAAAATGGAATCATTATACCCAAAATATCTCATATTTTTAATATTGCTCATAGTTTTTTACTAATAAACCTTGTACATTTTCAACTCTTCATCTTATGTGAAATATGCACCTCCTTTAAAGAACTCCCCTTCCTTACATATGTGTCAAAATGGAATCATTATACCCAAAATATCTCATATTTTTAATATTGCTCATAGTTTTTTACTAATAGACCTTGTACATTTTCAACTCTTCATCTTATGTGAGCATTTACTCATTTTTGGGTATCTTCATCTTATGTGAGCATTTACTCATTTTTGGGTATCTTCTTTTACAAATTGGATTTATCTCCTCCCTACACATGGATTGATGCTATTGGTCCATAGGAACCTTAATTGGACCATAATCCAAAAATTTCTGAAAATCTAGACCCTTAGGCTAAGGTCCTTTATACCCATGTCCAATTAATTCCAATTGCACATTGGAAAGTTCTTTTTGAATTTCTGTTTCAGGGGAACTTATTTTAATAAGATGAGAAATTTTTCTATCTATAAATATTCAAAATCTGAATATTCTCTCTCTAAAATATTCTCTCTCTCTAAGTCAAAACAGTTAGAAACAAGGTCTTTTATATTTCTGAAGAGGGGATTAATTACAGGGGAAGATGCTGGACATTTTGAGAGGCTGGGGAGGAATCTTACATTCTCTCCCACTTGAAAAACGCGAGATGTCCTCACATCTCGCAAACTTGGGATAATTTCGCAAGATGCACGAACATGAGACTTAGAGAAAATTTTAATTAAGATTAACCACCGAATAAAAAAGTCTCAAAGAGAGTAAGGGTCAAGACAAGAACAAGATTTAAACTTTATTCATTCTTGGAACATATACAGTAAAGATAGAAGAACTCTTTACACTTCCATAAGTCCGTCCATCATATGATCACAAAAGCAGCACTCACAAGCTGCGCACGTATAAGGTAACTCATCTATGGGAATAATTCTGTTGGTTATTGTCGCACCTATCTCAGTGGTATGAGGTGATCTAACAAAAGGACGAACACTGTGAGCGACAAGTAAAAGTTACGACTTATGTAAAGGAAGGAGCCAACGATAACTTGCCACTGAAGTTTTATCGTCTTTCCATGATTTGGGTTTGGCACATATTTCTATGAAATACATTAAGAACTTTGAGATGAGGAGGTAAAAGAAGCTTGTAGGCTAAGTCACCTACTTTCATTGAATTCAAATATAAGGCTCACAATATCTGGGGGATAACTTCTTATACTCCCCAAGAGATAAAGAACTTCTTTTGGGCCGTACTCGAATGAAAACCAAAACCTTGGTATCCAAAACACCAATTTTCACTTCTGAACTCATTGTTCTGAATCCTTAAAACAGCCGTGACTCCTGAGAAGTATTCTAGAAAAAGGGTCTTCCTTTTTTAAACAGAATCTTTTTATTTTATTTTAGAGAGGGAATAATTATAAGATCAAAAAGGGAGATTCTTACTCCTGTATACCTCGAAGGCTGGGGAGGAATCTTACATTCTACCCCACTTAAAAAAGTGTGAGATGTCCTCATCTCGCCAAGTAGAGGACAACTCTTTTTCTTAAGATCCAATTTATTCTAGGGTTCCTTATATTCTGGTCAACCCAACAGAATACGGGGATAATTATCCCTTAAATAGAACTCATCATTAAATAACAATTCATTCAAATCATATCATTCATATCTTTAACACGATAATGGTCCATTAGACCGAAAAATTCCCTTCTGAACATTCCTCTACGGGAATTTCAGTTAAGCTAGTCCTCAATTTGTCATCCCTTAACTTGATCTACCGAGTCAAGTGTTAACAGTAGCAATCTGACAACACAATCTACTAATCTTATAGGGATTTGCTGAATTCATTATCATCATTCCAGTCATATGAATATCATCACAGGGACTCGTCCCATTCATCCTCATTGTGGTTTCGTTCCAATTATTATATTGCAACTAAATTTCAGAAATCATCATTTTTCAATCAAAATTTTCAATCAGAATCCAAATCAATTCATCAATTCTCAATTAGAATTAAAAATCATATCAACCACATTTGAAATCATTATTTGGATAGCATTAACGCTTATAATTTCAAGTCTTAGATTTACTCGTATATACTGTCAGTAAAGAGCTGCAGTTATACTCTCGGTATATACGGATAGTCACGGCCCTTGGAATTATAAGGTAAATACCATCATGTCTAGGCCTCAAGCAAGTCAGGGATTCTATATAATTGCGGTACTTCCATCTGAAGACCTAATTACTAATTTACGAATTTTTAGTTTGAATATCAATTTGTATGAATTATATCACACAATAACAACCTTTTTGTGCGTCTTGATAACTTTTGACATAATTGGCTCCTCAATTGATATTATTGGAGATCTATGACATAAGTCTGATAAACAGATTTTTCTTTATCCGATCGTCCGTAAACAATCACTTAAAAAAAACATTTATATATTTATATACAAGTTGCAATATTTTCTTTATCCGATCGTCCGCTTTGATACCAACTGTGAGATCCCTGTTCCCACCGAGCAACGAATTCGGGTACAGCGGAAGTAGCCCTTCTCGCGCGGGACAGGCGTCCCACACTCGGGGCCTCGCCCACGGATATCCGGACAAGAAACTAATCCGTCGATTTATCCAAAACCGAACCCTGAAAAACTTTCTTTACCCGGAAAGCACGGGTGATTCCACCAGGATAACTTTTTACTCTAATGTAGTCAAGACCATTACTGATCAAGCTGATCCGATTGCACCTATAAAGGTACTCGTCCGGATCAAGGAAGAAACTTGCACTTGGATCATTGGAATCAACGCTTTTTTTCCCACTTTAAAGAACTCCCCTTTCTTACATATGTGTCAAAATGGAATCATTATACCCAAAATATCTCATATTTTTAATATTGCTCATACTAATAAACCTTGTACATTTTCAACTCTTCATCTTATGTGAGCATTTACTCATTTTTGGGTATCTTCTTTTACAAATTGGATTTATCTCCTCCCTACACATGGATTGATGCTATTGGCCCATAGGAACCTTAATTGGACCATAATCCAAAAATTTCTGAAAATCTAGACCCTTAGGCTAAGGTCCTTTATACCCATTTCCAATTAATTCCAATTGCACATTGGAAAGTTCTTTTTGAATTTCTGTTTCAGGGGAACTTATTTTAATAAGATGAGAAATTTTTCTATCTACAAATATTCAAAATCTGAATATTCTCTCTCTAGAATATTCTCTCTCTCTAAGTCAAAACAGTTAGAAACAAGGTCTTTTATATTTCTGAAGAGGGAATTGATTACAGGGGAAGATGCTGGACATTTTGAGAGGCTGGGGAGGAATCTTACAAAAGAACATGGATGTATACTTGGACCCATTGGTAGAGGAGCTTCAAACACTTTGGGATGGCATTCAAGTTCATGATATGTCCAAGCGCTATGGGAAAAGTGTTACAACTGTGCAAGGTATACTAATGTGGACTATGCATGATTGGCCAAGCTGCTACTACGGAGAATGCTCGGGTAAGTTTTAATACATATAGCCTGTAATTTCCTTTGCATTGTTACTTAATTAATTAAACTTGTGATGTTTTGCACGTGTGATTGCTCTAATCACCTTTCTTGTCAATTTTAAGGCTTTACTACATCTGGATACAACGCATGCCCCTTATGTGGACCTCCTTTGGATGCTCATTACTCTACATCACATCGAAAGATAGTGTACCAGGGTCATGTGCGATATCTCCCTGAGAATCACAAATTGCGAGAGGGAAATCTAGGCAGACCACCTCCATGTTTAAAGACAAGTGACAGGAAGAAATCATGGAGGGATAATGGAAATTTTGCACCCCCAGGGATGAAGAAGCTCTCCATTTTTCACAAACTTCCTTATTGGAGGCGATCTTCTAATAAACCATCTACTAGACCCAATGCACATCTTCAAGAATATAGTTGAGGTGCTTTGGAAAACCATAAGTTTGGCCAAAGAAAGCAAGGGGACAAGGGATGATTTGGTGGTTGTAGGTCATATGGAAGATTTGTGGCCACAACCACGACCCGATGGGATGGTGGCCCTACCTAATTCACCCTGCATCTTAAATAAGTTGGAGAAAAAATAAGTAATGAGGACCATTGTAGAGTTTTGCACCCAACCAAATGTATGCATAGCCTAAAGGGTGCATTCACAAAAGATGACAAGCCTAGTGGCTTAAATTCACAGGATTGGCACAAATTTCTACAATTTGTGCTTCCAATTGTAATAAAGGGATGCCTCACCGAAGAAATAAGAGCTACCATATACAAGATTAGTACATTGGTGCGTTGGATCTTCACCAAAGAAATAAGGTGAGATACCTTAGAGTCGGCACGTCTAAACTCCTTGGAAGCCAAGGAAATAAGGTGAGATACCTTAGAGTCGGCACATCTAAACTCCTTGGAAGCCATGTGTATGGTAGAAAAGTTTCTACCAACAAGCATATTGACCATTCAGATGCACGTCTTAGTCCATGTCGTTAATGAGGTTGCAGCAGGGACTGCAGTGGATGTTTTTTCTAGAGAGATTCATGAAAAACCTAAAGGGATTTATGTGGCAAACAAGCTTGGCCAGAGGGTAGTATGGATGATGGATGGCTTGTACAATAATCTCTTCTTTACATAACAAAATTTCTTAGTACATCTGACCTAGAGATGCCTCGGCTATGGAGCCATCTTGAAGATGATAGAGTAGTTGGGGAAGAGCCACAAGGAAATGGGCTCGTAAGGGCGATGGACAATACCTTACGAGATAAGATCAATAAATTTTGCATCTTGAACTCAAATGCCATGGTTAAATGGATTGAAAAATGTCAAGAGGTCAAGGCACAATATATCATAGCCCAACAAAATTTTAGAAGTCGAACAACCAGAACCCTACCATACCCTCCGAAGCTTGCACAACTATCTATCTTTCCTTCGAGTAGATGGCTTGATGCAACTTTCTTTCCTTCAAGTAGATGGCTCGATGCAACAATAACAGAAGCAAAGTATAATGGTGAGACTATCACAAAGAAGGAGGAGGAGCTTGCAAAAGGTTGTAATTGGCATGTAAGTAATGGTTCTCCTTGACTACTATCTCATTATTTTTAAAAAAAGAGTTTATTTATCATGCATCACCTTCCATGTTAACTCTGGTTGTGCTTGCAGTATCGTAAATATGACGCACTTTGGTCACACGAGTGTCATTTTTTAGTGGAACAAATAGATTGTAAAAGAACAACTTTTGATCACTAACTTCGGGCAAGAAATCCAGTCAAGTACAATTGACTTGAATGCAAAAGTTGGCATGCTTGATTATTATGGAACTATTCAAAACATCATGAAAGTTGATTTTAGACACTTTCACATGTTTATTTTTGATGTAAAGTGGTTCAAGGTCATAACAAATGGACCAAATGGACCAAATGCAAATGTAAGGAAGGACAAGAGTCCAAGTTGACTCCACAAAGTTTTGGAGCAACTAGAGAGATACATTTGTCCTACTACTAGAACATTGTGAGCAAGTCATCTTTAAAGCAAATCCAAAGGATCCAAGTTGGGTGTTTATAGTCCAAGTTGCTCCTCGTAGTAGCAAACAAATTTTTGAAGGCGTGAGTATGCGGAACCTACGTGGCCTGACGGATAGATTCAAGAGCATATGGAACAAATGTACTCATCGAGTTCTGATAGAGAGCCAAGTACATCCTACATTGAGCATATAGATGGACCTTGATCCTACAAAAGTGCAAACCATTGACCAAATGGTTCAACACTCTTTTGGTGACATTGAAGAGAATACATAAACATTTCTTGAAATTGACCTTTTTGAAGCCATGGATCTAGCCAAGGATGATAGAATAAATGATGATTTATGACTTTATAACTTTGATTATAAATATAAGTAGTGAACTTTGAATTTATAAATATGACCAGTGAATTTTTCTTGAAGTATATTAGAAAAATATGAAAAAAAATATTTTTTTTCATTATTACCAGTGCACATATCGATGCCCATAAAATGACATTTTCCCTTTGATTTATCACCGCTTATATCGGCATGCCTGTAATAGTCACCGGTAACCAACCGTTCCCTTGTAGTGTGAGGACACCATCTATTTTGGGAACTACCTCTATTTTGTCACATTCATTGATGATTATTTCAGACATACCTGGGTATATCCATTAAAACAAAAATCAGAGGTTTTTATATGTGTTAAGCACTTTGTTGCTATGGTTGAAAATATTTCTACATGTAAGATTGGTACCCTATGTACTGATCGAGAGAGGGGGAGTATATGTCTAAGGAGTTTCATACATACATGGCTGATCATGGAATAAAACACAATGTACTGTGCCCTATACACCTCAGAAAAATGGTCTAGTTGAACGCAAAAACAAGTCTCTCGTGGGAGATAGCACGTTATATGGTCAAAAGCTAGAAGTTACCTCATGGTTTTTGACTAGAAGCAATCATGTGTGTAGCATATGTTTTGAACATATGTCCTACAAAGTCTTTGCATACAATTATGCCTTTTGAAGCTTGGAATGGTAGAAAGCCCTCTATGTCTCATATATGCATTTTTGGTTGTCTTGCTTATGTACTTATGCTTGAGAAAAATCGCAGCAAGCTTGATGAGATAAGGCTGTTAAATGTATTTTTGTGGGGTATAGCTCAGAAAGTAAAGGTTACTATGTCTCTATTATCCTACTGCCAAGCAAATTCTTATGTGTAGAGATTTTGTATATATGGAAGATAAAATTCAACCCTTGCTTTCATGTAAAAAATAGCAAAATGAATGTTCACTAGACGTATTCAATACTCTCCTTCTACTCTTCAATGCAGGACACATTAATGTAGAGCATTGGGGTACTCAAAGGAATGCTGAAAATCAGCCCACACATTAAAAATTAGCATGCTTTCAGCCCATAGATCAGCCTATTGATGAGGCAAATGTGGATGACGAAGTTAATGAGGAAAGAAGGAAAATTGAGGAGTCAGAAAGTATGCCAAAATGGCTGGCGCAAACATTACATGATAGAAAATTGGTCGCTCCTTTGCCTAGCAGAACATGTGCAAGTTCTCATCATGCATCTCATGTTGATGCAGGTCATGCTCTTACTGCGAGTTTATGTAATGAAGAGGAACCTGTCTTCTTTGATGAAGCAATGGAATCAAAACAATGGATGAATGCTATGTAATCTGAATATAATGTTTTGCTCAACAATGGATGAATGCTATGTAATCTGAATATAATGTTTTGCTCAAAAATGGTACTTGGGAGTTATCATTTGCCTCATTGGGCAAGAAGGCCATTGGCATGAAATGGGTTTACAAGCTTAAATGTAAAGCTGACAGTAGTAGTATCGAGCGAGTATCAAGCGATACAAAGCGAGTATCAAGCAATACAAAGCAAGTAGTATCGAGCGATACAAAGCAAGGCTTGTTGCAAAGGGTTATGCATAGGAAAAAGGCATTGACTATGGTGAGATGTAACATGCGGAAGCTCTGGGGAGTCTTCTTTCAGCCCTAAACACTCTTGGAAAACCTTCTGATGCAAAAACGCACCATCTGATGCAAAAACGCAAGTAGAGAGAGAGTAGAGAGAGAGTGAGAAGTGCTGGAAATTCAGTATAATCTATGCTACAAAAAGGGTACATGTTTGCAGCCATGGGCTGCCTTCATAAAAAGGTGGTTAACCCTAAAATCTGTCCCCTATGGGACCTCTAAGGATCCAAACCCCTAGTGGGATTGAATGATTAAACACAATGAGCACTTGGGCTATTTATAGCCTTTGAAATCCATGTGGAACTGGCCGACTGCCGGTCGGCCAGTAATAAATGCATAAAATGTCATTTAATACATCCGACTCCTCCTTGTTCATGATGCGCAGCCGACTGGTCCTCCTTCCTGTTCATGATGAGCAGCCAACTGGTCCTCTTGCTGGCGCCTGCTGCTACCCCTATTTCTGGTTCAGCCGACCATGTCCATGAGCAGCTTACAGCCACTTGTCCTTCAGCTCGAGTCTACACTGCCAACAGTTTCTCTGTGCTCTACTAACCTGGTTCTGCTCTTTATCTGGCTGCCTCTTTAGGATCTAGCCTGGAGAATGTCCATGGCATCTATGATGCACATGACATCCCCCTCTGCTAAACTTGATGACGGGAATCCAACCTGCTTTTGGATGACTGTCATCATCCCAACCCTTTTCCCGAAGTCCCTCTGTCATCCATCCATCCCTGGCAACCCTTTTTCTCTGAAAAACCGGCCTGTTCTCCAAACCACTCTGCCTCTGATGAAGATCTATGCATCTAGTTTTCCTCTAGTCCACCATCCATTCCTGCCCTAACTCTGAACACCGTCTTGGTCTTCATTCCTGGAACTGAGTCTGGCACTCTCACATCACCCTTGGAGGATCAACCTCCCTTGGGACCGTTACCTGAGAACCTATCTGGCTCACGGAACTGCCATCCCCATCTGGCACTGTGGAACACCACCAACAAACCTCCTGGGAGTTCTTCCCGCTTCTGTGCTCCTCGCCTTGCGCTTCGAATCCGTGTACTTTCCTGTACCTTGGACATGTACACCATCATATGGGACTGAATCAGTGTTTAGCTTTGCTGAGCCTGATGCTCTGATAGCAATGTAACATGCGGAAGCTCTGGGGAGTCTTCTTTCAGCCCTAAACACTCTTGGAAAACCTTCTGATGCAAAAACGCAGGTAGAGAGAGAGTAGAGAGAGAGAGTGAGAAGTGCTGGAAATTCAGTATAATCTATGGTACAAAAAGGGTACATGTTTGCAGCCATGGGCTGCCTTCATAAAAAGGTGGTTAACCCTAAAATCTGTCCCCTATGGGACCTCTAAGGATCCAAACCCCTAGTGGGATTGAATGATTAAACACAATGAGCACTTGGGCTATTTATAGCCTTTGAAATCCATGTGGAACTGGCCGACTGCTGCTGGTCGGCCAGTAATAAATGCATAAAATGTCATTTAATACATCCGACTCCTCCTTGTTCATGATGCGCAGCCGACTGGTCCTCCTTGTTCATGATGCGCAATTGACTGGTCCTCCTTCCTGTTCATGATGCGTAGCCAACTGGTCCTCTTGCTGGCGCCTGCCTGCTGCCCCTATTTCTGGTTCAGTCGACCATGTCCATGAGCAGCCGACAGCCACTTGTCCTTCAGCTCGAGTCTACACTGCCAACAGTTGCTCTGTGCTCTATTAACCTGGTTCTGCTCTTTATCTGGCTGCCTCTTCAGGATCTAGCCTGGAGAATGTCCATGGCATCTATGATGCACATGACATGAGACTTGTGCATCCACATGTCATATGACTACCATGTAGAGTATCATTGCATATTAGCATCATATAAAGGTTGGAATATATGTGAATTAGACATCAAAACTACTTTTTTGAATGGAGATTTTCATGAAGAGGTCTATGTATCTCAACCTCATGGTTTTATTCAGAAAGGTCAAGAATCAAAGGTATACATATTGAAAAAATCTTTGTATAGTCTTAAGCAGGCTCCCCCAAAGCTTGCCAAAGCATGGTATGAGAAGATACATGCATGGTTGGTTGCACAAGGTTTTTGCAACAATCCTACTAACAGTACCCTCTACATTAAGAGAGGACTAAAGATAAATTTTTGGTCATTGTACTCTACTTGATGACATGCCTGATGATCATCATATTAGCTAATTTACAGGGGGGTTTTGAAATATCAGATCTTGGCTCATTGCAGTATTATTTGGGCATTGAGTTTCGACAGTGTAATGATGGTATTATTATGTTGTAGACACAATACATAGAGGCATTGTTGAAGAGGTTCAATCTTGGAGACTACAAACATGTTGCTACACCTATGACACCTAGTTTGTGACTTAGTCTTAAAGATGTAGGTGACCCTTTTGATGCTGGCCTATATCAAGAAGCTATTGGATGCCTTATCTTCTTATCTAACACCAGACTTGATATTGTCCACAAGTGGTTTTTGCTTATGTCTTGGTGATTCATGTATATCATGGCTCAACAAGAAGCAACCCACTATGACCACATCTAGTTGTGAAGCTGAGTACATGGTAGTTTTTACAGCTACAATTGAGTATGTTTGGCTCAAATGTCTTATTTGCTGATTTGGGTATTAGTGAGTCCTTAGCCACTACCATCTTTACTAATAGTCAGAACGCTATGGCAAAGGAATCCACTTTTCATGCTCGCACAAAGCACATTGAGGTGCATTATCATTATGTCAGAGAGAGATACTCAGCAGGGGAAATCAGCTTGGCTTATGTGACAACAAAGGACAATATGATAGATTTATTCAGTAAGGCTCTCTCATGAGAGAAGTATGAAGCTTTTTGCAAAGCTTTAAACTTAGTTTGGGCTACCTCTCACACTCCAAAGACCTTGGCATATCTCTATACTTTTAGTGCCAACTCACCCCTTGTTCACATTATCACTTCTAGGGGGGATTTATAGTAGCCATATTTGGTAGTGATGTGTGTGAACACACTACGACTAGCCAAGACCTTTTTTCCTCTTTAGGAGGTTTCTTGCCACGTGCTAGTATACACCCATCTTGGGGTACACTTATCTATTTTTGTACAGTACACATTTATTATCTATCTATCATCTCATTATGTTGTCCCTTGATCTTCTCCACTATGTGTGTGTGTGTGTGTGTGTGTGTGTGTGTGTGTGTGTGTGTGTGTGTGTGTGCACGCGTGTGCGCATTCTTGTGATCCTATTGCTAACACTTAACATCTTTCCACATTGTAGGGGTTCTTCACAACAATGGCCCTATTGGCATGTTAATTTGTGATGATAAAAATGACATAAAAGTGGTCATATCCCATGGGATCTTTGTGATTTGTTGTTCTATGGTAGGGTTTGCTATGTAATCCTCTTGAAAGAAGGATTTTGGGTTTGCTATATAATCCTCTTGAAAGAAGCATCTTGGGTTGCTATATAATCCTCTTTAAAGAAGAATCTTGGGGAGGAAAATTCATATTCATTCACAAACATCCGTGTCATGAGGTTATCTCTCCGAAGCTAAGATCTTTCTCCTTTTACTCAAAGATGGGCTTCAGTATATTTAATCCTCTTTCCTTTCCACTTTCTTGGCATGGGTACAATGTATCCGGTGCCTTGCTAGTCCTTAATGTCTCCTCAAATTGCACTTGACATTTTTCTACTAGGTCTTTAGCTATTCCTCCTTTACTCTTAGTTCTGAAGGAGTACCTTCTACCCACTCCTTGACATCTTCCCACAGTGTAGGGGTGCTTCACAAAATGGAACTAGTTAATTTGCAACCTAGTGGCATTAGTCTCATCACTTTCATAGTAATGGCCTGGTTGATTTACTGGGGCATGTATAAATGTGGGAACACTACCATACTTCTCCCTTGGTTGGGGTAGGCCTTCGGTGTTATAATGAGGTATAACTCTTTTTTAGTAAACTCTTAGTTCTGAAGAAGTACCTTCTACCCACTCCTTAACATCTTCCCACATTGTAGGGGTGCTTCATATCAATGGCCTTATTGGCATGTTAATTTGTGATGATAAAAATGCCACAAGAGTGGCCATATCCCATGGAATCTTTGTGATTTATTGTTTTATGGTTGGGTTTGCTATGTAATCCTCTTGAAAGAAGGATCTTGGGTTTGCTTTATAATCCTCTTGAAAGAAGCATCTTAGGTTGCTATATAATCCTCTTGAAAAAAGGATCTTGGGGAGGTAAATTCATATTCATTCACAAACACCCATGCCATGAGATCATTCCCAAAGCTAAGCTCTTCCTCCTTTTGCTCAAGGATGGACCCAAGTATATTTAATCCTCTATCCTTCCTCCTTTTGCTCAAGGATGGACCCAAGTATATTTAATCCTCTATCCTTCCCACTTTCTTTTGGCATGGATACAATGTATTCGGTGCCTTGTTAGCCCTTAATTTCTCCTCAAATTTCAATTCACATTTTTCTACTAGGTCTTTAGCTATTCCTCCTTTTGAATTTTCTTCTTCTTTGGTGTTTAGATATTTACTCACTCCTTAAGGAGTTACAAATGACGTGATGATCCTTCTTTTTAGGATTTGTCTTCATTTACTATAGTAAAATACCATATTCACTAGACTTTATTGCCTTTGAATCTATGGTTCCTTCATTTGAACCACCTTGAGACCATAGCTTCACCCTTCCCTACTTTCTTAATCTACCTTCTTTAGAGGCTAAGATTGCTCAACTGAATTTAATTGTTTAATTTGTACGACCAATTTTTAATCAAGTAATACACTCCACATTTGGAATATGTATAAGCTGAACTGCTCATTATTTGCATAAAATCATGTGGTTGAGCTAGTATACTTGCCTTGAGCAAGCATTGAGCAACTTGGTGAGGTCCTTTTGATAGTGAAAACATTGCATTGGGACCCTCCATAGAGTAGAGTGAATGTCACATCCTTTCTACTAATTAAAACACTGGTATACTATGAATAATGTAAAAGTCAGGCACAATATCTTTACAGCTCTTCATAATTATCAGTGTTTGATTCTAACTTGCAAGAATATTCACTTTCTTCTAAACGGTTCTTTGATCAAAATGTGATTTCACTGCTAGTGTAAGCTTAGGAGTGGTCGTGGTGGTAAGCCTGGTGGTGGTATAGATACGGTGGATACTCTATACATTAGATAATTTTGCACATTTTGTATGGGCCGCAATAGCATAAACATTTAGTACTGGTAAAAGCCAAAGCATGCCTTAGTTCAGATAGTTAATGAGCTATTGATTGTGATCAAGGGAACCTATAGATGATGGTATATCATGATTCCATAAACACATACAATGAGCATAGTCATGCATTTATTTGGGTTGCAGATGCAAGCACTCAATGCTCATGTGCTTTTATCTACATATCGACATGAACACCATGTTAGCTCTCTTCTTGGGTAGAGATACACGTTACCTAGTGACTCTCTCTTATTAGGTAGAGATGCACGTTACCTAGTGACTCTCTCTTATTAGGTAGAGATGCACGTTACTTGGCGACTCTCTCTTATTGGGTAGAGATGCATGTTATGGGGCGACTCTCTCTTACCTCTTTTAACTTTAGCTTTTATAGTATGGCCATGCTTAATTCACAGTCATGTTGTTTACTAATTTTTTACCCCATATTCATGACATCCGAGAAGGTGCAACCACCATTGATGGGGGCTTTGTGTCATTTGGCTAGGGTAAATCATGTTATCTTCAATTTCTATGCATCATATATCCATAGAAGATGGTCTAGATAAGCGCATTGAATAATCATGCATCTTTGAGGCTTAAACTCCATTACAGAAGCACGAAAATAATGTCATCTATCAAGTTTACATCGAGATCCCAAGTGTTTTAATTAAGAGATATAATCTTTCATCAACTCATGCTCTTATTGCTTAATATTATGGAGTTGTGCCGCTAGGCTCCATTCACTACAACTTAGCACGAATATTTTTTTAAGCCAAGTGAAGATAACTTTATCCTCAAGCTTCAAGGTTCTATACCACCAGTGAGACTCCCCATCTAATGTTAGAGAAGAAGAATGAATCTTTGTTAATCTTCATTAGATCATCTATTGTCATCACATGTCTCACAAGTTGCCTCAAAGATTTCTAATCTCAAATTTGTAATATGATGTGTCTTGTGTTAGCCTTGGTGCATTAGTTTTTCCCAATTGTCACCCCCCTTCTTGTTTCCATATCCATTCTCAATAGATCAATTGGGCTAGTTGTTGCGACCATTAACAAGGTTGGTACTAGAAAACAAGTTGTGTTGGGTCTTCAACCAGGTTTTACCAGATTATATCGGATTAAACACCCTCCTTCCTCATTCACTACCCCTTCTTGGGATCAGGCACATATTGAGGTGGTGTAGACCCCAGTTGGGCATAACAGGGGTGTGTTCTATTGATCCTTGGACTTCCTCGAGACAGGATTTCTCGTGTGGCTTTGTGACAACACTATCTACATGTGTGCGAGAAACTCAGGGGTGGTCCGACAATAGATTTTAAATATTTTCCTTTGTGTGTACAATCCTTTCATACTTTGGCTCTACAATTTTAATTTGTGTAGCTATCTCCCAACCCTCCCTACAGCCTTCTAAAATTGACTCTAAAGGTGACATACCCTCCTCTAAGGATTTGGCTAGATATTGGGCTTGTGTAGCTACACCTTCTTGAAGCTAAAGCTAAAACTCAATAGGTTTAAAAGTTAGTAATCTCTCATTGTTTCTCCATTCACTCAACATTAGCTCGTTGCACATCAAAGCACCTTGCTCTCTGCGAGTAAATATTTGAGTTTGTGGTTTTGCTTCTTTGATTTTCTTATTAGCTTCCATTTCCTCTATAGCAAGAAAGAATGCTTCCCAATCCTAAGGGGACCATCACTCCTATGCGAGGAGTGACATGTGGTTGTCTTTACACAAATACAATTAGGAAAGTAGTGTTTAAGTGTTTTCCTACCCTCAACACTTGTTAATCTCGTGCTCATTTCTTGAACATAGTCAAATGATTGAGCTTCTTGATCAATCTTTAGTTGTAACCCAAATCATCCTTTGGTGTAGTCCAAAGGATATTAGATCTTGTTGGAGGAGATACAATCATCTCATCCACTTACTCCTCAATTTTTGGAGCATTCTCCAAACGTATTAGGCCTTGTGGGAGAAGATATGATCCTCTCATCCACTTGTTACTCAATTCTTGGAGCATTCTCCATAGATTCCTTATTGCTAGTTTTCAATAGATTCTAGTCCTCTCTAGGCAAGCACACTAGGGTAGTTACAGTCATTGGCAAAGTTAGTACTAGAAAACAAGCTATGTTGGGTCCTTGACTAGGTTTTACTAGATTAAACGATGCCTTTCCTCATCCTTTACCCCTCATCCTTGACTAGGCATAACAAGAGTGTGTTCTATTGGTTCTTGGATTTCCTTGTTGGCGAGAGTTCTCATGCGATTTTGTGACAACACTATCTACATGTGTGCACAGAACTTGGGGTGGTCCAATAGGAGGTCTTCAATATCTTCTTTATATGTGTACAATCCTTTCATAACCTTAGGCCTCATACTTTGGCTCTACAATGTCATGTTACATAGCTATCTCCCACCAACCCTCCCTAGCGCCTTCTCTAAGGCTTTAGCTAGATCTTGGGCTTGTGAAGCTTAGGAAAGAATCCTTCTCTAATTCTAAGAGCATTGGCATCATTGGCATCATCCCTCCTAATGAGAGAAGTGAAATGTGGTTTGTCTTTGCAAAAATGTTGTTGGAGGTAGTATTGTTTGAGTTATTGGAGGTAGTATTGTTGTTGGAGGTATTATTGACTTCACCTTTTACAAATGACGACTCAAATCAACCTTTGCCAATGTACCCTTAGTCTATCCTTTTCTAATGTGCATGATTCTCCCCTTGCTCTACTCATGTTGCACCCTCACACATCGCATTTCTCAACATTCTTAACAAAGAAAAATTGAAGTATAATGTGGCTTTAAACCTTGTGATGTGAGTAACAGACTTGAACCTTGAGGGGCTCAATCTTAAGTTTGAGTCTCTTGCCAAAATCAACCTACTTTTATGTCTTATTGGTAGGGCATCTTGGTTTTAAAAAATTGAAGCATGATGTGGCTTTAAGCCTTGCGAAGCGAGTAAAAGGCTAAATAAAGATGGGCTCAATCTTATTTGAGCCTAGTGGTAAAAATAACTTGCCCATATCCGCTCGACAAATGGCACTATTGATTTCCCAATGATGAAGAAAAAGATAAGTATCCTGGTGGTACGTATACATACATACACGTGTGTGTGTGTGTGTGTGTTCACATGTGTGTTTTTATACGTACACACATAACACATGTGTGTGTGTGTGTACACGTGTGTGTGTGTGTATCTAATGTATACATACAGATATACATATTATATATATATGTGTATATATATACATATATACATATACATACATATGTGTGTGTGTGTGTGTGTGTGTGCTCTCTCACACAAACATATATATGCATACAATTTTTACAATTTTTAAGGTGGACGAATCAAATTTTTAATTTAAGGATTGGACATTCCCATCTAGTGTATTTTCTTCCTCACCTTCTTTATAATTTAATAAGCTTTATCTAATAACATTAAAAGATAAGTAAAATACTAGATGGCCTAACTTAAAACTTTTTAAATCATTAAACATAACTTCTTCTTTTTTTTCTTTTTCTTTGTTCTTTTAAATCTAGGCTTGAAAGTAGAAAATAGACATGTTATCACCCCCACATACACAAGTGCCATCACTAGCACAGGGTAGATTAGAACCCACAACCTAGGGAACTCTAGAATACAGAGTTCAAATTATAGAGAGAGAGGGGGGGCAGGGGTGTGTGTGTGTGTGTGTGTGTGTGTATATATAGAGAGAGAGAGAGAGAGAGAGAGAGAGAGAGAGAGAACTGAGAGAATCAAAGGGGGAGTGAACATGGAATGGGAACCATGGTGGTCCGAAGCATATGGGAACCCTAAACATGGTTATCTCGCAAGCAACACCTAGTAGGGAATGGACGGTGAAGGGCCTGCCGTTTGAGAGTCAGAAGAGCCGTGAGCTACTGGCATGAACTGCTAGTTCAGAGAGGGTGAGACTTAAGCAACTTGTGTTCGGGACTTAGCCATGAGAAGAAAGTGGTGAGATGAAAAAAAGGAGAAGACCAGAAGATTCGACTGTTGAAGCTCCCTGTAACCTAGATGGCAAAAAGGAGAAAACCATGCTCCATGTAAACTGCCCAAGGGGCGCTGGAGGTGGGAGAGTGTGGCCCTTCTGCAAGAAATTAACAGAGGCAGCCTCAGTCGGCATCCTTCCAGTAAGGCAAATAAAGTGAAACTTGGTGCTCATTGTTCTGCTAAAAGGCTTGGTCAGAGCATCTTCCTACTTAGAAAGGCCACACACACAATCTTCATGGGGTCTTCTCAGTCAATTGTAAAGCTTAGAAAGGCCTACCAGAAGGTTCAACCTTATGTGGTAATTTGACACTAAAACAACAGGTTCAGATCTCTGGAAAACTTGGTATAATTCTCACTCAAGAAAACTTGGTATATATGAGTGCCCTCCAAAGCCTCTGTGCATCTGGCTTTCTAAATCTGCCATGCTGTGATTCTGGCAATGATTTCTCGAGTCCTAAGAGGTGTCAATGCTCTATGAGTGTGGTGGTAAATACTGTGACTAAGGAAAATCCCAAAGTGCACCACTTTGAGCCACACCTCCATGCACCAAAATGACAGGAGATCAACACCAAAGATAGCTCTCCAGTGATCAGTAGGGAGCCCACCATGTAAGTATAGCCAGAAGAAGTAAGAGATATGGCTTCTCCTGTATGAATGCTAAAGTCTATGCTAGAATCTCCTCTAGATGGAAGGGGCGCCTCCCAATGTGGTCTTTGAGAGTGGGAGAAAGAGCAGATGAGCATTACACACAGTGTAGTTGAAAAAAAGGTAAGCTCTTCATGAGGTTGGCAAGCTCAATCCACTCCCAATCACTACAGTCCCAAAGAAGATACCTAATGGGACAACCATCATATAACCATCACCTCCCTCCAGCACCCCCTCCTACGCTGCCCGCTCACCCTCCCCTGCCTGGGCACAGCACTCCCCGCCCAGGCAGCCTCTCCTTCGCCTCCCCCCGCCCCCTTCTCGCCTCTCCTCCTGTCCGCCTGTGCCCCCCTCTTCCACTTCCCATCAGTGCCCCCCCTTCCTCTTCGCCTTTGCCACAACGGTGATAGGCCTCCCTCAGTACCTTCAAGGAACCCGCCCCCTGCTAGAGACCGTTACCTCGTCAAGATCCCCCTCCAAGTTTTCAGTTTCCCAAGAGGCTCACTGACCCTCCAGAGTCTACGGTGGGCCTGTCCTCGCAGCCCCCCCTTCACAGGTGAACCCTACCCCCTCTTCTCAGCCCTTGCCCATCCCACACCCCCTGCGTCCCCCCCCCCCCCCCCTTCCCTCTTCCCCGCCGCCCACTCTGACTCTCCCCCATGTAGCTCCCTCTGCTCCAGTTGTATCCCCCCCACTTCTGCCTCTCCAGAGCACTCCCGCCGCCCTCCGACCATGCCAGACCCAGAGCTCAATAAGAAACATTTTTTTTTTACGTTTTTTAAAAAATGTTTGGAGATCAGGCAAGGGAGATGGTGTCCTGTAGCCTGGAGGTGCTACTCTTTGTGTTTCTTCATGTTTCAGTGGCAATATCACATCCCCCTCCTATAGATACCTGCATTGTGACAAGTGGAGTCCACAGTATGCATACTCCTGGGCTCGAACAGAGTGGCTCCACATAAAGGCCATGGCTTCACATGGAGGCCAAGATTCATGCCCATCTGGTGCAGCTTCACCCGAGGACCGAACTTAGTTATGCGGATTGTCTCATAAAACATTTAGGGAGCCCACAATGTTTTCAAAGGTGTGGTGCCTTAGAGAGGACAATGTGCAGGATGGGTTTCCCGGAGGAGTGGGTCCGAGGTGTTTCAAGACTCTACTCGGCTTCACACAACTAGGTTCTTATTCACAAAGCGAGAGGTGACAGATTTCCGCTTTCTCACTCGGTCCGGCGGGGCTACCCTCTAGCACCTCATCTCTTCATGTTTGTCCCCGAGGCCATGAGTAGATTTCCTCCCCTGGGCAGTAGCTGGCCCCTCTTCTTTTGAGCATTTGAAAAAGCTGCTATACTTGAGTTTTACCAAGCTTTCCTTAGCTGGCCGGGTTGTGCTGGCGGAACTAGGTTCTTCTCGCTACCATGTGGTACATCACCTTCTACTAGTCTCTCTCTTGGGCCTGTATTGGTCAGGTTCAAAGTTTGATCCGGAAAGGGGGGCCTGGGCATCATTGACCCCTTCATCTAGAGCCGTGTCCTGTTGGGCAAGTTGATTGTTCGAGGTCTTCTTTCATGTGGTGAGCCTTGGAAGGACTTCCTCCTAGCTAGGATCTCCGCCTGCACCCCAATCTTGGGAGGCCCTTGGCCTCAAAACACGAGATGGATTTTCACAGAGATGTGGACACGTGACTTTAGCCCAACATTTGAGGACAAATTTGCAACCAATCTCTTGCGTGCTTGGGATCATCTCAAGCCAATCCTTCAACAATCAACCCCAATAGCTTCGGAGGACAATCTCCGATAACCTCTGATCTGGAACCCCATGGTTCGTCTGTCTAGTGGTCACATGCTTGGGGCTCACCCGCACGTATCGTGAGGAGTTTTGAGCATGGGCCCCGCTAGGTCACTCAGAGATTGGCCCACCCCCCCCCAAGAGGCCCAAGAGAGGGGCTTTACAAGGATCCCAAACAAACACAGGCAAAGCCTCGACATTGGCCCCTCCCCTCCCTCGAGAGTGGCTAGCCTCGATACCAGACTCTCCTCCCCCGCAATGGATAAGAGCGTTCACCCAGCACGATATACCCCTAGTAGTTCATGGCGCAGATGAGAGTTCCGTCTTACTCACCTTCTCTAATGGGCTCCATGGCTAATTGGAGAGAGCAGAGACCCCCCTTATAGGATTTCACAGGATACACCTTGTAGAGGGTGAGGGTGATTGGTTTTTGTTGAGATATCGAGCTCTAGTGAGGCGGTGGACACTGATGACCCGCCTGGGGGATAGGCCCCGCACTTACACCACTGGCATGGTTGGTGAGATCTTGGGTGATATGCGGCCAGTGGGATGACAGGCTGTGTGACAGCCATTCTAGAGACTGGCATAGTTATAGCGCCAGCTCATTTTAGTCGGGTTCACACTATAGAGAACCCGTGTATGTATTGGTTGAGTACCTTTCATATTGTGTGTACTCTTATTCTTGTATATGGTGTGTTGAGAGTTGAGTAGAGAATAAGAAGATTTTCAGCCTCTCACCTTGTGTGTTCTCTATTAGGGTTTTGTGAGTGTGTGTGTGTGCTTGCAAGAGCTCAAGCTCTCTTCCCCCCTGCATCTTTTCATGGTATCAGAGCCTGGTTCGTGCTAAGGGCTGAGCTGCAAGCAAGAGAACCACAAGAAGCGGTACGAGGGTAAGAGCTACAACTACTCTTCCCTATTGTGTTGGTGACTACACCCTTGTCGGGAGCTCTACGGGAGGCACCGGCAAACGATCTCCGATTGAGGAGCTTTCTTCGAGGCAGTCCTTTGGACTGCAATTTTCGGGCCGAAAACGCGTTTCAGGCGCGTCTGGACCTCCGTTTTTCAGAAAGCAGGCGATTTCGAGCACTGCGGGTAAGTCATCGATTCACTGCAGAACTCTGTTTTAAGAACTGCAGGAAGACAGATTGACTGTGCAGACACTGTGGGTGCTGCAAAGAGGTCTACAGTTGCCATTGGGTGTATGTATGTGCATTGAGGTCACTGGTTGTGACATTTGAGTGGATAGCAGTACCGCTGTGCAGAAAATACAGTTTGTGCAGAAAAAACCAGAGTGCATTTTCTGGTAAAATTGTGTGTTTTGCAAGATGTCTAATGATGGCATAACACAGATTGTGGCTGAGAAGCTGGATAAGAATAACTTCCATGCTTGGAGGTTCAGGTTGACGAATTTCCTGATGGGAAAAGGCTATTGGGACTACATAGAAGGTGAGCATGAAGAGGCACCGGAGATATCGGACATAAATCCTACTGCTGCAGATGTGAAAGAGTTTAAAGACTGGAACCAAGGAGCCAGGAAGGTTATGTATTGGCTATCCATTAGCATACAGGACACCATGATTGGGCACATTCAGGATGCCAAGTCCCCCAAGGAGGCGTGGGACACCTTGGTAAAGCTTTATGAAACAAATACCAAGGCACGTAAGATACAGTTGAAGAATGAACTTCATACTGTGGAGAAAAAGAGCATGTCTGTGAATGACTATGCGCTGAAGATAAAGGGTATTGTGGAATCCCTTGCATCTATTGGTGTGTCAGTAGATGATGATGACAAGGTGGAAGTCTGTTTACGTGGTCTCGGGCCACAATACAAGGCGTTTAAGACGTCTATTCAGACTCGGGAAAACATTCCCAACTTTACAGATTTGGTGTCTATGCTGATTATCGAAGAGAAGAGCTTGGGTGAAGACCAACAGTCTTCACAAAGCAAAAACAGTTCAGAGCAACAGGCCTTCTACACGAGTTCAGGAAGAGGACGAGGTAGAGGAGGCCGTGGACGCGGTCAAGGAGGTGGCCGAACAGGTAATCAGAATTATGGCCAGCAGCAGCAGCAACAACAACAGTCCCAGAATCAACAACAACAACAACACACAGGTGGAAGAGGCAAATTCAGAGGCAGGGGGAGTCAAAGAGGCCGTGGAAATTGGCAAAGGCAATATAATGATGCACGTGAATGCTACTATTGTGGTAAGCCAGGACATGTGCAGTCAGAATGTTATAAGAAACAGGCTGACATGCAAAATGGGAAAGTGCAGCAAAACAACTATGCATCCTCAAGCAGAAATAATGAGGACAATGAAAGGTTGTTTGTTATGCAGCATGTTGTAAATGCCATGTCTGAAAATGTTGATGCAGCACAAAAAGATAATGTATGGTATGTGGACTCAGGCGCTTCGAACCACATGACAAGTCATGGGGAGTGGTTCAAGGAGATGAAGAACCCGGAAAGACCAGGTTTTGTGGAAACAGGGGATGACACTGCTCATCCAATTGCCCACATTGGAGATGTGCCATTATCTATGCAGGATGGCAAAGTGAAGTACCTTGCAGATGTACTTCATGTACCGAACATAACAAAGAATCTGGTTTCAGTTGGCCAGATGATTGAGCAGGGTTTGCAGGTTCGGTTTAACCCAGATGGGTTTTATGTTGAAGATTTCAAAGACAAGTGCAGGTTGGTTGCAAAAGGCAACAGAGTGGGCAGAATGTTTACGTTGGATGTAGACATGCCTGAAATGAGTGCTGCGATGTTTGCAAATGGTTCAGGAGTTGTTGCAGACACAGACATATGGCATAAAAGAATAGGACATGTAAATGTGCAGAGATTGAAGTCTATGCAGACAAAAGGAATTGTGACAGGGCTGCCAAAATTTAAAGTGGAAGGTATGCAGAAAATATGTGAAGCATGCCAATTTGGGAAGCAAACAAAGCATGTGTTTCCACGTAACAGATATGTGAGCAGAAATGCACTAGATGTTGTGCATTCAGATGTATGGGGTCCTACGAAGACCGTGTCTATGGGAGGCTGCAGGTACTATGTCACTTTCATTGATGACCACACAAGAAAAGTGTGGGTATATTTCATGAAGGAGAAGAGTGAGGTGTTCACTCACTTTCAGAATTTCAGAGTTTTGGTTGAAAAGCAAACAGGGAAATATGTAAAGTGCCTAAGGTCAGATGGAGGGGGAGAGTACTTCTCCAATGAGTTCTCTGAATTTTTGAAGAAGAATGGAATTCGGAGACAGTATACATGCAGATACACTCCGCAGCAAAATGGAGTTGCTGAGCGGAAAAACAGGCACATTGCTGAGATTGCGCGGGCATTGATGGAAGAGAAAAATATGCCGCATTGCTATTGGGCTGAGGCTGTTTCTACAGCAGTATACATCATGAACAGGACTCCAACTGCAGCCATACATGATGTAACTCCAGAGGAGAGGTTTACTGGCAGAAAACCAGATTTGTCTCATCTGAAAGTTTTTGGATGCATTGCATATGTGCATGTGCCAGATGAGCTGAGAACTAAGCTGGATCCGAAAGCTGAAAAATGTGTGTTGATTGGATATTCCCTTGAGCAAAAGGGATACAGGTGTTATAACCCTGCTACACGTGAGTTGAGGGTAAGCAGAGATGTTGTCTTTGATGAGATGAGCAGTTGGTATGCTGCTGAAAAAGAAGCTATTGGGGCTGATGTGAGTGGAAGTGTGGTTGCACAGAATGCAGGTCAGCAATCACAGTCTTTGAGTGGACCAGGAGAGTCCTCATCTAGTGGGTCTGTTGATAGACCATGGAGTGGCAGGCTGCGTCATAATACCAGCCCTGCAAATGTGATTAGTACATCACGTAAAGGAAAAGAGAAAGTGGTTGAGCCCCTTGGTATGCCTGACATTTCTGCAGGGCATTCTCATGTTGATGGAGAGTCTAGTGGCTCAGATATGAGCCTTGATGAGGAGCTTGGGATCCCAGCTATGAGAACACCTGGTGTAAAGAAGGCTATGGAAGCCATGAATGAGAAGCTGCGAAGATCTGGGAGAGTGAGAAATCCTATGCAGAGATTTACATATGATGGTTATGTGGCACATCATTATGCATATATGGCAAAAGTTGTGCAGGTTGTAGAGCCCACATGCATTGATGAGGCTGTTGGAAATGTGTGTTGGGAGAAAGCTATGGATGAGGAGATGGATGCACTATATGGAAATGAAACTTGGGATTTAGTGCAATTGCCTGAAGGCAAGAAAGCCATTGGATGCAAGTGGGTGTACAAAGTTAAACATAACAGTGATGGAAGCATAAACAGGTACAAGGCTAGATTGGTAGCCAAAGGATATGCGCAGACATATGGGATTGATTATGAGGAAACTTTCAGCCCAGTTGCCAAGATGGCAACGGTGAGAGTTGTGATAGCAGTGGCTGCGTCAAAGCAATGGTCTTTACATCAGATGGATGTAAAGAATGCATTCTTGCATGGGGATTTGCAAGAAGAGGTGTATATGTTGCAGCCACCTGGTTATGAAGATGTGGGTCACCCCGAGCATGTTTGCAGGTTGAAGAAAGCCTTGTATGGCTTAAAGCAAGCACCAAGAGCATGGTCTGACAAGATTTCGGAATATCTTGTCACTATTGGCTTTCATGTAGCCAATGCAGATTTCTCATTGTATGTGAGACATGGTGATAGAGGAGTTGTGCTTGTTGTCATCTATGTAGATGACGATCATTACGGGGGACCATGATGCAGAGATCTTTGATGTAAAGATCTTGCTTAGACAGAAGTTTGAGATGAAGGATCTGGGGGAGCTCAGATATTTCTTGGGCATTGAGGTGATTAGGTCACCACATGGTATTGGATTACTGCAGAGACAGTATGGCTTGGACATGTTGTCCAAGTATGGTATGACAGGCTGTAAGCCTATTTCTGTGCCATTGGATCAGAATGGCAAGTTGAGTGCAGATTCAGGAGAGATCTTGGAGGATCCTACTATGTACAGGAGCATAGTAGGAAGTTTGATCTACATGACGATCACCAGACCAGATTTGAGCTATGTTGTTGGGTTGGTGAGTCAGTTTATGCAGGTTCCACGGAAACCGCATTTGGATGCTGTGAGACGCATACTGAGGTATGTGAGGTCTACTTTGCATTGTGGACTATTCTATGAGACTGGGACAGAGATATGTGTACATGGGTACACAGAAGCTGATTGGGCTGGTAGTATCTCAGACAGAAGATCTACCAGTGGATTCATGTTTTCTTTGGGGAGTGCTGCTGTGACTTGGAGCAGCAAGAAGCAGCCTACAGTTGCTCTATCGAGTACAGAGGCCGAGTACAGAGGAGCTGCTATGGCAGCCTGTGAGGTAGCTTGGTTGAGAAAGCTACTTGCAGATTTGGGTCTATCAGTGGATAGACAAGTTGTCAGTTTCTGTGACAACATTAGCAGTATACAGTTGGCCAGGAACCCAGTCTTTCATGCTCGTATGAAGCACATAGAGGTCCACTACCACTTCGTCAAAGAGAAGGTCTTGGCAGGAGACCTTGACCTTGTTTATGTCAGCACAGAGGATCAGGTAGCTGACATCTTCACCAAAGCATTGGGTACAGAGAAGCTCCGCAGATTCAGGGCTTCGCTTGGTGTACATGAGATGGAGTTGAGCTCGAGGGGGAGTGTTGAGATATCGAGCTCTAGTGAGGCGGTGGACACTGATGACCCGCCTGGGGGATAGGCCCCGCACTTACACCACTGGCATGGTTGGTGAGATCTTGGGTGATATGCGGCCAGTGGGATGACAGGCTGTGTGACAGCCATTCTAGAGACTGGCATAGTTATAGCGCCAGCTCATTTTAGTCGGGTTCACACTATAGAGAACCCGTGTATGTATTGGTTGAGTACCTTTCATATTGTGTGTACTCTTATTCTTGTATATGGTGTGTTGAGAGTTGAGTAGAGAATAAGAAGATTTTCAGCCTCTCACCTTGTGTGTTCTCTATTAGGGTTTTGTGAGTGTGTGTGTGTGCTTGCAAGAGCTCAAGCTCTCTTCCCCCCTGCATCTTTTCAGTTTTCATGCACATGAGTAGCACATCGACCCTCCACCGACCAAGGTGGTCAGAGAGAGACCATGGTGGTTATGGATTTGGGAGGGTCGACCTCTAACAAGTCTTTAGTGGGATCCGAGAGAATCGACATGGCATGATCCAAAGGATAGTGAGGAGACGCCTAGCACCCCCTTTTTTGCTTACACTGCACGGCTAAACCGTAGGGTTCAAATGTGAAAGGTTGAGGGCATCGACATGGGATGATCCCGAGGATAGTGAGGAGACGCCTAGCACCCCCTTTTTTGCTTACACTCCACATCTCAACCATAGGATTCAAATGTGAAAGGTTGATGGCACTCCAACAGCAACAGGACACTGGCGGTCCCAAGGCCTCTCGCCTCACTTCCTCTTAGCTTTTTGGAAGCGGCTGTGAGATAGTTTTTGGCCCCAGAAGATCACTCTCTTCATGTGGTGGCACATAGGAGCTTGGCAATTGGCACTTGGTTGGCCATTGGGGGTAGACCAACATTATGTTAAAGGTGTGGCCATCCCCAAGAGTCTCAATGTCATTGTTTGTGGGATTACTCAAAGGCTCAGCAAATCAGGCAAAGGATCCTACACATTTTCACTATGGATCGGGGCCCCGCCTGTATTGTTACATGGGGCACAGTTACTTGGGCCACTAACACCACGATTGTCATGGCATATGAGGAGGAAGGTGGGGGACTAGCGCTTCAAGTCCCTCACCTTTGTATTTCTACAGTGCCAGTTCCAGCTCCTATACACGTCAATGGACAAGTTCTAGCCAAAGATGGGAGATTTGCAACAATATAGCTACGATGCAACGAAGCCATTGAAGACACCCTCACCCCACCAACGGAGTCTATCCGGAGCATCCGGCTCGATATCATTCATACCCTCTATGGGGAGTGGTGGGGGTAACCAAGGTGGCTCAAACCGCACGCGGAAGCACCGAGAGGCCTTCCTGAGGATCTAGCATCATTGTCCCTTGCTTACAGATAGTGGTAGCAAGCCTACTTGGTATTATAGACCACCTATGATTGTTTCTCCCTCCTCCCATTGTATGAGATATCCTTCTCCTCCTAGAGCGGCCAACCAGAGGAGAAAGGGCATCTTCCCCTTTTATGCATCTCGACTCACTTTCGATTTGGGGATGAGTTTGTACTTTGCCATTTTTGGTGTTTTCTCAATGACTAATAAAGGATCTTTTTCCCGTGGGAAAAAAAAAAGAGTGAACTTAAATTATGTGGTCTCTTCAATTTACGTCAATAGTGTATTTCTTAACGTAAAAGCAAAGCCATGCTCTCAATCTTTTTGTATTTGACTTGAGGATAAACATCATCTTAAATTAAAGAAAAACAATGTAACCCTATCAATCTCTCACACATCTATGGATATGCCCTATGCTTTTACAACACTAATAATACTCAATAGTCTTGTGGCTGATTTGCTTTTACAACGCTACTAATACTACATAGTCTTGTGGGCTGATTTGGCCACACACACGCTGAAATCTCGCTCTTGTCTCTTCCTCTATGGCATGGAGGATCTAGGACATTGAATATGCATTCTTTGTTCCCAAATGGTAAGCCTCACACAAAGGAACAAACCCTCCCAATAAGTGTTTTAACATTTTGGGTGTCTACATTTCATAGATCTTTGATGAAAGCTCAAAACCTTCAAAAGGAATCATGGGCAATCAACCTAATGACAAGCAGCCATGATTCACAGTACACATCTTGCTACCCCATAGCTAATACAAAATCTGTAACACACTGCAAAGCCACCTAAACAAACATTGACTCGTTTGCATACATGTTGCTAGCCCTTAAAAATTTTGACCCAAATGCAGTCCCAAAATCTCCAAAGGAAAATATCTCCGCAATTGAATGTAAAACTTGGTGTTCTTGTAACCCTTTGATGTTTCTATCCTTGAAATTTGATATTTTCATTAATTATTGTACAACTTAGATCAAAAGAGAAACATAACACAACCTGGCTTGACGATTTGCATTTACTTGACACCAAAATCAAGATGGTGTCCATGAAATCCTTGAGACTCAAAAACATCATGTCGACGCTTCCTTATCTGTGCATATCCCTTGAGACAGTTGGGCTCTTTAGAAAATGGAGTTACTGATCTTTGCATATCCCTTGAAACAGTTGGGCTCTTTAGAAAATGGTGTTACTAGTCAAGTTTTCATGAAAACTTCCATTGTTTTGGTGGCTGTCTTCTGATTACTAGTAAAACTGTTTTTATTCTCATACATTTTCCTCAACTCTACAAGAGGTTAACTTGCTTGTCTCTGCATGAAATTCAAATTCTGAGCCTGGTGTGCACACTAAACAAGTCCAAATCACTTGTTACCCATGAACCCACCGAGATCAATAGATTAGAAGTGTGGGACTAAGTGCGAATCATTTTCCAATAAGTGCGATCAATCACCTCAGGTTTCCGTGCCACAATCTACAGGTTTACATTGCATTGTTGCAAGAAAAAATTGTTGAAATTTACATATTTTGTCCAGTATGGTTTGTACTTCAACATGGCTAGTTCTAGCCAGGGCTTCATGTTGCCATTGTAATGCACTACAGCAGCGCCCTCTATGTCGTCAGGTTCAACGTGGGGATCATAACCTAGGCCAAGCACATGCCATGATCTATCCAGAGGATGAGTAAGATTATAGAATGTGATCAGCCCAGGTGGCAATGTCCCCAGCTTCCATAGATCCCTTTGCTCATTCTAGCAAACAAACGATTACAATCAGCCCACTTAGTGTGAGAAATGGAAGACACAGAAGCAGCAGTCAACAAGAAGAAAGTGCTTTTTACCAGACTCTGCCACTGGTGATATATGCCAGTGATGTCCCTCTTCTTCCACTCTTGGAGATCAAAGATGTTCATCCCATATGCCCAGCCACAGGCATTTGGACTGAAGTTTGCTGAAATCAGTGGATTCGAGAAGTTTAAGTACTTATCAAAACGATGAAAACTCTCTCCACAGGTCTCCACTGCTCCATTGACATTTCCGTGCAGGTCTATGGACCATAGTGGTGTCAAGTCCTTCTGCACCACAATGTCATCATCCAGAAAGAGGATTTTGTCGAGTTTTGGATAGACCTCGGGGAGATAAAAGCGCAAATGATTCAACATAGACAAGTACTTGGGATTCCGGTACTTGAGATTTGATGAAGCGTCTGTCAGAGTTGTGGGATGATCAGATTTGAAATAATACTCTTTCATTGATGCAGTTTGAAGCTGACGCAGGACTGGACAATACGATGCATTCAGCCACTTAAAATCATCTATATTCTCAACATGAACAATTGCCTGTCCAGGTGGGTTCGCTAAAAACCACATCTTCATTGCAGCATAGTTTAGCTTGTCTGTGACAAGATGAAATACATGCTTCTCAGGCTCCTGTAAATGCCAAGTCAACGCATTTGAAACTGATCAGTTAAAACAAAAGAAAAAAACCCACTATTCAGGCTGGCTACACAGTTTGCCAAAGGAGGGGGCACAGGCAATCTTGCCCATCCAAGCCCCTGCCTGTGTGGCAGGCTCTATCCAGCCTTAGAATGACCTAGAATGAACAAAAAAAGCAGTACCTTTGCATTATGAGCAGTTGAATTGACCACCACTGCAGCTGCAATAACATTATCTGAGAACAATGCATAATGGAAAAGGCTAGAATCTTCCAACTTCTCCTTACTCGGATATTCTATTTGATCCTCTGAAAGTGAGTTGAACTCTGAAGTCAAGAGCATGGACAAGCAATGAATTCCTTTGGGTAGTGTCTTGGCTACAAGCTGTCTAAGAACCGTGCTCTGCTTATTCAATGCAAGAGCTTGCTCCTCTGAAGACTGCAACATGGCCCTCAATTTTTTGGTGACAGCTTTACAATCATAAAGGTGCTTCCTTGCAGCGGCCAGAGTCTGACCCATAGCCTTGATCTTATCTGAAGCACTGCATCACATAAGTTTAATTCAGAGACCTTTAAGCAGTAGGTTTCAGAAAAAAAAACTTCAAATATAAGCATTTCCTTTAACCTCTGATCTGCATCTGGAAGGTCACTAGAAAGGCGTGCCTATTAGATGGTATTTTTAAAAGAGTTGAGAATGACTCCTGCTTCAATTTACTTAATCTTTAGTCATCTGATCCCAATTGGGGGAGGTCAACAGTCAGTCCATTTTAGAGGGCCAAAGGCCACATAAGTTGTACAGTCAAAGACATCTTTTGTATTCATATCATTATAATGAACACAATTCATCTCTCTCTCTCTCTCTCTCTCTCTCTCTCTCTCTCTCTCTCTCATCATTGCTTCAGCCCTGGGAGTTGTATGCTCAAAGGGGTATATCTCAAGAACAGTTCCAAGGGTGGAGTAAAGGCATGATCATCCTCGGAAAGAGAACCATCACTGTATTAAGGTACACGGATTGCAGGCAAGGGGACAAAGTGAACAGATGCACAATTTCAACATCAAACATGTGAAATTTGAGGAATGGCAGGGTTTTCAATCAAGGTTGCCGGGAAGGCAGAATGACAAGTTTTGGGAATCCGTGTGCAGACAGGGGATGATAGCCATCATCCAATCAAAGGTCATAGGATGTAAATCATCAAGTTTCGCAAGAGGGAATGTCACGTGCCGTGTGCACACACGTGAACATGGCTAATCTCATGGCTAAACCCTGATTTAGCAACAAGTTTAGGTTAGTTCTAGGGCATAGCTCTGTCAGGCAAAGAAGAAGCTCGACTAGTCAAAAGGACCAATCTGCCAGGTCATATGACAGAATACAAGGAAGTCGGCAGCATTAGATTTGGCTTGACTGTGGCTGACAGCAGTCAGGTAGTTGTAAGGGCATTTTCAAGGGGCCCAAAACAGGGGGAAACCCCACATCAGCAAGGGAGATGTAAAATAGGGGGGAAGAGGGAGAAGAAGAGGAAGAGAAGAAACAAGATATTAGGAGAATATATATTTGGAGATTCGGGGAAAGGAGATTGGTGAGAAGAAGGAACAAAAGAGAAGCTAACACTACCCTGACATTAGGGGTTTCGGAGGACAAAACACTGGATGTTGTGAAGAAACAACACTTTTCCAGCCCTAAAAAGGGATTTCCTGGCTTATTTTATATTTTATATTTTTGGGGTTTTTGTCTTGGCTGCTGGCCTACACCTTTATGGTGACCGACCAGCACCCCCTCTACTATAAATAGCATTGCCCATAACTCATCATTCGTGTACCACTTCATCGCCATATCAGGTACCATCTGGCCACCTACAAGCAGAGGCTCTCATCTGCGTTTTCCTCTGCTGGTCCAGGCCACGCCTACTTCAGGGCTCACATCAGCCAACATCAGGCTGTATTCTGGAGCTTGCATCACGCCTACATCAGCTCACATCTGCATTTCATCTCAGCATATGCCAGCACCTACATCAGAGCATATATCAGCGTTTATACATCAGCTTACATCAGCGTTTTGGTTCAGCAGACACCTGTGTTTTGCTGCAGCTCACATCAGCCCACAGCTACGCTTACATCAGGCTTACGTCAGGGTTTATATCAGCGTTTATCTCAGCCTTCTTCAGCGCATACATCAGGGCTCACATCCAGCATATCTTGTGCATTTTGGCACAACCCTTGGAACAGCAGCCCTCTCTGCTACTTCGGGACGGCACCACCCGTGTCATCAAAGACTGCACCACCATCATCGTCATCGACATTACCTTTTTCCGCTGCCACTATCACCTCGGAGTGCTTTGCCACACATCGACGCAAGCCTTCGTCATTGACCGTGCTTCAGCTCCGACGTCCTTCTCTGCTTCATCATTGATCTTCTTTTTGCTCAGAGTCACCTCTCATATGAGGGCTCTTCTACATATCTGCACTCACCTTTCTATATATATTCACTCACATATTTCATGCTGTATGGTTTTACTCTAATCTCTCATATATCTGGTCCTTCCGTCCTTTTGCCCTCACAGATGTTACTAGGGAAACATGTCCCCCTGCATTCTTCTCCCATCTCCCTCCTGGCAAACATTTTCAGGCTGCAAGCAAACAGAAACACATTTCAGTTGGGCGGTTAGGGGTGCCATTTTGGGCAATTCCTGTAACTATGGCTTAGTGCGCATTCATCACCCCTCAAGGCAAGCGGTAAAGTTATCATTCCCAACCAATTTCCCTGATATTTTGGTATTGCTTTTTTGTATATTATCTCATTGTTTTTGACACAATCTTGAACAAGGAAAGCGTCCTTTCTTGGCCTCATGCGAAAGCATTGTCTCCTTATGACTCCCAGGCTATATGCTATATGCTTCACGACACACTTAAGAATACTTTAAGTATAACAGCACATGAAATTAGGAGCAATCTGTGCTGTAACACCTGCTGCAAGCATAAGTACACTTCTAGCTGTCTGTTTTCACCTCACAAATTAGAAAGAAAGCACCTCTGATGTTTTTATTCCATCATTTACTTAAGTTTTATGCTAGCTCGCAAGCTAAGCCAAGCCTCTTTTTAGCATCCTAGATCTGGTGTATCGAGAAGGCTGGATAATGTCCAGCATGGCATGGTACAATGCTTGTAATTGGGTTTTTCTTGTACCAATTAAGAAGATTTCTCTGCCCAAAAGAGTCCCACGAGAAATCACTACAACCCACACCAACTGACAACCAGCCTGGAATCTGGGTACTTCAAACTGTCCGCATATGTAGTGAACGTATCCTGAAGTGACAACCACAATCTGAATCAAAGGACTCCCTTGGTGCACACAAAAGCCTTAAGTGCCTGAAATTTAGCACTGAGTGGCAATGTATAAGAAAATTGCTTTGAAAAGGACATGATACAAAATCTTGCAACTTTGCCAATACCAAAAAGAAAGACCAAAAGGCACCTGCGTGCAAGATCTGCATCCACATTTGCCTCTCCAAGAACATGACGACTCTCTTTAATGCGAGAATTCAGCTCACGCTGAAGATCAATCACATTGTGGGAATGTGCCAAGCTAGCATATACCCTGGCCATGATCAGTTGATCTCGTATAAGTCTGACAAGAGTATCAGATTCAACATCGTTTTCCTGTCGCCATATGCTATATTTGTTCAGGACATTGTCATCTATCTCTTTCTTTCTTTTGACAGCCTCCTCTGAGCTTATTGCTGCAGCTTCATCCAGCTGCGTGAGAGCTGACACCCTCTTCACCTTTCTTTCTATCCTCATTTGCTGAAATTTTCATGTAGCATCCAAATGTCATTAGAACAGCATCACACATCAGCTCACATGTTCCTCAACTGATTGAGGTGAGCAAAACCAATAATGTGAGCCAAGATGCACAAAAGCAGCAAAAGAGCTATACACACCCGTCTTGTAGTTCGTGCAGATGCTGCTTCACCATCTGTTAACCAAATAAAATCATCAGAAAATGCTTACAAGCATACACGATAAAGCCCAAAACAAGAAGGACGCTTTTCTTCTCCCATCAAGCTTAAAGATTAGCTTTCGATTACAAGTTCAACTGAGCTTACTGGTTACGTTTTGTTCCACTCTCAAAAGTGAACCAACTTCTTGATCCTTATCTGGCTTTTCCACTGTCACCATAGGATTGGTCCCCTGATCATCATGAACATCCAAAGCTCCTCTTCTAGCAGTTAAAATACCTGAATTTGAAAGCCTTAAATTGTTTCCTCCATTTTCTGCTTCATTCAAGTGTTCCTTCCAAAAAATCAACAAGTCAAAATGTTCTAAATTAGTTCATACGCATGGTATGGCTTTGCTCAAGAGTGACTGTCTGCCAATCAAATCAGCTACACGGATCCAACTGTACCTGAAAGATATCTGTTTTGGCTCTGCTCACATCAATAGGCTTTTCCACAACCCAAGATGATGAAAGATCCTTTCTTCCGATCACATTCAGGCTCAAAGGGCCAGAATCATCTGTATTTGATCTAATTACGTCAAGTACCTGGCACAGAGTGCAACTCAGCCATTTTACACAACACCATCTTGAGAACAAAGTTCAAAAAAGTCCAGGCCTACTTTTGTTTAACAAAAACAACATTGGTGTTGGGAGGCCATGGCAAGCCGTCATTACCTCCTTTGGAAACAAGCTTTCTATTTGCTGCAAGGCATTAAGTTTTACATCATCCACCCGCTACAATCACAAATTTGGAAATAGATAAGCCTATATTAAAAGAGGTCATTCCGACAAGAATGCCTCTACTGCAAAATTGATGTGGTCCACCATACAACTGCCTTCAGTACCTAGACAAATTTTTACTTGAGAAGTAAAGGCTAGAGCTCAAAATTCTTACAGCATTGGTAGCCCTGTCTGAAAATTCTTTGCTACCTGCAATCCATAATAGCACTCAAAGTTAAAAGGTGCACTTTCTCACACTTGACGCAGCTTCAAACACGCAATTTTTTTCAAACAGTTGTGACCACAAACTTGATGAAGAGAAGGTTTACATGCGCTGCTTAGCCTTTCACACATGGCGCTAGCCAACTTCAACAAGTAGTATCAGCAAGCTTGATACCAATATGGTCAAAGTACAAGCTCATAGACCAACAAAAAGAGTTTGTCCAGGCACATGGCAGATGGTAGATAAAAGAGCTTTGTTCCATACTTGTTGGAAGTGTAGGCATACATATGATGCACCAAGCTTTAAAATGCATAAATGAAGCCAGAAAGAAAAGAACAGAAATCAATGCAGATGGCAATGACTAGGGCATACATTTGAGAAGACACTAAGCAAATTGGATGTCAAGCACTTGGTTACGTAATGCATCAAAAGTCTGGATGAAATCTCATAAAATGTACATGTTGGCAGCAGGGGTGGACAAAATGGAGAGATTCACATACCAGGAGATGTGAAGTTGCCAAGCCGAGCAGCCAAAAAAACAAGAGGAGTAATCACCGAAACGAGCAGCAAGCTGACAACCGGAAGCCGGAACTTGCCAGTCCTGGATCTTGGGTTTCCATTCCCTCTTCTAGATGGCATGGTTTTGCCTTGCCCTAAATCTCAAGGGTAAGCATTGAAACTATTTGAGAGTCAAGCCTAAGAGAAGATCTCCTCCTTAACAAAATGGGGCAATATATTGCCTTTCATACCTTCAAAATTGAGGAAAACAAAAGCAGATATGTAGTTGCTGCAGAGGTTAAAAGGCTGTGTTTCTATGCTCTCTCAAAAGCTTCAATGCTTTAATCAAAATCAGCCTTCATTACAAGAGCAAAATATGAAATGTGGAGAGAAAGGTCTTCCAAGGTGAAGAAAAACTGCACCAAAGTGCAGAGATCTGGCAATAGCAGAGGTTCTATGGCATGGCACAAGCTTGCAATTTCATAGGTAAAGTTTCAAGGAAAACGATCGCTGTCTTTTGCGCCTTCAAAGATAGAGAGAGAAGCTGTCTTTGCCTGTTAGTCAAAAAAAAGGCTTGCACCATGGAAGTTGTTCATAACCTCCAACGTCTCTAACTTTTTGTGCTCTCAAAGTTCTGTTTCTGAGCGTTCAAAGATCTGCTTCAGAAAGCAGAGATCTGATAACTGCAGGGACTGCTTTCGAGAAAGCTGCAAAAGCTATGATCTGTCCCCAAAAAGCAGAGACCTGTTCGTTTGCAGAGAAGGTATAAGAGAGAATGCGCTTTTGGGAAGCTTTTTTGAGCTGCTGCGGAGAATGTCTGGGAGAAGATGTACTTTTTCCAGAAAGCTTCTTTAAGGAAACTAGGATAGAATGTGTACCTTGAGGGTTGCAGGTTTTTGGATGAAGCGCGTTGACTCTGCAAAGGTTTTGTCAGGAGATCAAATGTTAGGGTAGTGCATGGAAATCTTCACCTTTCGCTGCACTCTTGCCTCGTAAGCTCCGCCATAATCTTCTTTTTTTGTTTTGGGAAAGGGGGGGTGGGGAAGCGGGCGGTCCAAATCGTGCAGTTTTAAAAGTGGCCAACTTCCGTTGCACGTTGGTTGCTCTCCTGGGCTTTTCCTGTAAACACTGACCTCCTCAGAACCCTAACCCTAAGGCGTTGTCTCTAAACCCTAAGAAAGTAGAGAAAAAGGCACGTCACTGTATTCTGGTAGCATACCTTGGAACTTCTGCACAGAATATGCTTCGTTTCTCTGAAAGTAATTTTCTTCTCCAGCTGCTCGTTAACAGCGAGGGCAACGCTTGAACACACAGACACACACACACCACACACACACACTCTTTCTCTCTTTTAAAGAGCCTGATGACAACCATACATACCTAGACCTCCCCTCCTTGCATCAGTTCCCTCTCTCTCTCTCCCTCCTTTAATCCTCTCTCTCTCTCTCGAACTTCCAAATAGTCAATTTTCTCTTTGCATTTTTGAGCTTCACTCAGGGAAGGTAGGCAGGCCGCAGGCACCAAGACGTGAAACCGTTCGTCTGCCCATTTTGCGTCACCTGTGGGTGCCACGTGGACCACCCTAATAAACACTCTAGTACAACACAGTAAAAGCCCTAATAAATACGCTAGTACACACACACCGGGAAAGCGGTCCCTTCACCCCGATATCCTGTACCAGGGTCATTTGTTTGTTTGTGCCTTAAGCTTACCCTAGGCTCAGTTAATATGCGCCAAACTTTTTTTTTATGTGCCTCCCCTTCTTGCAAATGAGGAAACTGAAAAAGAAATGCCAGATAGGATTCATCAATTACACCTCATTCCTCTCCAAAAAAAAAAGGGGGAGGGGGGGGGGGGGGGAAATGGTTGGTCAATTGAAAATTTCGGAATTTTCTTCATGAGCTAGAAATTTCCTCTCAAGCTTTCCCTATAAATCAATCTCTCTCTCTCTCTCTCTCTCTCTCTCTCTCCCCCATCCTCTACACCCACTACCATCGATGATGAGGATGGTGATCCTCCATGGTGAGGATGAGGATGACGATGATGATCCATTCATATTTACATTTACCCAGAGATTAGTGTTACATTTTTTTACTATGTTAGTCTTTTTTGTTAGATATCTACATTTACATGGAGATTAGTGTTAGACTTTTTGTGTTATGTTAGTATTTTTTGTTAGATATCTACATTTACATGGAGATTAGTGTTAGACTTTTTGTGTTATGTTAGTCTTTTTTGTTAGGTATCTACATTTACATGGAGATTAGTGTTAGCTTTTTTTTTGTTATGTTAGTCTTTTCTTTCCTATGATGAGATTCCATGGACACATTGTACACCATTTGTTTCAAGATGTTAAAATCTTCCTCTTCTTCTTCTTCTTCTTCTTCTATCTCTCTCTCTCCCCATACACATGAGATTGCTCCACTCTCTCTCTCTCTCTCTCTCTCTCTCTCTCCCCCCCCCCCCGCCTCCCCCCCTAATTTTCTTCCTCTTCTCTACAGCATCCTCCTCGTGTGTAACTCTTCCCATTCAAATTCGTTGTCAAAACTTCCTTTGCGTAACTAGAAATTTAGGTAGCAAACTGAGCCATTATTACTCAAAACTTCCCTCGCATAACTAGAAATTTAGGTAGCAAACTGAGCCATTATTACTCAAAACTTCCCTCGCATAACTAGAAATTTAGGTAGCAAAAGGAGCCATTATTAGCCAAAAAAAAATTTGAGCTATTCGATAGAGCTTGTGCTAGAGAATTGGAATTCCTTCTCCAAGGGTCTTAAAGGTCCTAACAGTGGTATCAGATCCTAGGGGATCACTCAAGGAGATAGATTTTCAAGAAAAGCTTAAAAGCAAAGTTTACACAATTATTTGGAGCAATGAAGGCCAAGAATTCTTTGAAAAATACTAAAGCTTCAAAATAAGGAATACTTACATGGGAAAGCTAAAGAATTGGGACGTTGTCAAGAAACTGATTGTGAAGTGGAAGGGTAGAAGTACTTTAGAGAAAGAAAGAAGCTCATAAAAATCCAAAGGATAAAGAAGACAAGGGTATGAAAACCTTTGGGCAAAGGATTGAATAGTTTATGTGATTTTTGTGGACCATTGGATGGAGCCTTAAATCAAGGGCTATGGATCTTTGTCATCTTTTCTCCAAAAACCATCTCTGTGCAAGCAAAAACCACCCTTCTTCCAAGAAAACCATCTTTTGATTTGATTCCTTCACCCTCTCCAAAATCCAACTGTATGGATGGAATGAGCAGGTGTTCAATAAGCCTCTTCCAATTTCAGAATTTGAAGAGCTTCTCAACTCAGCAAACCAATATTTGACGATGGAGGGGTTTTCATATTTCCTTTCAATATTTTTTTTTCCAAAGAGATTTTTTATTTCTCCTTCTTCTCTCTATGCGCTTTACACTAATTTATTTTCTCCCTCTCCTTTTTGCTGGCTACCCTTCTATCACCTCACCAGCTACTCTATTCACACTCCTCTTTGCTTTTATGCACTGCCCGTTGCCTCTCTCTCTCTCTCTCTCTCTCTCTCTCTCTCTCTCTCTCTCTCTCTCTCTCTCTCTCTCTCTCTCTCTCTCTCTCTCTCTCTCTCTCTCTCTCTCTCTCTCTCTCTCTCTCTCTCTCTTCGCTAGCAAATTCCCCTTTCCTTCTCTTGGTCGTTGGTGCTCGCCTTTTATTCTCTCTCTTGCCTTGTTGCGGTAGTCGCCTTTACTACCCAAGCTTTAAAGCTTTTTGTTTAAAGAAAAGCTTAAAGCTTTGCACGCATTAAAAGCTTTACAAAACTTTGCATTTTTTATTTATCTCTCTCTCTCTCTCTTTTGGCTTTGTTGCATTGCCTCGCTAGTTTGCTTTCACCACCCATAATCTTTTGCTTTGCCAATTAAAAGCTTTCTTGTTTACAAGCTTTAAAGCTTATAAATATTCATCCATAATAAACAAATTTTTTTCTTCCTCCACGCGGATTGTAGCTCGCCTGAGCACAAGGACCTTGCTCTGGGAATACTCATTCCTCTCAGCCTGTTCCTACAGTGGCCCTCGGCCATGGATGGCAACAGAGAAGCCATGTTGAAGTATGAGCAGGTGTTAGAAGACTTCATGGACACCAAAAAACAGTTGAAAGATTATAGCCCGAGTGAAAGAGCTAAATTTGTTGTTGCAGAAACAAGTCGAAGAAGAGGTTCAAATCAACAAGCAAGCTCCAGAGCAAAGGTAATGGCCACAAAAGGTAATCCCTCTTCCATTAATCCTATGGTTTGTCTTCCACCAGAGCTGGTTCATTCGTTGGAAACTAATTACACAGCTCGTTGTTTAGTTGGGTTAATGTTCTAGTAGATTTCCTTAGGGGGTGGGTCAAAGACAACTGGATTTCCATTGGTATCGAGGTAGAGATCATCCAAGCCCTCCCAAATGGGTACTACCTCTTTCTATTCAAGGACCCAAATATAGCTCTTAAGGTCCTAGGTTCAGGGCAATGGATGTATAGGAACATCCCCTTCTGTTTCTTCAGTTGGTCCAAGAACTTTAACCCTCAAGGTCCAAAACCCTCAGCCTGCCCTGTGTGGGTTGAGCTTCCTAACTTGCCCTTTTACTTGTACCCTTGGCTCAAAAAATTTGTTTCCCACAGGGAAAGTGCTAGGCATGAGACCCAAGAATGACTACAACCCGCCTTGTCATCCTCAGGTCCTTGTGGCCCCTTATTAATGAGATTGAAATCAATTGCGGTGAGTATAACATCCAGCAAAGCATTCTATACAAACACCTACCCAACACATGCTTCCACTGTGGAAAGCAAGGGCATGTTATCAGAGAGTGTCCTTCCAAATACCCCAATTTGAGTGCCACTAGTGCCCCTAATCTTCCATCAGCCCCAACAACCAAGCTCAGCCTACTGGAGTGAATAAGAATTTGACTATGCCTTCTCCCCTTGTTCCCTCTACCTCAAAAGACAAGGGATAAAAGTTTACAGTACCCAATAGGAAGAAGACCTTTTAGACAGAATAGGGCGGGAAACCACATGGCAATTGCTAACTCCTTTGCCTTACTAGACAGCATCTCGAACCCTAAAGATTCGGTTGACTCCCAAGAGATCAGTCAATCCACGCCTTTGGATAGTTCTAGAATTATGGCCGAAACTAACAAAATGGACCATGACCAAGTGCTCCCGCCCCACGCAATGATGGTTGGCTCGCTCTAGGAGATGAGTAAGACAAGGCTGAGCAGTCTCTGTCTGATACAGAAAATGGTTTGCCCAAAGAAATGGAGATAGTCAAGGAATTGAAAAGAATGCCTGCTCACGTTGGATCCACCACACCTCAAGCTGCATCCAAAGTGGGACCTAAAAAGGTCAACTCCCAGAAAAAGGGCAAATGAGATGCACCACTTTGAATGTTAAGGGGTTGACTGGCCTTTCAAAAGTCCAACTAGTGAAACAATGGCTAAGGAAACAAGGAAGATTTGAATTCATAGCTCTAACTGAAGTCAAAGTTAGCAAGGATGAGCTTGAAAAAAGGTTGCTCAACATATCTAAAGAGCACATCTGGATCTACACAGCCCACTGTCAGGGTTCTGGAGGAGTGGCTGTGGGTATGCATGTGGACCACCAGAATGAGCTGAAAGACATGAGGATTGATATGTTTGATCAATGGGCTGCATTTGAAATGACAACCTTCTCCTTTATTGGTATTTATGCTGGAGGTCCTTAGGCGATCAGAATCAGAACCTGGGGTACTCTGAGAAGCGTCCATGATCCTATCATTCTAATGGGAGACTTCAATATGGTGGAAACCAAAAATGACAGGTTAAGAGGGCTGGGACAAGTCATAAAAGGGGCAAAGCTCCTAGCCTGGCAGCGCACTGTTGATCACTTTGAGCTATGTGACGTAGGGAATTTGGGAGACTACACATGGCAGAACTATGGCCATAGGGAATTGACCAAGAAAGCAAGATTGGACAGAGGATACATTAGCAAAACCTTGGGTAACTCCTACATCAGATGTGAATGTAGAACCACTATAGAAAAAAAGATAAAGGAAAGCAAGTGGACCACATGACACAACAAATTCAGGAACTGTTGAAGATGAGAGAGTCCGTCATCTCCAAGGATGTGTTGCTCATCAAAGCACTCTATGTTTTTTGAAAGTCACACTCAGGAAAAGAGGGAAAATCTGGATACACAGCTAGAGAAACTTCTCAATAAAGTCAAAGGCAAGCTCAGGGCCTGCATTTCAAGAACTGTATGTCATGTGCGTGGACATTTGTACTCATTAGAGCTTTCAACATGTGCGTAACTTGTCTCTTTCTAACCTCTTAATATAAGCAGTCGTTTTTTGAAAAAAAAACTTATAAATATTAAAAGCTTTTTAAAAAGCTATATATTAAACGCTTCATCACTTTCTAAGCTTATTTATAATTTAAAAAAGAGCTTATATATAGTTTAGCTTTAGCTCATTTCCATAGAGCCTCACCTTTTAACTTTCCAAAGGTGTTTTATTAAAAGAGTACACCCAAGAGAAAAACCTCATAGTCACACCTTCCAAGAGAGTTCTTTTGAAGTGCAAGTGCACCATTAAAAGTAAGTTGAGTCCCAAGGGAATAATAGGAATCCACCGATCCAGTCTAACCGGCCCATGGGTTTTCTAACCGCCCAACCACTGTATTGATGGGTTCCCTCTTTATAAAAATTTGGTTGTGTTTTGTCTCGGGTACCAGGGAAAAGAGTTCCTAGGCCCCCTAGCCGGCACTCATGTAAAAATATAAAATAGACACACCACTTACGCACCCAATATGAAATTGATTTTTCTCAGATTCAACTATCTTCAAGACAGAATTGTAATAAACTAACAGTGTTCCATCATAATCCTCAGTATTCCAGCTCCATTGTTTTACAATCAAGTGTCATCCAAACTCTCCGATGAAGACCAGCTAGTCAACCAACGAGATCCAATTTCATAGTTTCCAGTTCACTTAAATAATTTCTCGCCAATCCATGAAGATCTCCCTCGACATATGCATGGGTATCCTAACATCCGATGAGCCCGTGCATCACTGGTCAGAACCCTCTAGGATCCTCCTTAGGTGTCCTAGCACTTCACTCACAGAACTCTTCGTTGGTCAAGAGGGTTTTCTTTTCAAAGTTGAGAAACAAGGGTTACGCTTACATGGAGATTTCCAAAGCCAATTTTGGGAACAAAATCAAGGGGTTTCAACGGCATTTTATCATCAAGGATTCATACTTTAGGCTTCTTAAACGATTCTATCTAAAAGGTTAAACACCAAGTCAACAATGCTTCACATTAAAACCTTACAAAAGGGTTTCTTTTTAAAAAATAAGCACCAAGGGCTAGAAGTAAAAGAAGAATTTCAAAGGTTTTGTCAAGATTTTCTTTTTGGAGAATCATCAAGGCTTACTTTTTGCACAAGTTAATCATGAGGATGACAACTTCTCTCTCGAGCAAGAGGATAATTTTGAACACGAAGGTATTTTCAACTTCTCTCTCGAGTAGGTATGACTAAACCTATTGAAAATAAAGTTTCACCTCATATGCTTCTAAAAATAAATAAATATATAAATAAAAATGAAAGGACAAATTAATGACAAGGAAGTAACATATGCTAAAATTAGCTCCTAAATTTTATTGACCTTTCAAGATTATACAAGAAGAATATCTTATACTTGAGTTTGTAATTGAGCATGAGACTACAACTACACGCACAAGCAACACTTATGTTAAGTATCTTGTGCCTTTCAAGAATCATCCCGTTCTTACCAAAATCTCATCCATCATGCCATCCATGCAATTGAGGTCAATTGCAACCCGAGCAAGAGGGAATGTTAATCAAACCTCAATGGGGATGCCCACTATTTTATTTTAGGATATTTTATTTTGGATGTGTCTTTATTTATATCATTCACCAGGATTAATGTGTTTAATCAGCTATGTGCCTTGACTGATATTATTTTGGATATAGGCGATGATTGAGTGGGGGGTTATGTGTTAATCGTGGGTGGAACATGTGTTGGACTCTGCTATGAGATATTTTGGAAGACATGTGAACACCTTTTATGATTTCATATTTTGACATTAATATTTCTGCTATGAGATATTTTGGAAGACATGTGAACACCTTTTATGATTTCATATTTTGACATTAATATTTCTGTAAGGCTAAGGCCTTATATCTTGGTATACACCAATTCGTATTTTATAATTTTGGATGGTCCAAGACTTTATATTTGTTGCTTACTATATTTTTGTAGAGCTTTTATGTCCAAAAACTCAAAAACACTTGTGCTTTGTTTTTGGAGTTATCTTTTTGAAAAGAAATCTTTTTCTAATACATATAAATATGGGTGAGTGGTACAAGGGCCACATTCATCAAGGGGTGGCGATCTTTATCTTTTTCTTTAGCTCTCTGGTTTATTTAATTTTACTTATTAAGGTTTATGCTTTTGATTTGTGCAAGTCTATGCTATGCTCTAATTTTTGTGCTATAGAATTAGAATTCCTTCTCAAACAGTCTTAAAGGTCCTGACAAAATTAAACAAAAAAAATCATGAGTTTGGCCACCTTTCATGTAACTTTCATGTAAAGAATGCTAACAATACTTCTTAGCAAGTAACAACAAATGGTTCCTTTGTGTCTCCTAACCTATGTTCATTTCAAACATAGTGCTTTCATTTCAAGTCCATGCACCAAGTATGGAAATTTGGTCCAAGGTAGTATTTATTTTATCCTCATAACACTTCAATGTAGTGCTCAAATCAAAGTTGGCAAAACTATGTGCACCAATGTCTGAATGCTAGCCAAAAAATGTGGTAGCCATGGTACCTAAAACAAGTTATGGCATACTTAAGATCACAATTATCGTTCATCAAATTGTTAATGGAAGAAAAATCTTGCTAGCATTTTTCAAGTGGCTACTAGACAAAAAATCTGGCAATCTTGCTAGCATTTTTCAAGAGTCTACTCACTCAAGCAAAGTTCCACTTATGAAGTGTTTGTGGTGGTTCTTTATCAGAATAACATTATTGCACATGCCTAACATGTATTTTGAGAATCCATGCAATGTTACAAAGGGAAAAGGAGAGGGAGAAACAAAGGAGAATGTGATGGTGTATCTTTGTCCACTATTTGACATCCTTCAAAAATCACAAACCACCCTTTAAAAAAAATAAAAAAATCTAGGACATTTGAATTGACTACTTATCCCAAAAATTTAAGAAGTATGTTTCTTAATTTTGAAATATAATATGCTAGTTAGATTATGCGCTTTTCAAATACCGCATTCCATTGTGGATATTTAAAATCTTGGTAAAGTATATATTCTAATGAGTTTTCAAGTTATAATAAAGCGATCTCAAATAGTATTGTGCACAAAGTAGATATCATGATTTTTAGAAGATGATCTCAAATAATGTTATACATTGAGGAAATTATAACAACTTATGGGCCTTGAGTGGTACATTGTAGCCCACAAGATTGTAAGACTTTGCTTTTTCTTTGCATAGGTCAAAAAACTAGAGATAGTATATGTTATAGGTCACATCCTCCACTTTATTCATTTTGAAATCAATTTGAAGTATCATTTTCTCACTTACAATTGAAATCTAATATATTACTTGAAGTTATACTTGAAATCTAACATCGTTTTCTCAATTATACTTGAAATCTAATAAATTACAAGCTCAAAATCCTCTCTCTCTCTCTCTCTCTCTCTCTCTCTCTCTCTCTCTCTCTCTCTCTCTCTCTCTCTCTCTCTCTCTCTCTCTCGGGAAGGAGGGAGATGGCTGTGGAGTGTAAGAGGGGGGAAACAGTTGGGGTGTGATGGGGAACGAGTTCTCTAGAGGGGGGGATGGGGAATAGTTGGGGTGCAAGGGGAGCAGCGGCGGGTGCTTGAGAGCGAGAGAGAGAGAGAGAGAGAGAGAGAGAGAGAGAGAGAGAGAGAGAGAGAGAGATGTTAAAAATTGAATTGAGGTTTGGGGTGAATGTTAATGGGTGTATCGTGTAAAGAGTCCATGAGTCGTAATGAGTGGGTTCAATTGTAACGTGCTAATCACATGTGTGTTATTCTAGGCACTTGAGTTGTTCATGCATTAAATGCTCCTTTTAAGCCATAAAAAGGTGTACATGGGCTCTCATTTCAAGAGAGGAATTCAATGAAGAGAACGATGTGATTTCTTTTGAGCTTACAGCTTACCAAGCCTTCTTAATTATTTAAATTAATCATCATGAAGATAATTATGTGCTATGATCCACCCTAATTACCATGATTTTTTGTGCGCATGAGAGAGAGAGAGAGAGAGAGAGAGAGAGAGAGAGAGAGAGAGAGAGAGAGAGAGAGAGAGAGAGAGAGAGAGAGAGAGAGAGAGAGAGAGAGAGAGAGAGAGAGAGAGAGAGAGAGAGAGAGAAAAGCTAGTTACACACTTTATACCCTCTTTATTATCATGAGGCAAACAAACTAATGTTTGTTTTCAAGATTACACAAAGAGGAATTTCCAATTTTAAAGCTCTCATATTATACATCAACAATTAAATCATGAGTGCAAAAGCATAGGAAATTACATTAGTTAAGGTGTCATTATAAATAAAAATGCTAAAACATCACGTACATGCACAAATAAGTCAATAAAATTTGTTTACAATGTCCCTATACTATGTATTTGTCTGAAGTGCCTTCTAAAATTAATGCATCCGTACTTAAACATGTACGCTAGTTCACAAAAACATGTAATTTTAATCTATTTTTGTTATCATGTACACACTTGTGATTTAAGGGATGCTATCTTAGTAATGCATCATAATCCAACATTAGGGATGCTAATCCATCTTATACATATATGTTTCTTACTAAATATGTTTAGTTATGACAAAAAAAACAAAATTAAGAGAAATAAACATGTACGTTGAATCCATTTTTTGTTATGTATTATAATCCATGGTAAGAGGATGTTATAACCGTTGAGACAATATTCTCTAGGTTATAGGGTGACATCACAATTCATATAAGTAAGCTAAGGACAAAGAAACTTTAACCAAATTCTATACCAAGAGAAAAGCTCAAATAGTCCCTAGACATTTACAAGTACCAAAAATGAGCCCATGTGTTTCATGAGCTTAATGAATTAGGAATATACACAAAGATGAATAATGATAATTGAAAAATACTAGCTAAATGTACTATCTTTACCTTCTTTCACAAACATCTTATTAGCATGCATCATATAGCATAACAAATGTGTGTAGTTTTTTCTTGTTAATTCATATAGGGGTAGTTTCTAAGGAAATAAAGATGAGTGAATAAAAAATTCCAATTAACCCTCACTCAAAATAGACCATTTACTTTATTTGAATTATGATATTTTTTAGGTTTGTTTGGTGTTTAGAGTATATATTATTTAATCCAAGCTATAAAACATTTTGTTTAGTTCTCTTAAATAATTGTTAAGGTTGTCATAGTAGTTTAGACATAAGGAATCCCAATATTTTGCTGATAAACTATATGCACCTTTTTTCAATGTATTGAAACATTCATTTTGTATATAAATGCTTGATAATAAAAAACTTGATTTTTTTTTACATGAAGGCTAAACTCATGCACCTTATTATTGCATGAGTAAGGCTATAACTCAATTTTCATTCTTGGTGGCTTTGTAGAGTTACAAACATTACAACCCCCTTTTGAGCAAATAGTATATTAAATCAATATTCAAAAAGCTAAACTTTTTGTGTAACATGAAGGCTAAACTCATGCACCTTATTGTTGTATAAGTGATGCTATGACTCAATTTTCATTCTTGGTGACCTTGTAGAGTTACAAACATTACAACCCACTTTTGAGAAAATAGTATATTAAATCAATATTCAAAAATCTAAATCATAGCTTTGGTAAATTTCAATACTGAGTTGTAAATAAGAATACAGTCCTTATATTAAGACACATTGTAAGCTAATTCATGAGAAGTTTCTTAAAAATCTTAGCACATGCATAAGTATATCACATTTAATGAAATTGATGGTGGAAAAGTTGAATAATATGCATGGTGATAATAACTTTTTGAATCTATTATAGTAATAGAGCATAAAATGAATATAAGGCATTAAATTTCCTTGTTTGTGATATAATTTTATACAACCTACTTCACATGCTTGAATGAGTTTTAAACTAAAAAATAATGTGATATTTTTATCTCTCCTCTCTCTTGGTTCAAACCGAATAAAAAAAGAACCAAACTAGGTCCAAATCTGGTCCAAATTCAACCAAACTGAAATCTAGAAAATTCTAGAAATCAGTTGGTCTTGGTTAGAGCCTCCCTCTCCTATAAATAGAACCTGAGCCTTTGTAAAGAAATAGGAGAATTTTACTATACCAAAATTATGCTGAAATAATGATAATTTTTACTATTCTCTAAAATTCTCTCCAAATTGAAGAAATTGGAGCTTCCCTCTTTCTTCAATCTCCATTGGTGGCTCCATCAACATACCAAACCAATTGATTGGTTGGGGGCCTCTACCGTGATCAAAGAATCAAGCAATTTGTAAGATAAAGTGTGAATTTTGATCTTTTTTCATAATTTCTCAATGTTTCTCTCTTCTTAACCCCTCTCAAGTTTGAGAAGATTAATTGGAATGGCTTTTGAATGCTATTGAAGTTAATTGATGAATGGTAGTAAAGGAATACATAAATTTCTATTTATGCTTAATTTTAATGGTTTTTATGTAATTTCTCTCTCTCACTCAAAGAATGGTCATTCCCATGACCGATTCTCAATCCAAATGAAACTTCATGAAGCTTTTCCCTAATCCAAGAATAAATTCTATGCTTGTTTAATTGGAGGCCAAATTAATGGCTTTTTTATGCTTTTAAGTTAGTTATTTCATGAGAATTTATGATTCAATCTATAATTGGTTAATGATCCAATCAGGGGTCATTCTAATCATATCTATAATGTTAAAGTTCATTCTTTTAAAATAAATTGATTTATCAGTAATAGCATGGCAAATTTTTTATAAAATTTACACATAAAACATTTTCATTCAAAGTATGAAAAGAGGACTTCCTACCATATTCTAGAGGAATTATCATCCTAGATTAATTGAAAGATTTTCATAGTAATCATAAAGAAATTTAATTATTGAATTAAGAAAAAGAAGAATTTCTAGTAATTAAATTTTATATTAAAAGAGTAAACCCCATGACCTTAGGAATCCATGTATTCCATTGATTTAGAGAAAAGAATTAGAAGGCTAAGATTATGTATAATTTATGTTTTAAAAAAAATAAAGAAAGATTTTTAGTTAAATTTATCTTTTTGTATAAATAAATTTTTAATGTTAAAAGAGGAATTCCCATTACATTTGGAATTCCATGATTAGATGAGAAAAGAGAATTTCTTATCATTTTGGAATTATGAGATAATTTATTTAATTTCAATGATAAATTTTTTTAGATAAATTTATTTATCTATGAGAAATCATTAAATAATAAAAGAGGAATTCCCATCACATTTGGAATTCCATGATTGGATGAGAAAAGAGAAATTCTTATCATATTGGAATTATGGGATAATCTATTTAATTTCAAAGATAAAATTTTTAGATAAATTTATTTATCTATGAGAAATATTTAAATGTCAAAAGAGGAATTCTTACGAGACAATTGGAATTCCCTCATTTAGTTGGGCAAAGAGAAATTTCTAACATATTGAAATAATGGATATTTTAATGAGAAATACTTGATGGGAAAAGAGGAATCCCCAGAACATTGGAATGTAATTAATTAAATGCAAAAAGAGAAATTCCCATGGTAATTGGAAACCTAGAAATTAAATGGGAAGAAGAGAAAATTTTAGTATAAATTCGATTTATGGTTATTTTTACCAAATGAAGAAATATGGGAAGAATTGATTTCTATAAATCCCATGAATTTCTTTATTCAAAAGAAGAATATGAAATAAAATTCAATTGAAGAATTGAGAAGCAATATGAAAATAGTCGTCAGAAAAGAATCTTTAATTTAAACCAAGCAAGTGACTGAAGATTAGAAAAAAAAAGTCCTATTATTGGTATCAATCTAGAAAAAAGCTATTAAATAGTAATAACATGTAATAGTGATGTGATAAGATGTGTATCTGATGTGATAAGATGTGTATCAGATGTGATAAGATGTATAATGGATATGATAAGATGTGTATGATGTGATAAGATGTGTACGGGATGTGATTGGATGAGATGATGCAATAAGATGTGTGATAGGATGTGATAAGATGCGTATGGGATGTGATAGGATGTGATAAGATGCATATGGGATGTGATAAGATGTGTATGGGATGAGGTAAGAAGTGTATCGATGTGATAAGATGTGTATGGGCTGTGATAGGATGAGAATGGTTGTGTTATAAAAGAATAGATGTGAAGGTGTATGTGAATGTAGAAATGAATGTATGGAATGTGGATGAGGATGTTTGTGAATGTGAATGTGAATGTGAATATGGATGTGTAGATCTGGATGTATGGATGTCGGTGTGGATGTATGAATGAGAATGTGGAATTGGATGTGCGAATGAGGATGTGGATGTGGACGTATGAATGTGAATGTGGATGTGGATGTGCGAATGAGGATGTGGATGTGGATGTGGACGTATGAATGTGAATGTGGATGTGGATGTCCGAATGAGGATGAGGATGTGGATGTGGATGTATGAATGTGGATGTGGATGTGGATGTACGAATGAGATGTGGATGTGGATGTATGAATGTGGATGTGGATGTGGATGTATGAATGTGAATGTGGATGTGGATGTGCGAATGAGATGTGGATGTGGATGTGGATGTGCGAATGAGATGTGGATGTGGATGTATGAATGTGAATGTGGATGTGGATGTACGAATGAGATGTGGATGTGGATGTATGAATGTGGATGTGGATGTATGAATGTGAATGTGGATGTGGATGTGTGAATGAGATGTGGATATGGATGTATGAATGTGAATATGGGTGTATGGATGTGAATGTGGATGTGGATATGGATGTATGTATGAGGATGTGGATGTATGAATGAGGATGTGAAAATGGATGTATGGATGTAGATGTAGATGTATGGATGTATGGATGTGGATGTGGATGTATGAATGAGGATGTGAAAATGGATGTATGGATGTAGATGTAGATGTATGGATATGGATGTGGATGTATGGATGTGGATGTATGGAAGTATGTATGTGGATGTGGATGTATGAATGAGAATGTGAAATGGATGTATGAATGTGAATGTGGATGTGGATGTATGAATGTGGAATGTGGATATGGATGTATGGATGTGAATGTTAATGTGGATGTATGGATGTGGATATGGATATGGATGTATAGATGTAGATATGGAATGTGGATGTAGATGTATGAATGTGGATGTGAAAATGGATGTATGCATGTGGATGTGGATGTGGAAATGGATGTATGGATGTGGATGTGGATATGGATGCATGAATGAGGATGTGGATGTATGGAAGTGAATATGGATGTGTATGTATGAATGCGAATGTGGAATTGGATGTATGATGTGGATGTACGAATGTGGATGTGTATGTAGAATAATGAATGCGAATGTGTATGTGAAATGATGTGTCGTCGATATGAGTGATGGATGAGATGTGATGACATGTGAATTGGGATGTGAATATATGATATGTGATGTAATGAATCTGAGGTGATGAGATGGAAAATGATGTGATTGGATGAGAATGAGTACACATATGAATGGAATGTGGAATAAGTAATGTGGATTGATGAGGGATAATGTGGAAAGACGAGAGTTCAATATAGAAACTGTATTTGTGACCTGTTTGTAAATGACTGTTTTATGTCAAGAATGCTAGGGAAGCATTTTGACCATCTTGTGATTAAGGTCATGGAGACCTAACTGATAAAGTTGCAACTGCTGACGGAGAGTCAATGGAGGACGTCTCGCATAGCAAGGTCGGCCGAGGTCTTGACCAGCCTCGGTTCGATTTAAATGGTGAGCTTCTGGTACGGTGGATGAGGGACCAAGGAAGCGGCCTATGAGTGAAGCGCTAGGTGCGAAGGATCCTAGAGGGTGCTGACCATACGATGCGCGGGCTCTGGGTCACCGAAGATACCCACACGTGCGTCGTGGAAGATATTGGAACAAGGAGTAAGAGTTGTTTTCTGGAACCGGGCATGGATCTGGTTGACTGACTTTGTTGGTCCTCAATGGATGAGTCCATGGCTCTTTTATATGGATCTGTTGGTTGATCTTGCTGATCTTCAACGGAGATTCCATCTTGATTTTTTTAAGTGATTATATTGCCGGGTACTATGAGCTAGGAACTATTGAAAAGGCCCCTTAGTGGACAGGTGGTTAGCATTCTGGTTACCAATGATGCCATAGATACTCTGATGAAGGAATGATTGGAAATTAAGATTCAACTGGATATTTTGGAGGATTGTGATCAGTGATACTATGGTTTCATTAAATGATTGTTTTAAAGATGGCTGAATCTGTGAAAAAGGTAATTTCATATTAGGTGTGTAAGTGGCATGACTGGTGTTAAATTTGCATGAATATCCGGCTAGGGGGCCTGGGAACTCTTTTCCCTGGTACCCAGGACAAATTGGATCCCATCACTATAGTGGTTGGGCGGTTGGCTAACCCATGGGACTGGATGGCGTTAGGCTGGACTGATGGATTCGTAAAATGAGACTCCTTTCTGTTATTACGATAGATGAAGTAAATCCTAGATAATAGTAATTGTTCTATGGATAGGAATCAACGGCTGTGCCTCTTGATGGGGAAAAAAGCGTTGATCTCTATGATCCAAGTGCAAGTTTCTTCCTTGATCTAGTCGAGTATCTTTATAGGTGCAGTCGGATCAGTTTGGTTAGTAATGATCTTGACTACGTTAGAGTAAAATTTTATCTTGGAGGAATTGCCTGTGCTTTCCGGGCAAGAGAAGTTTTTCCAAGTTTGGTTTTGGAAGAATCGAGGAATTACTACTTGTCCGGATATCTGTGGGGGCGAGGCCCTGAGTGTAGGACCCTGCCCCCGCACTAGATGTACTACTTCCACTGCTAGCACCCCGAATCCGTTGCGCGGTGGGGGATAGGGATCTTACAAGAACTCTGTTTTAAGAACTGCAGGAAGACAGATTGGTTGTGTCATTGTGTGTGCTGCAAGGAGGTCAACAGTTGCCATTGCCAGAAAAGTTATGTATTGGCTCTCTATCAGTATACAGGACACCATGATTGGGCACATACAGGATGCCAAGTCCCCAAGGAGGCATGGGACACCTTGGTAAAACTCTATGAAATGAATACCAAGGCACGAAAGATACAGTTGAAGAATGAACTTCATAATGTGGAGAAAAAGAGTATGCCTGATGAATGACTATGCATTGAAGATCAAGGGTATTGTGGAATCCCTTGCATCTATTGGCGTTTCAGTAGATGATGATGATAAGGTGGAAGTCTGTCTACGTGGTCTCGGGCCACAATACAAGGCGTTCAAGATGTCTATTTAGACTCGGGAAAACATTCCCAATTTCATAGATTTGGTGTCTATGTTGATTATAGAAGAGAAGAGCTTGGGTGAAGACCAGCAGTCTTCACAAAATAAACATAGTTCAGAGAGCAACAAGCCTTCCACACAAGTTTAGGAAGAGGATGAGGTAGAGGAGGCCATGGACGCGGCCAAGGAGGTGGCCGAACAAGTAATCAGAATTAGCAGGAACAACAACAGTCCCAGAATTCACAACAACAACACGCAGGTGGAAGAGGCCAATTCAGAGACAGGGGGAGTCAAAGAGGTCGTGGAAATTGGCAAAGGCAGCATAATGATACACGTGGATGCTTTTATTGTGGTAAGCCTGGACATGTGCAGGAAGATTGTTATAAGAAGCAAGCTGACATGCAAAATGGAAAATTGCAGCAAAACAACTATGCATCCTCGAGCAGAAACAATGAGGATAATGAAAGGTTGTTTGTTATGCAACATGTTGTTAATGCCATGTCTGAAAATGTTGAAGCAGCACATAAAGATGATGTATAGTACGTTGATTCAGGTGCTTTGAACCACATGACAAGTCATGGGGAGTGGTTCAAGGAGATGAAAAACCTTGAAAGATCAGGTTTTGTGGAAACAGGGGATGACACTGCTTATCCAATTGCCCATGTTGGAGATGTGCCATTGTCTATGCAGGATAGCAAAGTGAAGTACCTTGTAGATGTACTTCATGTTCCGAACATAACAAAGAATTTGGTTTTAGTTGGCCAGATGATTGAGCAGGGTTTGTAGGTTCGGTTTAATCCTGATGGTTGTTTGTAGGTTCGGTTTAATCGTGATGGTTGTTATGTTGAAGACTTTAAAGACAAGTGCAGGTTGGTTGCAAAAGGCAACAGAGTGGGTAGAATGTTTACATTGAATGTAAACATGCCTGAAGTGAGTGCTGCAATGTTTGCAAATGGTTTAGGAATTATTGCAGACACATAAAAGAATTGGACATGTGAATGTGTCGAGAATGAGGTCTATGCAAAGACTAAAGGAATTGTGATAGGACTGCCAAAGTTTAAAGTTGAAGGTAAGTAGAAAATATGTGAAGCATGCCAATTTGGAAAGCAAACAAAGCACGTATTTCCATGTGACAGAAATGTGAGCAGAAATGCACTAGATGTTGTGCATTCAGATGTATGGGGTCCTACGAAGACCATGTCTATGATGGGAGGCTACAGGTATTATGTGACATTTATTGATGACCACACAAGGAAAGTGTGGGTATACTTCATGAAGGAGAAGGGAGAGGTGTTCACTCATTTTCAGAATTTCAGAGTTATGGTTGAAAAGCAAACAGGGAAATATGTAAAGTGCCTAAGGTCAGATGGAGGGGGAGAGTACTTCTCCAATGAGTTCTCTGAATTTTTGAAGAAGAATGGTATTCGGAGACAGTTTACATGCAGATACACTCTGTATAGCAAAATGGAGTTGCTGAGCAAAAAAACAGGCACATTGCTGAGATTGCACGAGCATTGATGGGAGAGAAGAATATGCCGCATAGCTATTGGGCTAAGGCTGTTTCTATAGCAGTTTACATCATGAACAGGACTCCAACTGCAACCATACATGATGTAACTCCATCATGAACAAGACTCCAACTGCAGCCATATATGATGTAACTCCAACTGTAGCCATACATGATGTAACTCCAAAGGAGAGGTTTACTAGCAGAAAACCTGATTTGTCTCATCTGAAAGTCTTTGGATGCATTGCATATGTGTATGTGCCGGATGAGCTGAGAACTAAGATGGATCCAAAAGCTAAAAAATGTGTGTTTATTGGGTATTCCCTTGAGCAAAAGGGATACAGGTGTTATAACCCTGCTACACGTGAGTTGAGGGTAAGTAGGGATGTTGTTTTTGATGAGATGAGCAGCTGGTATGCTGCTGAAAAAGAAGCTATTGGGGCTGATGTAAGTGGAAATGAGGTTGCACAGAATATTACAAGTCAGCAATCGCAGTCTTTGAGTGGACCAAGAGAGTCCTCATCTAGTGGTTCAGTTGATAGACCATGGAGTGACAGGAGTGGCAGGCTGCATCATAATACCAGTCCTGCAAATGTGATTAGTACATCACATAAAGGCAAAGAGAAAGTGGTTGAGCCCCTTAGTATGCCTGACATTTCTGCAGGGCATTCTCATGTTGATGGAGAGTCTAGTGGCTCTCAGAGATGATCCTTGATGAGGATCTTGGGATACTAGCTATGAGAACACTTGGTGTAAAGAAGGCTATGGAAGCCATGAATGCAAAGCTGCACTTTGCGAAGATCTGAGAGAGTGAAGAATCATGTGCAGAGGTTTACCTATGATGGTTATGTGGCACATCACTATGCATACATGGCAAAAGTTGTACAGGTTGTAGAGCCCACATGCATTGATGAGGCTATCGGGCGGAAATGTGTGTTGGGAGAAAGCTATGGATGAGGAGATGGATCATTAGGGCCAAAAACATCTCAAAATGGGCTGTGTAAGGAATTCGCTAACTTGCTAATTAGTAGAACGTTGACGGTCAAAACGGCTCCAAATTTGGCCGTTTTGGATATTTAAAGCGTATCTATGTGATTGAACACGTATCTAAGTACATATTTTAAAATCTAAAAAAATATATCGTTTTCATGCTACTCTTTAATGGCTCATCTCGAAATTTGTCCTCTTTTAGTGACTTCGCGGCAAATACTTATTTCTCTTACTTTTGAATGACCATTCCCTCTGAACGCGCTCTCATCCATTCTCCAAAAAATTTCACAAGCTTATTCTTAGTTTCACTCCTCTGCTTCTCTAAGAATTTCACAAGCTACATCTCATTCTCATTCTTCTGCGTCTCTCATCTTCTAATAGCTCTGCTAATATTTTTAGCTCTGTTAGTAATGAGTGATACATCTAATCGTAAGTTTCATTTGAATATCAAGCTCTGCTAATATTTTTAGCTCTGTTAGTAATGAGTGATACATCTAATCGTAAGTTTCATTTGAATATCAAGCTCAACCAAGAGTATGCAACTACACGGAGTGTCTACCAAAGACCCCTTTCATGTGCGAATGAAGCTCAACATCCTCGCAACAACGAAGGAAAGAAGCATATTGACCTATGGACAGATGGAAGTCTATATCCACCGGATCCCAGAACAGGAAGGTATCCTTCTTTTCACACACCACATGATTTGATTAGATTTGTTGGTGATGGGGTGGATGGCTTACTTGGTTATAGTTCAAGACTATCTCAATCACATATTAATTATGCAGAATATAGTACATATCTTCAAAATACTTTATCTTTGAATGCAACAAAAATTATAGAACTTGAAAACAAAATAGTGTCTTTGAAACAAGAAAATGATCAATTGAAAACCTTAAAAGAAACTCCAATAGGGTTGAGAGCACGAGTAAAACGAATGCGGGATGTAGTTAACTTGACAGAGAGATCTGGACAAAGGAAAAAAAGTTTAAAACTTGTAAGAGATCATGTTACTACCCTTCTAGGATTTGACATGTCTAATGCTCAGGAAAGGGTAAGATTTTTGAATGAGCTTATGAATAGGTCGGATATCTTGAAACTTTTGAAACTTCCTGAAAATCAAACTAAAAAAAAACTAGTCTTTCAACATCTACTAAAAGATATGGACTTATTGGTCCAGCCTTCCCAAATGCAAGAAGTTTGTGACACAGTGGGAGTGAGTAGAAAGGGATACAGAGCCATCTCTAAAACCTGGTTCAGGCCATCTCTAAAACCTGGTTCAGGGTCCTTAAGCATTACAAAATCAAAGCTTTTGGGTTGCCTAGACCTCACAATCTTGGAAAATATAGAACTCTGTTAAATGAGGAAATTTCCAAACATTTCGGAGAGTATTTCTATATTGAGGGAACAATGCCATATGAGAGACAAAAAAAAATCGTCTTTTGAATACGTTTATAATAATATTTGGATGAACATTAGAAAAGTCCAATCTTTTATGGTGAGATATTACAACATTCGAGAAATAGATTGTGAAGGAAAACTTGTATTTGTTATAAAATTAGATGACGCTCAAATCCAAAAATGTCAAAAAATGGAAAGAATATCTATATCCCTAATGAATAAAGCATTGGACTATAGTCAAGGTAAGCTTGATTCTCCATACCACAAAACTCAATCAGAAATGGAGCTATTGTGGATTGGATCAGCTCATGTGCCAGTAGAGAGTCATGAAACATTAAAGTGGCTCTTTTCACATACAGACATTCCTTCAATTATTCAGAGCCAAAATGCAGGGTGAACACCTTCATGTAGACGACATAGGTGATTTCATTGTGGAATGGCATTTGAGTGCCGACCTCAAGGCGTTGAAGTGTATTTTTGGTGTATGTGGAGGAGCAAATACCAAATATCCATGTCTTTATTGCATGGCAAGCACAGGGACAAGAGAATGGCTTGCAGAAAATGAGATTGGAAAACCACCATCCAGAAATAATGTGAATGTTGTCGATTATCCAATTTCTGTTAAAATTTGGGATCCAATTCTACCAATACATTTAAAAAATGTGCATATATGTACATTGCATGCAGAGATAAGAATCTTGGACAAATTGCTTCGACTTCATCTGGACTATGCATATTCTATTAAGCCAACTAAACTTGCAGATGAGTGCATAGAAAAATGCGAAGCCTTGCTCTCTCAAATGGGTTTCCATGGTGGCAAAGTGCATCTTAAAAAAGATCCTATTCTTTCTAGAGGTACAGGTGATGTTCTGCAAGATGTTTCAATGGGAGGAGCAAAAGCAAGAAGATTTTTGAGCAACTATGACACCAAACAAGTCAATGCAATGTGGAATTGTTGGAAACATCTATGTGTCATTACCACAAATGTCAAAAGTAGACCAGATGTAGCCAACAAACGTATGGAAGTTTGGAAAAAACTCGACAATTTTTTCAAAGTCCTAAGACAACAAGTTGGTTCAAATACTTTTGCAGATGATTTCAAAGCAGTAAAGCTTTTAATAAAACCTATCATAGATGCCTGGGGAGAAAAAGACATAACTTATTACTTGGTGAGTGTTCAGACTTATCAAAACTGTTAAAATTAAAGTGTAATTAAATTTACTAACAAAGAATTGTCTTTGTAGCATATTCTTTACTTGCATGGACCATATTTTGCTACAGAAGGACCCCTTGCAACATGGAACACACAAGGAATAGAAAAGTCTCACTATCAAGCGAGAACTTCCTTTTTCAGATGTACCAGAAGAGGAGGTGGTCAAAGAAGAAGCAATGCACTTAAAGAATTATTCAATTGGTTCTACATGAGGCAATTACAAAGGATGAGATCAAAGAACCCGCAATCTGAAACTACACAAACACCTCAAGATAGAGACTAATGATTTACTAACACATTTGTACCTCTTATAAAATATTTGCTGAATTATAATCAGTCCTTGCAAAATATTGTGTGTACATTAGTTTTTGATTCTCTTGGGACTATTTGGCATATCACCTCTGTATCTCAAAAATTTTCTCCTTCTATAACCTCCAAGAAGATTGATATCTGACTCCTCAGCTACAGCTGCATAGCTAGAGTAGCAAAGAAAGTATCCTGCTCTTGAGGCATTGAAACCTGCAGCATATCCAAAGATTCTAAGAGCAACAGCTCTCTCTAGAAGCAAGACCTTGTTAGCATTTATTTGAAGGGGAGTGTATCCCATGAACCTTGACAACGCCTTCAAGGCAAATATTGGCAACTCAGCATCTTCAGAGAAGTTCATGTGGAATGCACAGAACACAGCCTTATCCAATGTAGGTAAGTAGTGCATGAGAGCAGATGAAGGCCTTCTTGACCTAGTCTATATAGCTTTCACTCTGCTACCTTTAGCTCTTCCTAGAAAAATTAATCATCCTTATCAAGCAATTCAATTTGCAAGACAAAAACCTCACTTTAAAAAAATTACAATCACAATAACATTTTGCAAAAGATTAAAAGGAAACTACCTTCTGCAACTCATCCTCACTTACTACTTTGTCTTTCATCAAGTTACATGAGCCAACCCTTTCCACTTTATCAGAATCTACCTGAAGCTTGAAATCTCTGCCAAAAGACTCTACACCTAACTCAATAAGCCTGTTCTCAAAATCCTCATCTCTAAGGGAAGGTTTCTCCTCATCCACTCTTTTAAGGCACAAGACAAGTGCATCAGGAGCAGGGATAAATGAGTGGTCAGATGTTTGCAAATCAAGTGCCAAAAACTCTTCCTTTGACTCCACTTCTGTATCAATAAAGTCTTTGGTCACCTCACAAGCTTCTGAAATTGCTGCAATACAGTAGTCTTCCCTGATATTAAAGAGACATTGAAGATAGGACAAAGGAATAAAATCTTTCTCATTGATATAGAAGAAAGGAAGGCTTGGAACAGTAACAGAGGATTTAGATATGCTTGCTTCCTCTGAGGGCTCTTCAGTAATACAGTGAAAGCCCTAAATTCAGCAACATCAAGATTTGCACTTTCTTTCTCCTCAGCTTGAACATCAATTTCTTCCTCTTCTAAAATCTCACTTTTCTCTAGCTTTGAGACTGTGGTGACATTTAAGTTTTCTTCCTCCTTCTCTGCATCAATATTTGATTCTTGCCCTTTATCTTGTATTTCTACTCTCAAAAATAGAAAGAAAAGAAAGGAGACATCTTTGGGGACAAGGTTACAAAGCTTTTTATGAATTGGACAAGAAATGGATGAAGGGCATGTGAAAGAGATTCTATTTGAAAATCTACTAAACCTCTTTGTAACTTTGGCTTTCTCCACTGACAGCTGAGTAAAATCGGTAAGGTGACAAAAATCATTGTCTCCGATATAAAAACAATGACCTTCAATTGACATTTCAAATTGTTTGTACTCCTCTTCAAGAACGTCCTTAAGCTTCATCAAAACATCTAAAAGAACAAACCTTGGATTGAATATCTCCACTGCATCTGCGTATACCTTCATGTCATGACCATCTTGCAAAATAGCATTCAAGAGTCTTTCACTTGGGCTTTCTTCAACAAGTTCATGTCGTCCCTCAACACTTTTACTCATTGTGATATTTGAGAAAGGCTTGGAAGTCACTATATGGCAGAGCCCGAACTAAGCGAAAATAAGTGGTCCAAAAGCTTTGGAATGCTTCTGTCGCTTGGTGCAGGCTTTGGCAATTTGAAGGTTTGAAAAAAAAAAGAGAGCGAGATTTTTGCAAAATAGAGCTTGGAAGTCACTATATATGGCAGAGCCCGACTAAGCGAAAATAAGTGGTCCAAAAGTTAAGGAATGCTTCTATCATCTGGTGTGGGCCTTGGCAATTTGAAGGTTCGAAAAAAAACGAGAGAGAGAGTTTTTGAGAATATCCGATGGAGCACGTGGAGCGTGGCAAAAATACCTTAAATAGTGATCGTTCGTGCCACGTGGCTAAAATGATTGCATGACACGTGTATCCAACGGTCCTATGTACAGACGGATTCGAGGTATACAAATTTAATTTTCATGAAACATTTCTATTTTTCACCGACACGGTATCAAGCGAAATTGCTCCTCCGAAATTCTCAAAATCTTCTTTTACCCTTCTCACCCATATCAAGCGATAGATCTCATCCGAACATCTCGGATCCTTCTCATCGCTAACTCCCAGATTCAAGCGATAACGCTCGTCCAAACAAATCGGACCTTCTTAATCGCTTGGTTCCGGATCCTCCCCTATCACTTGGCCATACCCCGAATCAAGCAATAGAGCCGATCTCCATTTTCACTTTGTTCCGGACATATCCGAAATCAAGCGATTGAGCTATTCCAATCCTTTTGGAAGCTATTCATCGCTTAGTTCTAGCTACCCCTTAATTAAGTGATAGAGCCTCAATATATTATCGCTTAGTTCTAGCTACCCCTTAATTAAGTGATAGAGCCTCAATATATTATCGCTTAGTTCCGCATACGCCTAAATCAAGCCAAATCGCTTAGTTCTGGGTATAGCCCGAATCAAGCGGTAGAGCTAATCCAACCAATTTGGATCCGCCCCATCGCTTAGTTCGGGCCACTGTTAGTTTTTTTATCTCAACTCACAAATCACCCCGATCGGGTTCTCTTCTTTTTCTTAAACTTCAATGGCGAGGACAAAACAGACTGCAAGGAAAGTCTACCTTCCTTTGGAGACTGAAAAAGCTCAAGATAAACCAGGATCTTCCAAAAAGCCAGTTGTCGATGAAAAACAAGAAAAGCCTCCTCCAAAGCCTCGTGCTAGGGCAACAACAAGAAAGAGATTAAACTATCAGGTGAAGTCACTAAGAGAGATCAGAGCGGCATAGAAATCTACTAATCTTCTCATCCCTCGACTGCCATTTATGCGGGTTGTCAGGGACATATCAGAAAGGTTAATTGGCAAAATGAGAAACACATATCTTGATAAAGTGCGATGGGAGTCACAGGCCCTTATGTGTCTTCAAGAGGCTGCTGAGGATTTTTTGATCGACTTTATGAATGATGGATACATTGCTGCTGCATTTGCTCATAGGATCACTCTCATGAGCAAAGATTTTGTGCTTGTGTCCAGACTTAGATACAAGTTTGACAAAGCTTTGGAACCCATTCCAAGTCAAGATATGAGGGCTTTTGAAATTCTAAATATTCCTCCAGCAAGACAACCCAAACAATCAGTTGTTATTGAAGATGTTTCGCATACTTATAGTACAAGAAAAGCTCACGATATTAAAGAAGAAGTGGAGAAAGAGAGAGAGCAGGAGAAGATTACGAGGATGCCATTCTTTCTCAGCAGCAAGCTGAAATTCTTCATGCATCCAATTCAGAACTTTATCAGAATGTAATAGGTCAAATGGTAGTAGATGTCTCCGTGCATGGAGAGGATGAGGTTTATTGTGACATTGCCCCTGAAGACACAAGTATGCTTGTGAATCACAATATCGAGATATGTGACACAGTCCTCTTTATCTGTCTGAGGTTTGTGTGGATTTCCTTTTGCTTTCTTGATAAATTTCTCAGATTCCATATTTTATTGATATGTTTTGTTTATGTCTCCAGATGTCTTATGAGGAATCTTCCTGACTCAATGGCTATACAAGTGACCATTCTTGATCCCCTTATTACACAGTGCCTTTTCAATAGGCAAGGGGATCTTGCAAGTTTTCTAAATAACTTTGATATGCTGACATGCAATTACATTGTATACCCTTATGTTGAAGTGTAAGACTCACACTCAATTATCTTTTGTCCATCATTACAATATTCACAACAACTAATTCAGTATTCATCTTATCACAGAGGCCATCGGAGTCTTATTATCTTCAATCTATTGGATAGAGATGTAATCTTTATGAATTCTTTAGCATCCATTCATGGGAGAAGTAAAATGTAAGAATTAACTTTACCATGGTTTATGTTCTAGAGCAATATTTTGTAAGTTTTCAATTGTTTGGTTGACCCTCAATATTTTATGCTTGCAGTGCTGCCAAACTTATCTTGAGTTTCCTAGGTTCCACCTATGAAGACTACAAACTTGAAGATTTTAAGTACTACAATCAGAAAGTTCCTTTGTAGAAAGACTCAACATCTTGTGGATGGATGGTGCTTGCTAATGCTTGGAGATATCTTGAGTCAAGATTTAGAATGACAACACTTACTGTAAGTTCATGTAATGATAGCATTGATTGATTGGGTCAATACATTTAGTGACTTTCTCATATTAAGAAATTTTATCATTTTCTTTTGCCTTAGTTACATGAATATCCAGATTCTTGGGTAAGTTGGGTAAGGGAGAAGGCAGTGTCTATGGTTTTGGAAAGATCTATCAATCCAGTTGATCCTGATTCCCTCTTTCCACCTAAGAAAGGAGCCAAGGGTACAACTTCAAAGAAAAGAAAAAAGGAGGAGAAGAAAAGCCATGTCAAGGATAGCTCATCCAAAAAGAAAAAGACCTCTGCCAAAGAGAAGAAGGAAAGAAAGAAGAGACCTACTAAGAGCAGATCTTCCAAGGGGAAAAAGAGAACTCCTAAATTCTAAAGGGAAGAGCCCTCAGGCTACAGAGAAAACCCCTAGCTCTCCTGCTAAAGAGAAGAGCCCTAGCCCTCCTGCTAAAGAGAAGAGCTCTTCACTAGCTCGAGAGAAGACTCCTATCAAGAGAAGACTCCTATCAAAGAGAAGATCCCTGTTAAAGAGAAAACCCCAATCAAAGAGAAGACCCCTGTTAAAGAGAAAACCCCAATCAAAGAGAAGACCCCTGTCAAAGAGAAGAGTGCTACTAAAGGTCTTCCGTTTCACTCACCAGTGAAATTTAAAATTCAGAAGTGTCGTTCATCTAACAAAGAAAGTAAGAGGGCAAATGTTGGCTCTCCATTCAATTTCTTTTTCATGTCCCCCAAGAAGACTGCCAAGTCTCCAAAGCTAACCTCCAAAGAACCTTCTCCAAAACCAGACCCCACTGCCAAATCTCCCTCACCCCAACACCTAAAGATCTCAGAGAAGAGCCCAACTTACCACCAGTTTGACGAATCCACTGCAAAGTCTTCCTTTCCAACACCTCAAGAGCTCAAAACACCGGAACTTGAACCTCAATCAGCCAAATTTGATCAAAGCAAACAGAAGAGAGAAAGATTCTCTAAAGATCCAGGGTCATCCCATGCCAAAAGAAAAGTTGATTTTGTTGAGTGATTCCACAAATTGGCTTTTGTTTTGTTCATTTTGTCCATATGAACACACCTTTTTTGGGACTATATTTTGTACTTAAATTTAGTATTAACAATTTGATATTCAACTGTTAAACCTTGTTTTGTGTTGGGAATAATATGTTGACCATTTTTGTGAAGAAGTCAAGATGAAATTTAGCAGAATATATTGATTACATTATTGGAGAAATCCTTTTCAGCTTAACAAACTTGCCCTTGCAAGTGGCTCAAATACAACTTTTTTTGGGGGAAGACATGTGATGCATGAGGTTGCACTCTCCATCCTTGTACTGACAATAATATCATCTACTTTGAATCTATATTCAGGTGATGTTTCGTCCAGAAACTCAAGCGACTCTCTTACATGTTGTAGTCTCCAGTTTGATGTTACTATAAGGTTCCTAGGATCTATGAATGTATGGACTATGATGTTAAATTCAAACTCTGGACAATTCTCTTCAGAATCCAAAGGGACCCAACTACCAAGCTTGCTTTTCCATCTCCTATAGTCATAGCCCAAAACTAGGGATTGACGACATAGTCATAGCCCAAAACTAGGGATTGATGGCATAGTTGGTATGAGATAGACATAGAATTTGGGCTTACTCTACAACTGATATTGTCGCCAATATGAAAAGTTTCCTTGGTACTCCATCCTTCTCCAAGTACAGTGTCCAGATCAGTCGTAGATAGTCTTCTATTAAGCCACATCGTTCTTGTCCTCTCCATTGAATTTTTATCCTTCTTGAAATCCTTCCAGGAGACATAGCTTTAAGAATATCATCTTTGATTTTGGATTTGAAGCTTGTTATGGTATTTGGATCAGGAACTTCCCATTCGAGTGATATTAATGTAGGAATAGGTATGTCATATAATTCTCCATGAACACCTTCTCTTGATGAAACCCTGTATTCTGTAAAATACACAAATATATCCCACTGATTTGTAAAATGAAGGTGGTTTGTTTGCATACATTACATCTGTAATCCCCTTGTGAATTGCTTTGAATGTGCCACTTAAGCTCTCAACAGGCTGCCACTCCACAGCTGTTGATGGAAAGATAACTGAAATTAAATAAACAAAAAATATATCAGAAGGAGAAATATTGTGTTGTATCAAATAGATAAAGTTTTGTTAAATTACAGTAAGAATGGAGAATTGGATGTTCATCCAAGTTCAACACCATGTCTTTGGCCATGTAGACATGTTGAACATTTGCAAGCCAGCCATTGTCGGTCACTTTGAAGGCAAGAACACGACCTTTCCAATGGGATTTCACTTCATTTCGCTTGGTTCTTTTCACCCTGTGGGCACCTTTGCAAGAGGGAAGCATTGTTACCCAATCATTCACACGAAAAGACATGGGTTTCCAAACACCATCCTCTCTGGTGTTATGAAAATCACAAGAAGTTATATTATGAGAAGGACGACGTGAGGACGCCATAGAAGCTCACAGATGAGAGAAAAATAGTGAGTCTTTTGAAAATGCAAAGAAAGGAGAATAAGCCATATGCCAAAATGGAGGGAAGGTGGAAAAGGGAATGAGCCATACCAAAATGGAGGGAAGGTGGAAAGTAGACGTTTGAAAAAATTTGGTGATTTGTCATTAATAGCGTTGTTTTCAGAGCCTGAAAAGAGAAGATTTTGTATCTTCCTGCTTGATTTTTTGAAATATAAAATGTAACAAGATGTCACTATTTTGGACCCAAACTTTAATGTTAGCCATCGTAAATGTCTAAATTAAGCTGTTTTAGCCCTTCGCCACTAAAAATATTACCGTTAAGAAGACATTTAGAGGAGACAAGAATGCCATACTTTTGTATATGTGTCAATTCACAATTGGACAATTTCTTAATCCTTAGATTAACAAACAATCGTAAACATCTAAATTAAGCTGTTTTAGCCGTTCGCCACTAAAATAGAACCGTTAAGAAGACATTTAGAGGAGACAAGAATGCCATACTTTTGTATATGTGTCAATTCACAATTGGACAATTTCTTAATCCTTAGATTAACAAAAGTCCTTTTCTAGCCGTTTTTGGCCTTAATGGCACTATATGGAAATGAGACTTGGGATTTAGTGCAATTGCCTGAAGGCAAGAAATCCATTGGATGCAAGTGGGTGTACAAAGTAAAACATAACAGTGATGGAAGCATAAGCAGGTACAAGGCTAGATTGGTAGCCAAAGGATATGCGCAGACATATGGCATTGATTATGAGGAAACTTTCAGTCTAGTTGCCAAGATGGTAACAGTGAGAGTTGTGATAGCAGTGGCTACATCAAAGCAATGGTCTTTACATCAGATGGATGTAAAGAATGCATTCTTGCATGGGGATTTGCAGGAAGAGGTGTATATGTTGCAGCAGCCATGAGGATGTGAGTCACCCCGAGCATGTTTGCAGGAGGTTGAAGAAAGCCTTGTATGGCTTAAAACAAGCACCAAGAGCATGGTCTAACAAGATTTCTAAATATCTTATCACTATTAGCTTTCATGTAGCCAATGTAGATTTCTCGCTGTATGTGAGACACAATGATAGAGGGGTTGTGCTTTTTGTCATCTATGTAGATGACCTGATCATTACGGGGGACCATGATGCAGAGATCTTTCATGTAAAGATCTTGCTTAGACAGAAGTTTGAGATAAAGGATCTAGGGGAGCTCAGATATTTATTGGGCATTGAGGGGTGATTAGGTCACCACATGGTATTGGATTACTACAGAGACAGTATGGCTTGGACATGTTGTTCAAGTATGGTATGACAGGCTGTAAGCCTATCTCAGTGCCATTGGATCAAAATGGCAAGTTGAGTGCAGATTCAGGAGAGATTTTGGAGGATCCTACTATGTATATGCGCATAGTAGGAAGCCTGATCTACATGACGATCACTAGGCCAGATTTGAGCTATGTTGTTGGGTTGGTGAGTCAATTTATGCAAGTTCCTCAGAAGCCGCATTTGGATACATTGAGACGCATACTGAGGTATGTTTGCATTGTGGACTATATTTCATGAAACTGAAATAGAGATATGTGTACATGGGTACATAGATGCTGATTGGGCTGGTAGTATCTCAAATAGAAGATCTACTAGTGGCTTCATGTTTTCTTTGGGGAGTGCCGCTGTGACTTGGAACAGCAAGAAGCAGCCTACGGTTGCTCTATATCCAATATAGAGGCTTGAGTATAGAGGTGCTGCTATGGCAGCATGTGTGAGGTAGCTTGGTTGAGAAAGCTATTTGCAGATTTGGGTCTATCAGTGGTGGATAGACAAGTTGTCATTTTCTGTGACAACATTAGCAGTATACAGTTGGCCAAGAACCCAGTTTTTCATGCTTGCATAAAGCATATAGAGGTCCACTACCATTTTGTCAGAGAGAAGGTTTTGGCAGGAGACGTTGACCTTGTTTATATGTCAGCACACAGGATCAGGTTGCTGACATCTTCACCAAAGCATTGGGTACATAGAAGCTCTATAGATTCAGGGCTTCACTTGGTGTACATGAGATGGAGTTGGTGTACATGAGATGGAGTTGAGCTCGAGGGGGAGTGTTGAGATATCGAGCTCATCTAGTGAGACGGTGGACACTGATGACCTGCCTGGGGGATAGGCCCCACACTTACACCACTGGCATGGTTGGTGAGATCATGGGCCATATGCGGCCAGTGGGATGACAGGCTATGTGACAGCCATTCTAGAGATTGGCATAGTTATAGCGCCAGCTCATTTAGTTAGGTTCACACTATAGAGAACCCTAGTATATATTTAGTTTAGTGCCTTTTCATATGGTGTACTCCTATCTTTGTATATGGTGTGTTGAGTGTTGTGTAAAGAAGAAGAAGATTTTCAGCCTCTCACCTTGTGTGTTCTCTTTTAGGGTTTTGTGAGTGTGTGTGTGTGTGCTTGCAGCAACAAGAGCTCAAGCTCTCTTCTTCCCTGTATCTTTTCAGCTCACGCGACAAAGTGTGGCCTCAATACAGTTAAAATGGTGCACTTTCGGTACGATGGATGAGGGCCGACGAAGCGATCCCTGAGTGAAGTGCCAGGACACCTAAGGAGGATCCTGGAGGGTTCTGACCAGGTGATGCAAGGGCTCGTGGTGCCTAGGACACCCATGCGTATGTCGTGGAAGATATGTATGATGGACGAAATGATTATTATAATCTGTTTTACTGGATCTCGTTGCTGGCTAGTTGGTCTCAACGGAGAGTCCAGAGTGATACTGTTTTTTGAGAAACAAGGGACTGGATGGAAATTTTTGAGTTATGACATCTGTAACCAATATCTGTTTGTCAATGGATTATTTTATAAGTTAAAGTTTTTAAGAGGAGTGTGTGTATTTGTATTCGAAAGAAAAAGTTAAGAAAGGCATTCAATTATAGGTGGGTTCTACCGATTCTAGTGGTTGGGTGGTGGTGGCTAATAACCCATGGGCCAGATGTAGGCAGGAATCAATGGAGTTTTAATAATTAAATTGAAATAATAGGAATACGCTTAGAATTCAAGTAGTTAAATAAAAACCTAAAGAATTTCTTAAATGAGTAGATCAATGGTTGTGCCTGACTTTGGTTAAGAAAAAAGCGTTGATTTTCTCAAATGATTAGATCAACGGCTGTGCCTGATTTTGGTTAGGAAAAAAGTGTTGATTTCTTCAAATTAATTCAGTGATAGTTTTCCTTCTATCTAGTTTAATCAGGTGAAGGATAGTTTAGTCTCTTAACTGTTGGAGGAGAATGACTCAAACACAAGAGCTTGCAGCCAAGGAAGTGCAGAGGAGGTAGAGAAGAGTGAGAGAGAGAGAGAACTCACACAATGCTCAAGAATATCTTGATGTCTTATTGAGGCTCAAGGGAGACCTTGTATTTATAGAGATACAAGGGTAAAGTTAGGGTTAGGTTTAATATGGGCGGGCGCCCAACTTATGGGGCACCCGGCGGACCAAATACAAAGAATGCCGTATTACAAGGCCCAAATGGGGGCCAAATGTACAAGTAAATATATGGCCGCGAAGCTCTCGAAAAGAGCTACGCGATGATCAAGGTCCGGAGAGGCGAAACTGGGACTTTATACCCAAAAACCTCCCACTTAAAGGGCCAGTGAAGCTCCTCTAAGTGAAGCTATGTAACTCCCACCCGCTGTAGACACATATCAAGCTGTGCTTTTGGCAAACTTTTGGTGAGAGCATCTGCAGGGTTCTCATGAGTGCCAATCTTGACCAAACTAACCAAACCATCATCTAGCACCTGTCTGCTGATGAAGTGGTACCGTACATCAATGTGTTTGGTACGAGCATGAAACATGGCATTCTTAGCCAGGTATATGGCACTCTGGCTATCACAACCAAGGACCGGAGCCCTCTCTGGCAATCCAAACTCTATGACAAGGCGTGCTAACCAAATGGCCTCCTTAGAAGCCTCTGTGACGGAGATGTACTCGGCCTCAGTAGTAGAAAGTGCTACTATCCTCTGGAGTCTAGAGCACCAAGAAACAGCACCACCTGCAAGAGTATAGATGTACCCACTAGTAGACTTGCGGGTATCAGAATCACCTGCCATGTCTGAATCACAATAACCCTGCACCTCAAGTGGACCTTTACCATACATAAGGCATTTCTTCTGTGTCCCCTTCAAGTACCTCAAAATAGACTTTATAGCATCCCAATGTGCTTTGCCCGGGTTGGACATAAAACGACTGACTACTCCCACTGAATGAGCAATGTCTGGCCGTGTAGCAACCATAGCATACATAAGAGATCCACAAGCAGAAGCATAAGGGATCCCACGCATAGTACTGGCTGCATCATCATCTTTTGGGCAATCATCCTTGGATAGTTTAACATAGGGCTGCAATGGAGCACCCAAAGGCTTAGAATCAGCCATGTTAAATCTATCAAGGACTTTCTGGATATACTTCTCCTGCGAGAGGAAAAGCAACTTTTGTGCTCTGTCCCGTCTAATCCGAAGACCCAAAATATGTTCAGCTGAACCCAAGTCCTTCATAGCAAAGGCTGACTTCAGCTGGTCCTTAAGAGCTTCCAAAACGCTCTTATTCTTCCCGGCAAGGAGCATGTCATCAACATACAGCACAAGTATCCCTAGGCTGCCATCTGCATCAGTTTTAGTATACAAGCAATGATCTGCATGGCTACGATTAAACTTCTGGTTAAGCATGAAAGCATCAAACTTTTTGTACCACTGCCTCGGGGCTTGTTTCAGCCCATAGAGACTACGCTTCAGCTTACAAACCAGATGTTCTTTGCCAGGAATGACAAAGCCTTCAGGATGCTTCATATACAGCTCTTCATCTAAATCACCATGTAAGAAAGCTGTCTTTACATCCATCTGATACAGTTCTAAATCCAAAACAGCAGTGAGAGCAAACAAAACACGAAGGGTGGTCATTTTGACCACAGGAGAGAAGACCTCCTGAAAATCAATCCATTCCTTCTGAGCATAGCCCTTAGCAACAAGGCGGGCTTTATACTTAGGCTGGCCGTCAACTGTCTTGACTTTGTACACCCACTTGTTAGGAATAGCCTTCCTTCCTTTGGGCAACTCAACCAAGTCCCAAGTGTCATTTGCATGTAGAGACTTAATCTCCTCCTGCATAGCATGCTCCCACTTGTTTCGGAGTTCACAAGACTTAGCCTCTTTGAAAGTAAGAGGCTCACCCTCATCTGTAAGCAAAACATGTTGCAAAGAGGGATCAAAACGCTGAGGTTCCCTCCAAAAACGAGTAGACCTCCGTACCCAATGATCATTGGCTGGTTGAGGGTCAATATCGGGAGGAATCATAATTTCAGCATCAAAAGGCTGCGGGTTTTCACGAACAGCCTGATTTTCAGCATATAGGGGTTGCTGCCCTACACCTCCAGGAACATGAAGCGGCTGTCCAACCTCTCCTGGCTCAAATATCACGGACTCATTATGTTCAGCCCTTTGTGAAGCATCCTGGGGCTCATTTTCAGCATCAATGGGTGGCTGCCCTTGTTGAAATTTGACCTTTTTCTGATCACCATGAGAGGCACAAACATTACGGAGCAGCTTTGCCTCATAAAATACAACATCCCGGCTACGAACCACTTTGTTGGTTGATGGCAACCACACACGGTAGCCCATCTCACCTTGTTAGAAAATTCGTTAAAAAAATTAAAAAAAGGTGACAGGAGTTGAACCGAGTTCAAGAGTACAGCCTGAATGAAGGAATTATGTATTATAATAGCACGCTATGCATTCCCAATGATGAGGAAACTAAGGGTCAAATTCTGAACGAAGCCCATGATAGCCTTATAGCAGGACATCCAGGTTTCATCAAGACCTACATGTCTATAAAGAAAAGCTTCTTTTGGCCTAGACTAAAAAAGGATGTACTTAATCATGTACGTTAATGCCTGATATGTCAGAAAGTCAAAGCCGAGAGAGTAAAAATGCCTGGGAAGTTACATCCATTAGACATCCCCCAGATGAAGTGGGAATGTATCAGTATGGATTTTATTACTGGACTACCTTCAGTGCAATCAGGTTACAACTCCATTAGACATCCCCCAGATGAAGTGGGAATGTATTAGTATGGATTTTATTACTGGACTACCTTCAGTGCAATCAGGTTACAACTCCATCTTCGTGGTAGTTGACAGACTAACCAAAGTTACCCATCTGATTAACCTACACTACAGTGGATGTGGCTAGAGTGTTCCTCAAGAAAATCTTCAGATTACATGGCCTACCCAGGAGAATAGTAAGTAATCGAGATCCCAAATTCACGTCAAGATTCTGGACTGCATTCTTCGAAGCAGTAGGAACTTTCTTGGATCTCAGCATAGCTTACCACCCCGAGACCGATGGTCAAACAAAAAAGGTGAACCAAGTAATCGAAGATATACTTCGATCATGTTGTGGTAGGAAACCCAAGAAGTGGCTAAGCTATCTGCACCTAGTCGAATTCGCCTTCAATGCTTCTTATCACCAAAGTATCAGATGAGCCCTTTCAAAGCTCTGTATAGACAAGATTTCCTAACACCATTAACTTGGTCCGACCCATTGATTAGGGTCAAGATGTCCAGACAAATGCTTGACGACATGGAGCAATAGATGCAGTCAATTCGCAAGGATAAAAGCTACCCCGGATAGACAGAAGCAGTATGCAGATAAGAAGAGGTCAGATAGAAAATTCAAAGAAGCAGATATGGTCTTCATTCGAGTACGCCCCAAAAGAAGTTCTCTATCTCTTGGAAAGTACAAGAAGTTATCCCCCCCAGATACTGTGGGCCATATCTGATTACAAAGAAAGTAGGTGACTTAGCCTATGAACTTCTTCTGCCTCCTCATCTCAAAGTACATAATGTATTTCATGTCAGCCTACTTAAGAAATATGTACCGAGCCCGAATCATGTGCTTAATGTGATGAACTCTTAACTTCTTCAACCCAAGGGTAGATGGAACTCCAACCCAAAGAAATCCTTGATGTTCGAGAGAAGGTTCTCAGGAACAATATTCCGAGAGAATTATTAGTCAAATGGAAGTTCTATCCTTTTGAAGACGCCATCTGGGAGAAAGAAGTCGAACTGATGCGGGATTACCCCCAATTTTGCGAGATGAGGAAATATCAATCCCCTTTTTAGAATAATAAAAGATCTTGTTTCTACCTGTTTTGGCCTAGAGAGAGAAAATGTTCTAGAGAGAGATAATTCAGTTTTTAGATTTCTTTGGATGGAAAAATATCCCTTCTTATTAAAATAAATTCTCCCAAAACATAAGTTTAAAAAGAAATTCCTAAGGTGCATTAGAAATAGATTATAATATGCACAAAAGACCTTAGCCTAAGGGTCCAGATTTTTTAATTTTGGATTAAGGTTCTTATGGACCAATAAGATTAATCCAAATGTAGAGAGGAGATAAATTGAAGAATAAAAGAAAATAAAAAACTGAATTTTGACACCTCAGAGTGGGGATCTCCCCTCATGAAGTAGGTGCCTTTTTTCTCATCATTACCCCCAATTTTTAATCAATAAAATGAGATATTTTCATCTCTCCTCTCTCTTATTTCTAGTTCCAAAAAATAAGCTGAACTAACCCAAAAATGGTCAAAAATTGACCAAACTGATCTAGAAAATTCTAGAATCAGTTTGCTTGGTTTGAGGCTCACTTTTTCCTATAAATAGAAGCCTCCCCCTTTGTAAAAGCTTAATGGTGTTTATGCACTATTACTCTACTACTGTTCTGAGCCATCTACATTGAATTTCTTAATAATTCAATTGTTTTTGGCCTAATCCTCTCCAATGTGAATTGGTGGCCACTCTTGCTTCAAACAAGAGTAGAACCCTCAATCCCTCAAGTCAAAGGAGAGCTTACAAGCTCCGTGTAAGCTAATTTTCTTACTTGTTTAATTTTAGTTTCAAGGAAAGAAGATGTGACCAGTTTAGAAAAATACACTCAAAACTCCTGCCAAATCTGAGACTAAGTTTGAGACTCTTCAAATTGAGCTGTGGATCAAGGTTATAGAATTCGAGGAATTCTGGTATGAAATTCAGAATTGCGATCAAGAAGTTTTGGGGATACTGATTCAAGAAATACTCCTTGTATTCAAAAGAAAATCAAACTGAAAACTTGCATAGAAACCCTGTTTTCTTAAAGGACTGTCTTACGCCAGAATGCTGGAGGGAGCATTTGGTATATGTTTTTCTAAGGGAAGTTCGGTTGCAACAGCTGGCGATCGGGGAGTGTTCAAAGGGACAGCTCACGTGGCAAAGCTTGCCTAGGTCTTGACCAGCCTCAGTATAGTTAAAATGGTGCGCTTCCGGTATGATGGATGAGGGCCGACAAAGCAATCCCTGAGTGAAGTGCCAGGACACCTAAGGAGGATCCTGGAGGGTTCTGACCAGGCGATGCACGAGCTCGCGGCAGTGCCTAGGACACCCATGTGTATGTTGTGGAAGATATGTATGATGGGCGAAACGATTATTGTAATCTATTACTAGATCTCGTTGTTCTGGCCAGTTGGTCTCAACGGAGAGTCCAGAGTGACACTGTTTTTTGAGAACCAAGGGACTGGATGAAAATTTTTGAGTTATGACATCTGTAACAACCAATATCTCTTTGTCAATGGAGAAAGGCATTCAATTATGGGTGGGTGAGTAATTACCTAGTTCTATCGATTCCCCAGTGGTTGGGTGGTGGCTAACCCATGGGCCGGATGGGGTTAGGCTAGAATCAGTGGAGTTTTAATAATTAAATTGAAATAATAGGAATACGCTTAGAATTCGGGTAGTTAAATAAAAACTTAGACTTCAGTTAAGAAAAAAGCATTGATTTCCTCAAATGATTAGATCAATGGCTGTGCCTGATTTCGGTTAGGAAAAAAGCATTGACTTCTTCAAATTAATTCAGTGATAGTTTTCCATCTATCTGGTTTAATCAGGTGAAGGATAGTTTAGTCTCTGAACCCCGTTAGAAAATTTGTTAAGAAAATCAAAAAAGGTGGAATCGTCCCTGTTTTTCAAGCAAGGGAAATTTTCCCAGTTTCGGTTTTAGAATGACCACCATATTGGTCTCGTGTCCGGACGTTTGAGGGCGAGGCCTCGATTGGGAAACCTTGCCCTGCGCAAGAGGAAGCTACTTTCATGCTAGCAATCGGGAATCCGGTGCGTGATGGGGGCAGAGGAGTCTCACAAAGATGTACGCGTCGCTTCCACCTTTGGACTTTATTGAAAACTAGATGTATGCACTTGCCACCATAGATGTGGTCCCCCAGAGGAACAAAGTATGTTTAATTAGGAGCCATTCCCACTACATCAGTACGCATGGTGAATGTGCAACTCATGGAAGAGGAAACAGAGGATCAAGCCTCAAGCATAGAAGTACCTGGGCCTCAAGGTCAACAATACTAAACGCCTCAAGAAGTTGCATAAATAAAAGAGGTATATCGCTCAATCTCTTCTCTTGTGTAGAGCTTATCCTCTTCTCTTGCAGATGCCCTAGATAGATCGTCCACTTCTTCTTGCATTTTGAGGTGTTCCTTAGCCTTGGGTTTCTCATTTAGGGTTGGTATCCTTCCTTTTGTTAGTCCAATCCTCATGTTATCCATGGCATCTCTAGATGTTTTTGTTTCCTTGCCACGTGGCCATAACAGAAGCAAATTATCCATTTCCTATCTTCTGCCACCATTCTATGAGTATCAAGTTTTTGCCTTTTTAAGCTTAGAAGTCACAATTGATGCTCCACTTTAGCCATCTTAATGACAATCTCTACTTCCTCAGATGTGGAGAAGAAGATTTGACCCATCTTAACAACATTCTCTTTGTCTTGTCTAATCCTAGGAGTAATTCCACTAAGTCTCAAGGTGTTAGTGTTCCATGGGCTAGACGTTAGGGCTGTGGGTGTTGTTAAGTCTGGTTTTGGACCATGTCCCATGCAAATGAAGCTTTATCTTTTGTGATGGGTTGGAGACCAAAGAATCCGCTTGCGATATCAAATATTCCACTAGATTTTATAGGAGAAGTGGGTTTCCCTTCCTCTCCAAGTTCGAAGAACCTTAGTCCTTTTTTCATGGATTCTTTGTGCTACTAGTTTTTGCAGTTGGTTAGATTTCTCCAAACTGCAACACTCAATTGAGTGCTCACCAAGCGACCTGAACCAACACTTTTCAAGTTCTCGGGTAATTGGATGCATTGTCAGGGGGGTAGGGTCTTCTACTATAAGTTTTCCTGACCTCAAGCTCACGAGAAAACAATTTAGCAGGCTAACTCACTACTCCAACTTTTTTGCTCGGTTGTTTGTCAGACTCATGTTTCACATTATGAGATGTATTTCATGTCATGAATAGCTTGTGTTTCATGCCTTTTAATTTCAGGTTATATTTACATTAACCTGAGTTGGGGAGATTACTATAGTGCACTTATAACTCTCTCTTGCCCCCTTGATGATCTGACAATCCTTCAATCTATGAACTTGACCTGTCTCATGTCATGAGATGGCAAGTTAAATTTCACATCGTGAAATCCAGATGTGTTTCATGTTGTGAAATGGACCCGTTTCACGAGATAAGATTTTTTCAGTTTCTTGGTGTCAGTTGTGTGAAGATACGATGCACTAACTTTAGTACATCAATCCCAAGATTTTCGGTGCTAAGGCGGGTAGGATCTCATGCCATGAAATCTAGATACATTTCACGCCATAAAATGTATTCTTGCACTTTCACGCATTTGGTCGGGCCAACAAAATGATTTTTTTGGGTGTTTTGGGGTTTGATTTCCTTGCCCAATGAATCTAGAATGGTCATGCCTAGTAAAAGGAATGTAATGCAAGTTACAAACATAACCAACGGCTCCTTATTTTTGTGATTTTTTAAAGAAAAAAAAAGAGTATCACCAACTACTAACTCATGATAGCAAAATTGGTGATAAAAACAACAAAATTAGAAGTAAACCCAAGTGTTGCTTTCCTCTAAGCATTAGCAAGTACTCACACACACTTCAGCACAAAATTTCACAAATAATCTAATTCTTTCACTTTCACACAAACCTTATCCTCCACACAGTTTTTCACAATGCCCCCCTAAAGAGTTATTTGAGCGCGGGGCCCTTGTTGATGTTGAATGCAAGGCCTTGGTTGCCTTCATCATAGTGATGCCACGTTGGGAACTTAGCCAAGAGGGTGATGATGAGGTTGAAGAAGTAGATGGTGGCGAGATGATGGCCGGATAGGGCATGAGGTTGAAGAAGTAGATGGTGGCGAGATGATGGCCGGATAGGGCATGAGGTCGTATTTGGCATTGAAGGCTATCATCTGAGTGATCATGATTTCTTTAGTGTAAGGTCTGCTTGAAGTTGGGGGCTGAATCATGGGAAGTTAAATTGGATCTTTATGTTCTACTTCTATTCTTAGCGTAGAACGGGTCCCATGCCCCCATCGATGGTGAATGGGGAGGTATTTATGGTTAGTGTGGGTATGCCATAGGGCTTTGCAGTAATTGAGCCAGTTGTGGAGCTTCAACAAGAAGGGGTGCTACTAGATGGGTTATTTGCCCATGAGATCAAAATAGATTGGCCTGGCGTCTAGGTTGGGTGTCGCGTGTATCCCCCTCGCTGCCTACATGGGTGCTGCTTCTTCCAAGCGTCCTACTTGGCATCGATATAGAGTCCAAGGACATGGATGTCCATATGATATGTGACTTTGGTAAGGTGCTCTTGTTGGAGTTGGAGATTAAGTAGGATTTGGATTTCCTGTTTGAACTTTGTGTGATCCAGGGGGTCGTGCTGATTGAGGGGATTCAGTGGTGAGAGATCCACCTCTTTTCCTGACCTTGTGGTGGCTGAGGGGGGGAGATTTCACCTTCTTCTAGGGGAATAATGTGTTAAGCTCACCCTAATGTGTCATGGGAAGTTACCGATCTACCACGCTCAAGATATGCTCAAGAGCTCCACCGTAGCCACTCATCGCCACTATCCTCCTACACTCATTGTCATACCGAGGCGGCTGCTAATCTAGCGGGTGGTGCAACCTCTCTCGATAAGATTACATGGGATCTCCACAGAAGATAATCGCTCGGTGACAGCCTAATCACTCAAGTAAGAGGGAGAGAAGAAGCAAGAGGGAAGTAAGAGAGAACAAGTGATTAGCCCTAATCACTCCCAAACCCTAACCTTAAGCATACCACAAATGCTACATTAGAGTTGCGAGAGACAAAGAGAGAGAGAGAGAGAGAGAGAGAGAGAGAGAGAGAGAGAGAACTTCACTTCTATTGCATAAATGGGAGAATGAGCTACAAACAAACAAAAGAAATTGGTTTTTATAGTTCCAAGCCTTTTCCCACTAGGCCCCGCTCGGGAGGACCCAAGGTGAGCAAAACATAGTGACAAGGCTTTTCTCTATGGTTTGGCCAATTGTCCTCTTGTCTGTCCTTCAAAGCTCAAGACTTGGAAGCACCTTTAGGGCATTTCCCTCATCAAATGATAGGATTTATAGTACAGTACAGGTGCCCATTGCATAAGTGTGTGAACATAGTTGTCATAGGAATGTGTTAACCATATGTGGTTAACATACTCTCCTTCCTAAACTCGATCATGTTCTCGTGATCAGTAAGCATTGAGGCATGCTGGGAAGTGTCACAATTGGTTGGTTCTCTTGTCTCTCCGAAAATGAGACGAGGTGCGGGATTAGTAAGATGGAAAGAAGTTAGTGGAGTACTGGTGATTTAGTATCCATCTAGTCGTATGGGCTCTTATGAATTTGCTTCCTTGGTTGTGCCCCAGTAGTACTCTATTTTGCCTTTGCTATTTTTCTTTTTTATCACCTTTGTGGCTGGACATCCTCTTGAGAGGAGTCAAACTACTTGAGAGGAGTCAAAGTACTTGAATGAGTAGACTAGCACGGAATACATGATGACCAATATCCAAGAGGTAGGTGGTGGTATTAAGGAGGGGTTAGTAAAACAATGGTGTTAGTAAGCAAGTGGCGAGGGGGGGATTCCGGAGGGACAAGGAGGTAACCCGCATGGAAACTACTTGTGCTTCAAGATGCTATATTTCGATGATGATGTACATGTAGCTATAACATCTTTACTAAGACACCTTAATGGGTATCTTGGCTCCCATGGAGGTTGATTTATTGGCGGTCATTTTCTCTCTTTTTCTTATAGTGGTTTGTCTTCTTCTATTGTTGTTGTAGCTCATAGGACTGGGATCCGCCGGTTTTGATAAGAGTGGTAGTTAATGGCGAGAATCCATAGGTGTTGAGCATAAGAAGACGTGGTGGGTAGGATTGATGAGGCATCAAGCACAATTATTTGGGTAAAGTGGGCGTGATTAAGAAGTTCTAGGCGATGGGTCATATTATTGACCAGGCTTGCGCCCACCATGGTTTACCCATCGAGAGATGTACCAGGATGGTTGTCTATGATGAAGCTTTGTGTAGTATGTGTGCATTGACAGAGCCCAATGAGAATTGCAGGTGTTGTGCACGAGCAAGGGCAAAAGGTGTGCAATCACCTAGAGATCCTTCGTTTTTTTTCTTGTCTTATAATTATTATTCTTCTTTCTTTCTTTCTTTCGTTCTCTCCTTTTTGTTTTTGTTTTTGTTTTTTTTTTTGGTCCTCCTTATGGGTGAGGACTTACATATGTTTATTGGTCATCAGCACCCCAAAAGAGGGTTTTGTATTGATTAGCCCATTTGGTGAGATTTGTGAGCTTACCTTTGAGGTTGTCTTTGAGTGGCTGGATAAGCTCTGACTTTTGTGGCACTGTCCCTTGGTTTTTTGATGGATTTGAGGGGAGGGGTTAGATCTTGTCCTTGAAAGGACTGGGCAAATTGAGCTTTTGAATGCCCATGGTTTCTATGTGGGTAAGTCTGTTGGATCTAGTTGATGAAGAGGTGACTTGATTGCTCATTGGTCGCCAAACCATCTGTGTGCTGATTAGATAGGTACTGGCTTGGTTTGTGTGGTTTGGCCCAACTTTTGAGGGTTATTCTGTGGGATCCAAATGATGGAGTTGCCATCATTGAAGCCTTGGGCTTCTATGAGATGTTTGGGCATGCATCATTGCCTAGTGTTGAGGGCCCTTATCGACGAGGCATTGAACTATATGTAGGTTGTCAATGCTCAGGACATGATTTTGATTGTGGCTTTGGGAGCCACATGTATATGTTTCCTTCATGGAAGCCTTGAGCTATGAGCATGTTGGTAGGCACCCATTGCTTGTTGGCTTCACTGTGCTTGGGGTTTCCTAACCTTTGACCATTGGGCCTTTTGATGTTTGTAACTCCTTGAGGAGTTGTTGTAGTGGATGAGCATAAGCGGCCTTGTATATAGTATGTACCGTTTGTGTAAAAGACCCAAGGCTTGTATACATTGTCCACCTAGGTAGTTGAATTTTGGCATGAGCATTGTGAAGAGATGGTTTGGCTAGGGAGACCAATGTTTCTGATGGCAAAATATTGTGGCTATTTGTGGGAGACAACAAGGGGCACGCTTTCTTTGCATATTTTAGCCACCAAAGGGGAAATCTAACCATACTTGAAGGGTTGCCGTTTCGTGTTAGGGAGATATGCTTACACTCAAGGTATTAAGCAAGGCAAAGGCCTTGAAGGGTTCATGAAGGTGCTCGGAGGGTGGGACCACAAATTGAGTTCTGAGTTTGCACTCGGGGAGTGCATCAAGTGTAGATAAGATTTTCATCCAGTCATTGGTCAGCTTCCTCGTCACATTGACACAAGCGACTGTATATGGCTCTCGCACATCATTGAAACAAGCAATTGTATGTGGCTCCCACACGTCATTGAAACAAGCGACTGTATATGGCTGACACAAGCGACTATATATGGCTCCCGTGCGTCATTGACATAAGTGACTGTATATGGCTCCCACGCATCATTGACACAAGCGACTGTATATGGCTCCCACGCATCATTGACACAAGCGACTGTATATGGCTCCCACACATCATCAAGGGTTTGATGAGAAGCTTCACAAACAAAGAGATTGTTAGTCTTGGCTATGGTCATATAATCTTCAGTAAAGGGACCTCTAATCATGGGATGTGTGAACCAGGTACATAATTTACTTTGTGCGTTTGATTCCGTTTGTGGATGTAGACATAATCTTTCCCAGTTAGGGGCTAGTCATGTCAATCTCATGAAGGGCCTTCCCAAGATGCTCTCATAGCCACCGTGACAAAACTCCATGACTAAAAATGTGTGTTTGAAGCTCATGTCAAGGACTTTAATCAGAAGGTCCTTCAATAGTCCAAAGGGTATTGTGTATGTCCCGTCCGCAAAAGCCGTATCTTTAATTGGCTGGGATCCACGGGTGGTTGTCCCTAGTTTTCTTAGCACATCCTTGTGATGAGGCTTACGCCAGCACCCTTGTCTAGGATGGATGTGATTGCATGTCCTTAATAGGAAATGGGGAGGGTCACGTTAGTGGCATCACTTTCAAAGTAGTGGCCTAGCACATTTACTCAAATTGTCAGTGCGCCTTTGGGTTGTGGTTTTTTCTCATGGAGTAGTTCAGGATGATGGGGCTCAAATTCATCTGAGGAATGTGAGTTATCTCTCTCCTCTACAGAAGCCTCTGGTTTTCATTCCATCCAATCCCTGAGGTCATTCCATAAATTTGGATTTCTTTTTAACAAGGTTTCAATGGGCATTTGGATTTGGGAAGAAAGAAAGGCTGAGAGGGCGTGGCAAGGTCGCGTTGATGATGAGGAGATTTCTCATGTTCAAGGCCGGGTTCATAGGGTGGACTTGCAATGGTATATGGAAGTTCAAATTGGTTCTTATTTGGCAGAGGTTGAGGTTGAGAAGTGGGTGCTGTAGGAGGGTAAAATACCTTAGCAAATTTTGTGTGGGCACCTCGTGAGTCTTTGTCAGGCTTTATGTCACTGTTCACATCAAGTTGTTTAATGTGAACGTGGGATTTGGTCTTGGCTACTTGTGGAATAGGAAATGGAGGATTACGAGGCACAGGTGGGGCAAGATCTTTGTTTGTCAATGTCATGTTGGCGAATGGATCTTCCCCAGCCTCGAGCATTAGTTGGGGCTCCTGCCTTCTTACCTAGTGTAGAAGTTCAGGTTCTTGTCGCGGACATCGAGTAAATATGGGAGATTATGTGTACTCGGGTATTAGTTCAAGGGTCGCAAAAATGTGCAGTTCTTTGAGTTGATCATGGTAGGATGGGATTAGGATATGCAGCTAGCCGCTTTTGGTGTTTGGTTAGTTTTTGTGGGGCTGCTTGGGGGAGTGGCATTTCAGCACGATCATCACTCTCGAAGAAGGAGGATATAGTCTTTGTTGAGCCACTTATAATAGTAATTCGATCTTCACCTTGGCCAATATGCTTAAAGCGTTGTTTCTTTTTGGATGGGGCACATTCAGTAGCTAAGGTGTTAGATTGCTTTGGTTTATTGGCCTTCGTAAGTTTGGCTTGTAACCGTGTAACTACATTCAATGGGACAGTGGATATGTTCCCATGTTAAATGCTCAACAAATTGAGGGATGGCATCCCTTCGACCATGGAGTGAGAAATTGATTGCAAAGGGCAATCTTTGAAGTAATGGTAGATTCCACAAGGCGGGCTTTTCTTTTGAGGGCATTCAACCACTCTATGGGGTCCCTGGTGGCAAAGGAAACATTGAAGAGGTGGTTTCCTTGCAGTTGCACCTATGGTGTGCACAATTGGTTTAGGGTCCATGTGAGGCACATGAAAAAGAATATGATGTGTTATGGGTGCCTCAAGGGTGTCGGAGTGCATGGGCTCCAAGGGATTTGCAAATGGACCAGGTTTGGATCTTTCCTTGATCAATGGGGTTTGCCTTAAGAGGCAATGGTTGGAATGGAAAGATGGGCATAGTAGAAGGTCGTGGTGGTGCTATGTGTGAGTGGGTAGTTGGGGGTGGTGCCACTAGTAATGCATGGTTCCCGGGAGGAGATAAGGGTAATGTTACAAATGAGCTTTGGGTTGTCATTGGCTCAGTGGCCAATTGCATGGAATGGCTTTTTCGCATGTTGTCACTGAGAAAGATCACCCATTTGCAAGCTTGATCAAAGGTGAAGGGGTCCTTCACCAACATGTGGTCATGAAGCCTTGGATTGTGCAAGCCCAAGAGGAAATGGTCCATTAAGTGTTTGTCACTCAATTTTTCCCTTTCTTTGCAATACGAATTGAGGTACTTAATGTGTGTAATGTAGTCGCCACGCATAAGGTTTCCTGTGGTTTTAAACAATTGGATTACGGGGCTCCATTTGGGTTCGTAGGGTGAAAATCTAAGATTGAATGCCTCTCTCACTACTTTGAAAGTGACTTTGTGCTGAGGGTCCAAGGAGTGGAACCATTGCATTGCCTTGCCTTCAAGGCTGAGTCCAAAGAGATGGACCTTTGTTGCATCATCAAAAGTTGCAAATGCTTGACAGATTTGGTTAAAGACCTTGAGGTGGGATATGGGATCTCTAACTCCATGGAATTTCGGCATAAGTTTAGAAATTTTCACCCACATAGGTTGTGTATGTGATGTATGTGGGTGCAAGTGTTGTGCCACTCCCTTTCCCATAGCTTGTGCTAAGCTTGCATTGTCAATTTGAGGATCAAGGGGAGGTGGTACATGGGTGGGGGTGGGAATAGATATGTGGTTATAGGACAAGGCACGTGGGTGTGCTTGGGGCATCTATTAACGTCGAGGTGCATGTATGGAGGTGCACCACTAGATGAGGGCTCTTCATAAATCGTTTCGTCCTCACAGCCAAACATGTGTGGCTTGGCGGCCATGTGTGAATGTACAATGGCCGGGGTACTGCCCAATGCAGTGGAGGCACTTGGGGCATGCAACCATGACTAGAAGGTGTCCATGACTTGAAGGTGTCCATGGTGTGCGTTGAGACTTAGAAAAGCTTCAACAGTGCACACAGATCCGAAATAAAGGTTTTAGCTCTCTTTTTCCTTGCACGTGAGCACACCCTTAAGGTAACGAAAGGTCATTTAAGTTGTTTCGTGTGTGTAAATACCACCCTAGTGAGTTGGGGAGGTAGACATTAAGCACCTCTAAAGATTTGGAACGGAACGGCCATGGCTTTAGGAAGGAATGACCATGGCTAAGTTTTTTTTTTTCGAGAAGGTACGTCCATATGCTTATGAGCAAACAGCCGTGGCTAAGTTTTTTTTAAGGAAGGTATGCCCGTACACTTATGAGCGAACGACTGTGGCTTTAGGAAGGAACAGCTATGGCTTAGGTGTGAACGACCGTGGCTAAGTTTTTTTTTCGGGAAGGTACGCCCGCCCGTATGCTTATAAGAGCGAATGGCTATGGCTTTAGGAAGAAATGGCCATGGCTTAGGTATGAACGACCATGGCTAAGTTTTTTTTTTTTTGAGAAGGTATGCTCGTATGCTTATGAGTGAACGGCCATGGCTTTAGGAAGGAACGACTCTGGGGTGGCAAAGCTTTTTTTTTGGTGTCGATTATGTCTGTACGTCCGTACACTGCAAGATTTTGATTTTGGATTGGGTGGAGATTTAAAATTTTTAGTGAGGGACAACTAAGATTCCCTCATTAATGTTAAGCAAGTGTGGGAAGAGGCTAAAGTTAGAGGTTAACTCTAGATTAGTGGTTTTCAACTAATCTAGAGGCACTCTAACTTAACTAAAAATTAATCTTTCCTAATTCCATTGTTAATCATCTTTTAATCCTCTTCTTTGCTCTCTAATTATCCCCTAAAGGTGAGGAGTTTTGAGAAGGGAATTAGATAGGTGGATTAGAAATGTTTAGGCTAACTCAATGATGTGATCATCACCAATTAGTCTTTCTAATTAGGTCTCTAATTAACCCACTCAAAAGAGGAAAAATTATTCAAATGAGACCTAATTAGTGATGTTTCTAATTAATTGTGACCTAATGGGAGCTGTCTAACCATGGAATTAGGTCAAGGCAAGTGTTTAGAACACTAATGCCACTCTAATTAGTCCAATTACAAGCAATTAGGCTCAATGTTTTTGGTTTTTAACTCTCTTTAAGATTACTAATCATACTAACTAGTAGATTTGTGATAATTAGTGAAAATTAAGAGATTGTTTGTGCTTTTTTGTGTGTGTTTTTTGGTTGTTTAGGGTTCTATCTTACATTATTAAGCTACCTATGCACACTAATCTAATAAAAAACATGTTTAGAAGTTAAAAATTAGTAAAAAAACACTTTATGTTTAAGCCAAAACCCTCTTCTTTGAGCTCTCTAATTACTCAAATCTCTAGTTTTGTTTTCTTAAACACTTGCTAATTCTACTCCCAACCATAAGCTATGCACAAAATCAAAACAAAACAACAAAAAAATTCAACAAAACAAATTAAAACAACCAAAAACCGAATGCCATAGTTACTTACTTGGCACTGGGCTATGGAGACTCTGTCGGATTCGAATCAAGGAAGGATTTGATAAGTAGTAGATTGGCACTCCTCGACATAGCGGCACCAAAGATGTTAATCTCTCCCTAACGTGTCGTGGGAAGTTACCGATTTGCAGATCTCGAGCTATGCTTAATTGCTCCACCATAGCTGCTCACGCCGCCGCTATCCTCCCACACTTGTCACACCGAGGCAGTTGCTAATCCAATGGGTGGTGCAACCTCTCTTGTGAAGATCATCATGGATGAGGAGTCTCCACAGAAGACAATTGCAGTGATAGCCTAATCACTCAAGCAAGAGGGAGAAAAGAAGCAAGAGAGAACAAGTGATTATCACTAATAATCACTCACGCAAGAGGGAGAGAAGAAGCAAGAGAGAAAAAGTGATGAACACTAATCACTCCCAAACCCTAACCCTAAGCACACCACACATGCAAGACTAGAGTTGCAAGAGAGAGAGAGAGAGACAGAGAGAGAGAGAGAACACTCCACTTCTATGCACAAAAATGGGAGAATGAGTTACAACAAGAGAAATTGGCTTTTATAGTTTCAAGCCTTTTCCCACTAGGCCTAAGTGACCTGAGGTGCCCAAAACATAGCTACAAAGCTTTTTTCTATGGTTTGGCCAACTCATTGAGATCCTCTTGTCTGTTCTTCGAAGCTCAAGACTTTGGAGTGTCTTTAGGGCGTTTTCCTCAAATGACGGTATTTACAATATAGCCTTGGTGCCCATTACATAAGTGTCTTGTAGGAATATGTTAATCATGTGGTTAACATAATGATAGAGATTTGGTGGGGTGGGGGTGGCTAGTGGGGAGGGGTTGTCGAGGTAGAGGGCTTGTGGAAAGGATAGGTAAGGAGGGGTGGCATGTGGTGGAGGAAAGAGAGGAAGGGTGGTCGGGGAGGAGGCTTGGGGTGGAAAGCTAATGGGAGAGGTGAATTTGGCATGGAGGGTGGGAGTGTCGAGTAGATATTGGTGGGTGCCAGTGGGTGGTGGGATTAGTGGTGGTTGGAAAATGGAGCCTATGTGGTTGTGTGAGTGGGGAGCTTGATTGGGGGCCATTGGGGGCCAGGGGCTAGGTCCCTAGGGTTGGGTGTCACAAATAGGGGAGGGGTCTTCATCATTGTCATTGTCATCTCCTTCGATGGCAATAGCAAGTTTTTTGGAAAAGAAGAAAGTCTTGGATTAGCGGACCTCTTCTGTGGTGGTGAAGCCCTAGGGAAAGGCACATGTGAGTCATCGATTTGCATGGTAGTGGGGTGGGGCAGCAATAGATCTCTAGCTGATGGTAGACTCGGTTGTACAAAATTAAGAGGCCTCGGGGGGGAGTATGGTTTAGGTGCTTGGTGATGAAGTGCCTTGTAGGCTATGTAGATTTCAGGCCACCCTCCCCTTCCATCCAGGCGAGGGCAGTAAGAGACTTTGAGGAAGCATAAGGAAATGGACAGAGGCCAAATGTCATGATGATGAGCTCAACTGAGGCATTGGTCTTATCCATGCTCTAGGATGTGGGCCCAATTGAAGAGGTTGGTAGTAAGAGGATGGATTAGGAGGGTGAAGAGGATGGTGGGGTTATCGAAAGAAATTTGTCTTTGGAAGAAGACGGTGACAAGAAGATTGATGTAGTGTGGAGGAATTTGGTGACTATGTAGGAGAGGGAAGAGGTGGTCATTGGATCCTCTAAAAAGGTGACTATGTAGGAGAGGGAAGAGGTGGTCATTGGATCCTCTAAAAAGATGTTATGTTAGAGGAGGTTATGTTGGAGGGATTGGTAATGGAGTTCTAAGATTGTGGCAGGGTTTTGGGGTGGGTAGGAAAGGGTAAGAAGCTTGGTGGCAGCATCCATCAAGGTATCAACTTTGCGTTCTATGACAATGGATGGTTGCCTCAGAGTTGTTGGCTATTCTTGGCTGGCTCTTAAAAGCAGCTTGCACTGCTCATCCTTGTGCTAGCGTTTCTTCAATAATTTGCTTGTAGGTCTGGAACGTGGCATGGATTCTTTCCCGGCAATGTGAGCAATGTGTTGCATCTTGTGGGCTTCCCTCCAAGCTACGGAGCATTCCACGTGAGCGGACATGCATTCCTCGTTAACGTCGTGTAATAGCACTTGTAGGTGGTCCATGGCATTTACTGCTGGTGAGACTAGTCTCTTGGTTCATTGAGCAAGACCTGCAGCACTGGGCATTGGCATTCAAAGTAGCTGGAGTGATGGAAAATAGGTTTTACGACCTCCTCTTCCATCTAGGAAGTTTCTAGCATACGCTTTTTTCAAAAAAATATCTCTGGTCATTCACATGCATATAGCGCCTAAGACAAATTAGGGTAAACAGACACCCGTTTGATCCAACGAAAAGTACGCCAAGCCTCTTGAGGCTATAACAGGCTGTGGGAAAGTATAAAAAAATTAAAAAAAAACTTAAACTAAACTAAAATAAACTAAACTTTTTAAAAAAACTATAATTGCTCATTAAGGAGCATTTAGGCACTCCAACATGGCCACGATAGAGGGAATGCCAGGGATCACCCAATGGCTGTGTCATCTTCGAGCTGTTGAGATCTATGCTGCCAATTCACCTCCCCATGCCATTGGCCATGTCTATAACAAGCGTGTCATCAGGTTTTACACCCCCTATGACTTCGATCCCACCAGGCTTTGGTTCCTTGCCTAACATTCCCGCAAGTCCTATAAGTACCAACCCTTTCCTGGATGCCCACACCTTGGACATACTGACTAGTCTAGGAAGGGGGGTGGCCCAAGGACTCACTGAGTCTCTTCCAACAAGAGCACTCACATACGGCCTCAGTGATTCACACAAAAATACGACCGTACAAATTTTCAAAATCATGGATAAAAATGACGAAACAACAGACCCTGTTCAATTCATTCAAATGTTTGAACAGAGATGTAAAGCCTTTGGAAATCCTAACTGCCCCACTAAGGTACATGCGCTGTGAACTTATGCTTAGAGGGAAAAGCTAGTCGAACGCATTGATGCCGATGATCAAGACCAACTTCAAAACCTTGAAATCAGTCTTTATACATGGATTTTCCAGACAAGGTGATCGGTGGAGTGCACCAATAGAACTCTATTCAATTGACTGTCGACTAAATGGATCCATTAGAGATTTTATCCTTAGGATAAAACTCTTGGACTCACGTTGTGAGTCATGGGGAAAAATCGAACGATGTTCAATTGAGGAGATGTTTCATGATAGGCTTGAAGAATAACACCTTACACAACTTGATCATTGTATCCAATCCGGAAACATTCAATCAATGTTGCAAAGAGGCAATACGTTTAGATGAATGACAACATGCTAGAAGATGATCATGCTACGAGGTGTTCCTCATCTAAACTAAGTGAAGCAATGGCAAAAGAAAGATCGATCTCGGAATTGACATTCCTGGAATTTTATGTAGCCTTGCTTAAAACTTTACAGCAAACATCTCTAAGAGGATGAAAACCTTGAAACCCAGACATCCTTAATGCCTCTAAAAGTGAGGAGCGAAATGCCTTGTGGTCGAATGCAATCACTAGGACCATCCCAATCCTCATTGTGCATACAAGGCACATGTCCTTCTATACTGCATATATTGTAAAACCTTTGACCATGATACTAAAAAGTGTCCCGCTTCATCCACAATGGACTCAAAACCTCCATCTCCCGTGCACCAAACAGAAACAGTCCAAAGGGTAGAAACTGCTCAAGAGGCACTTAATCGAATACTTTAGTGTTTCTATTGTCGTGGACCTCACAAGGTGGTAGACTGCACATTTTGAAATACTTCCATGCCCATAGTCACACCTTGCGACCAATGTGTGAACGAAACTTGTCTCACAAAATACAACTCTTAACATCTTAAGTGTACAAAACGGGCAATTGTCCACAGCGCCCTTGAATGTGCTTACACGCTTACAAGCTAAGGCCCGAGAAACAGTAAAAAAGAATGTATATATATATATATATATATATATATATATATATATGTATATATATATACACATATACATATATACATATATATATATATATATATGTATATATATATGTATATACATATGTATATACATATATATATACATATATATATATATATATATATATATGTATATACATATACATATGTATATACATATATATATGTATATATATATGTATATACATATACATATACATATACATATATATATATATATATATATATATATATGTATGTATATAACACCATATTGGGGAATATGGGAATTTCCCACAAGTTTGGGACATGTGGTCAAAAGTTTGGATTAACCATAACTTGAACACCACTAATCCAAAATGAGCGCTTTATAGCTCTTTAGATTCCATTTTTCAAGCGCTTTCCAACGATAGGTCATATAATAGGGTTTTGAGAAACTTACAAACATGTTATTCATGTCCCCTTTTTTAAGTATTCAAAAACGGAAATTGGAAAATTCCCAAATTCACTAATATGGTGTTATATATATGTATATGTATATGTATATGTATATATATGTATATATGTATATGTATATGTATATGTATATATATATACATGTATGTATATGTATATGTATATGTATATATATGTATATATATATGTATGTATATATATGTATATATATATATATATATATGTATGAAAAGATGCAGGGGGGAAGAGAGCTTGAGCTCTTGCAAGCACACACACACACTCACAAAACCCTAATAGAGAACACATAAGGTGAGAGGCTGAAAATCCTCTTCTTCTCTACTCAACACTCAACACACCATATACAAGAATAAGAGTACACCCATATGAAAGGTACTCAACCAAATACATACACGGGTTCTCTATAGTGTGAACTCGACTAAATGAGCTGGCGCTATAACTATGCCAGTCTCTAGAATGGCTGTCACACAGCCTGTCATCCCACTGGCCGCATATCACCCAAGATCTCACCAACCATGCCAGTGGTGTAAGTGTGGGGCCTAGCCCCCAGGCGGGTCATCAGTGTCCACCGCCTCACTAGACGAGCTCGATATCTCAACACTCCCTCTCGAGCTCAACTCCATCTCATGTACACCAAGCGAAGCCCTGAATCTGTGGAGCTTCTCTGTACCCAATGCTTTGGTGAAGATGTCAGCTACCTGATCCTCTGTGCTGACATAAACAAGGTCAAGGTCTCCTGCCAAGACCTTCTCTCTAACGAAATGGTAGTGAACCTCTATGTGCTTCGTACGAGCATGAAAGACTGGATTCCTGGCCAACTGTATACTGCTAATGTTGTCACAAAAAATGACAACTTGTCTATCCACTGATAGACCCAAATCTGCAAGTAGCTTTCTCAACCAAGCTACCTCACATGATGCTATAGCAGCTCCTCTGTACTCGGCCTCTATACTCGATAGAGCAACCGTAGGCTGCTTCTTGCTGCTCCAAGTCACAGTAGCACTCCCCAAAGAAAACATGAATCCACTGGTAGATCTTCTATCTGAGATACTACCAGCCCAATCAGCATCTGTGTACCCATGTACACATATCTCTGTCCCAGTCTCATAGAATAGTCCACAATGCAAAGTAGACTTCACATACCTCAGTATGCGTCTCACTGCATCCAAATGCGGTTTTCGTGGAACCTGCATAAACTAACTCACCAACCCAACAGCATAGCTCAAATCTGGTCTGGTGATCGTCATGTAGATCAAACTTCCTACTATGCGTCTGTACATAGTAGGATCCTCCAAGATCTCTCCTGAATCTGCACTCAACTTGCCATTCTGATCCAATGGCACAGAAATAGGCTTACAGCCCGTCATACCATACTTGGACAACATGTCCAAGCCATACTATCTCTGCAGTAATCCAATACCATGTGGTGACCTAATCACCTCAATGCCCAAGAAATATCTGAGCTCCCCCAGATCCTTCATCTCGAACTTCTATCTAAGCAAGATCTTTACATCAAAGATCTCTGCATCGTGGTCCCCCGTAATGATCAAGTCATCTACATAGATGACAACAAGCACAACTCCTCTATCACCATGTCTCACATACAATGAGAAATCTGCATTGGCTACATGAAAGCCAATAGTGACAAGATATTCAGAAATCTTGTCAGACCATGCTCTTGGTGCTTGCTTTAAGCCATACAAGGCTTTCTTCAACCTGCAAACATGCTCGGGGTGACCCACATCCTCATAACCAGGTGGCTGCAACATATACACCTCTTCTTGCAAATCCCCATGCAAGAATGCATTCTTTACATCCATCTGATGTAAAGACCATTGCTTTGACGCAGCCAAACTGCTATCACAACTCTCACCGTTGCCATCTTGGCAACTGGGCTGAAAGTTTCCTCATAATCAATCCCATATATCTGCGCATATCCTTTGGCTACCAATCTAGCCTTGTACCTATTTATGCTTCCATAATGGCTTTCTTGCCTTCAGGCAATTGCACTAAATCCCAAGTCTCATTTCCATATAGTGCATCCATCTCCTCATCCATAGCTTTCTCCCAACACACATTTCTAACAGCCTCATCAATGCATGTGGGCTCAACAACCTGCACAACCTTTGCCATATATGCATAGTGATGTGCCACATAACCATCATATGTAAATCTTTGCACAGGGTTCTTCACTCTCCCTGATCTTCGCAGCTTTTCATTCATGGCTTCCATAGCCTTCTTTACACCAAGTGTTCTCATAGTTGGGATCCCAAGCTCCTCATCAAGGCTCATATCTGAGCCACTAGACTCTCCATCAACATGAGAATGCCCTGCAGAAATGTTAGGCATACCAAGGGGCTCAACCACTTTCTCTTTTCCTTTACGTGATGTACTAATCACATTTGCAGGACTGGTATTATGACGTAGCCTGCCACTCCATGGTCTATCAACAGACCCACTAGATGAGGACTCTCCTGGTCCACTCAAAGACCGCGATTGCTGACCTGCATTCTGTGCAACCACACTTCCACTCACATCAGCCCCAACAGCTTCTTTTTCAACAGCATACCACATTAGGGAAAAAGGGAGCTCATTTTGGGGCCTTTTACGGTTTGGAAAAATAAGCTCTCAACCAATGAACAGAGGGCCAACGTAACGTTGGAAATTCATAAAAATAAAAGAAAATAGATAAAAGAAACAATATTTTATGTAGGTACAAGCGTGCTACATTAATGTGGAGATTGGTTTTTTATTCTCACAAGATCTTTGGACATGAAGATAGAATCTAGTCTGACATTTTCTCTGACAAGGGCCTTCCCGCTTCCACCTCCCTTTGAACTTTGAATTGTTGTGCTGCCTTTCCTTCGAAAGGTCTACCATTCTACACCACTACCTCATTGTGCAGCAACCTCTTCTTTTCCAAAACTGCTCCCTTGATCTAGTTTGGCTTAGAGTAAGATGTTTCTTGTCAACTATCTGTCTGCCTACTTTCTCTTTCTTGAAACTTCACTTTGTTATCTTGTTTACATTACTTTGCTATGGTTACAGATTCACAAGGTATCCATGGTGAATAAAAACTATGGTCGTTCTTGTGGAAGACGCTCTGTGGATGATAATGCTATGAAGGCAGAATTATACCACACATCCTTACCCCGTCGACCTGCTTCTTCTATTTCTTCGGTAGAGAATTCAAGTACAGTCAAAACGGAAGGAACTTGGGAAAGGTTTACTATTTCGAAAGGAGCATGGGTGCTCATGCAACCTAGTAAAAGAAGGAGACCCCAGACAAAAAATATTTTCTTGGCATCATGGAAGGGAAGAGTACGAGATTTTAAAATCACCAGAGAAAAGATATCGGTGAAAGAAGTTTTGATTCAGCATGTGTACATGCATAAAGAACTTGTCTTGCGAGACTATCCAAATGATCTTCCGCAACACAGGCCTAATTGTATATTTTTCTATTGTGGTTTTGTTCTTTATGAGGTGTATGGATTTTTAAGACAAAGCTTTCTTTCTTTGCTTACTGATATTCTTGTGTTGTTTTATTTCAGATTTATACCCTTCATCGTATGAGACATGGCAAAACATCGATTGTATTCTGGGATTTATAGATGTTTTGCATGGATCGATAGGAGAACAACAATACGAAGGTCGATGTGCAACAGAGCTAGCTCAATCCGGTATATTTTTTACTGATCATTTTTATCAGTTGCTGGACAATGCAAACACACATGGTGTGTTAAGAAAACAAGACCTTCCAGCATGGAATTCAGTGGATTGGCCTCTCCCACATTTTAGTGTTACAGAGGCATATAGAGCCAAGCTTTTCAAAGAAGTACAGAAAGCTCTGAGGCCCAATATTGCCACAAGGATAATAAAAATTTCTTTGTGCATGCCTCTCACAGTTTTTGTAGACTTGTTTAATACCTTTCCAGTGAAGGTTTCAAAAACAATGTTCACAGTTAAAGCAACAAGTCTGGCATGCATGCCACAATTTTTGGATAAAGGTTGGGATAAGAAGACATGTAGTTCAGTGTTTTGTGAGGTTGTCCAACCTTCTATGCAACTGAAGTACATGGTTGCATCACAAAATTTCATTTTTTCTTTTTATTATAAGCGCAGTCGAATGCTAGGTACAAAACTAGTCCCTATGGATCAAGATGAAGATTCTTTTGGTGCAGAAAATAAACTTCTTGATATTGATGTTGTTGAGAATGGTGATGTGCTAGTCAATATCACATTAAGACAATGTTGCTCCCTAGCTCAATTGTGCAATGACATTCTATTTGAGACAGAAGGTTCTATTTCAAAGGACTTTTTATTTATCTACAACAATAAGAAGGTATACCATGTGACTTATCCTAGTCTCATTAAGCACTGCTATTAGTTTACTTTACCCTATTGTTTCATATTGCTTTTTTGCAGGTGCTCAAAAGAAGAGAGAGATCAATAAAATGCAGACATTGAAAATTTTAAAATTGAGATAACACAGACTCCATAAACAAAGGTATTATATTCAGAAATGTAAAATTCTGTACAGAAGTGTTTAATTACATATGTAGAACATATTCTTGACAACAATTTTCTATTTATCTACAGGCTGATCTAGAGGCTGCTCTACATGGTCCAAGCTCACCGTATCATCTTTATTTGGAGAATCTACTTTCTGTTGCTCCATCTTGTCGTGTACAGTCTCTTGGTGCTGCTCCATTGTCTCCTCTACTACCCCTGGAGCATCTGTTTGCTGTTGCTCCATCATTTCCTCAATAACATCAGCAGCCAACAGGTCCTTGTTCTTGTGGCTTCTCCTCATCAGCACTAGGTCCTTGTTCTTGTGGCACCACATCTGCATCATCTGTGTCATCAAGGTGTATGACACCTTCTCGGACTTTAGAGCTCTCACCTAACTCGACAGTAGCTGGTACAATAGGTTTGGGGAAGGCATACTTCAAAAACTTCCAAATTATATCAGCTCTGAAACTATACACATAGCTCGAGTTGAAGCTATCTTCTCTCATCTGCAATGAGATATGATGATTTAGAACACTTTGTACCAATATCAAATTTTTTGAAGCTAAATGAAAATTATTTTTTCTTACAAGCTCTGGCTGTCCTATCTCAAAATAGCTTGAAAGTATATATTTGGCACTAATAAGCACTCTCCAGCCACCACAGCTACTTGAATCATCTTGTTGTGGTGTCTGGATAGTTGGAAAGATATGTTAGAAACTGTTAATGTCTGAACAAAATAAAATTATTCAATAAGTTCAAAGGCATAGCATGAAATAGACATCAGTAGAGGGAGCAACTTTCTACCTCTAAATCTATTGGCTCTATTGAATCCAAAAGATTGACATTAGGAGGACACTGATCCACTGCATCTAGAAGTCTTCTAATACAACTGCAATACATATAATTCAGTTAGTGTGCATTAAATCCAAATAATGAAGTTTAAAGTTAAAAATAGCACACAAACCACTTACAATTTAACCTCTCTGTGTGTGTTTCTAAGAGAGTTGAATAAAAAGCATTGCTTCTGCTGGATGTCGATAGAAGCAAAGCTCCAGTGGTCACTGCATAAGGAAAAAAGCATTAAGAAATCAAAGGCTACAAGAGTACTCAATCTTGAAGGAAAATCCCAAAGAAGCAGCCACACACATACTTGTTATGGTATGGAAGTAGCAAAATATCAACATGATCAAAATCACAGTGTCTGAACCAATTGGAAATATCCATGGGAGTTTCCTTTGGATCTCTTAACTTGAAGGAAATTGCAGGATCAATAATATAAACTGTATGCTGTACAGCATGGTTCAGCCAGCTTCTCATCATGCTACATTGGACAAAACAATAATTAAGGTAAGGTGTAAGGGAGGAGGTACAATAAGGATTGTTTTGCAAACAAATGTAAAATAAAAGACACTTACTAGAGCATTGCAAGAATGATAGTATCTGAGCAATACTCATTCTTATGAGCCAATGCTGCCAAGCATGCTCTTGTCAAGTCAAAATTATTCTCTGAAAAATCATCTTCAATATGGACAACTATGTTAGGGCCCAACTCCTGCAACCTTCTCTGTATCTGTAGCTCCATCTGTACAGTCTCCACATTTATAGCATATTTGGATTCCTCTATTTGCTGCTTCAGTGACTCCTCATAAGCAGCTTTCCCTCTGGTGCTCATTGAGTGGGTCACTTCAACAACCTTCACCTTGTCTGCCTTGTAGGTGGAATTAATAATATGTCTCTCATTTTAATGTCCTGCCATTCCACAGGATGGACCAGCTTGTCATACCTCCACCTCACTCTGGACAATGTGTTGAAGTCCTTGGCCATCAGAGTTACCCTGTGAGCATGGGCTGCTACAAGCATTGCATCTTCAAAGTACTTCTCCAAGTAATCCTCTGCCATTTCCTGTAAGGAAAGAATGGCAGTCCTGTTCCACCTGAAACCAAGGTGCCAGCTATCACAAATTTCTCTCACTAGCCTCTGAAAAGGTGCCTTGGGGATTGCAAAGCCTATAGCTCTTTGCTGTTTCCTGATCTCCTTTAGCACACCAGCAGAATGCTTTAACCTCTTGGACTTTTGCTGCAGCATGCTCATTGGCTTCCCCTTCCTGCCATGTGCAACTCTTCCTTTTGTAGGCACACTAGATTCCTTGACATCAGCCCTAGCTGCTGCTGCTGCAAGCCCTGGCCCCTTGCCAGACCTCCTTGCAGTTGCCTTGGTTCTTGCCATCACTCTGAAAAGGTCCATACAAAGCAATAGTAAAAGATTAGAAACATGGAGAACATAGAATGATTAAAGAAGGTGATGACAAATTGGATGAAGCAAAATTGAACAATTTGCAACAAAAGGCGATTATGATGATTTGAAATTTGTAACAGCTCAAAATCGCGTTTTTTTGTAAATACTTGAAACAACATGCTATTGCATTCATATGATGAATTCTCTATCTTTCCAACTATAAACAATATGTATTGTGTTTATAGAAGAACTATGCAGGCTTGAAATGGGTGGATGAAGAAGCATTTTAAAATTTGCAACAAAATGCGATTTGGACTATTTTGAGATTTCTAAAATCCTCTCCTCGCGTTTTGCTGCAAATTCTAGAGACAACATACTTCAGCATGCCTTTAGTCATTTCAGTGTGTATTCAGCTTGGTGCAACATGGATTGAGCCTATGGACATCAAGAAGTGATCAAACTCTCATTCAACAGGCCCAAATGAAAAGTCTTCCTGCTTCTACATGCAGTGGAGAAAATCTAAAAAATGCATATAATATTTATCATAATATGTAACCTACATCACATCAATCAATTCCTTACCCTAATATACTATTAAACAAGAAGAAAAGGAAAAAGATTTTCTTACTAACCTGGAAGCTATCTGCAAGTGTGCTGTGCTGATGATGAGTATCCTGTGCTGGGTATGAACCTCTGCTGCTGGTCTAGATGCTGATGGTGTAGAGTAGGGAGGTAGAGATGCAAGAGAACTGAGTTAGGAGAGTAGATTATTACAAAATACAAATAATGGAGTTATTAAATACCACACGTGTGAGATATAGTCGTTTTTTAACACGTGTGGGTCCCACCAGATCTTTTGGGATTTGAAATTTATGGGTTACTTTTTGCCTTGGAAATTGTGCCAATCATGATTTCATAATTAGATCCATTAACACTTTTCCCTCCCCGTATTCCATCCCTGCCAGCACCCTCCCATCATCCTTTTCTTTCCCACTTTGACCACTTTCTACCCAACACACTCCATCCACTCTGCAACCTGTCTGAAGACTACTACCATTACCAGATCTCCAGGTTACCAGTGCTACAGCTCAGTTTTGGAAGAGAGCAGGAGAATCTCCAGGGCTATTCCAACAGTATGGAAGAGGAAAAGAAAGGTCAGAGATCTATACCCTTTCCAATGTTTTCTGATATATATTTCTTCCATCTGTAGAATTCTTAAATCTTAGTGCCTAGAAATCTAGCAGATCACCCTAGGATTTGATTAGAGATGGATATGAGTAGGATTTAGAATTTTGCAACAAAATGCGATTATAGTGGTTTACATTTTCCAAATGCTCCAAATCGCGTTTTCCTGCAAATTCTGATATTTGTTTTAGTTTTTATTTTTTCCTCCTTCTTTTAATCTCTTTTGCACTGGAGAATTCCTCCTTGCCTCATTTACTGTCCTGAACATTGTAAGATATCCCTAGCATTTGATTGGAAATGGATGTCAGTAGAAATTCAGAATTTGCAACAAAATGCGAGGAGAGCACTTTACATTTTTCAAATGGATCTGCATCGCGTTTTGTTGCAAAGTCTTGTGTCTCTTTTGGTTTTTACTGTTTGCTCATTGTTTTGCTTTCTATGTCCATGGAGATGTCTTTCTTGATGATGAGAAATGTTTTTGCTTTGGAACAGTTGATCCTCAGGCCCCTCCTTTCAAGAGGAAGTTGGACTTTTCTGCTGCTGTACTCAGACCACAGCAATGTGCTTATGAAGAGTTTTGTTTGGTGATATCCTATACATTATCTGATTGCATATGTGAGCATATAGAATTCATGTTATATAAATTTTGCTTCAGGCAAAAGCAAGAGACTAGAGCAGAAAGGTGAGTCTTCCTTTTCAAAACAAAGGGAACCAGAAGAGGACAAATCTCCAGATTTGCTCCTATTTGACTTTCTTCACAAGTGCAAGGCTCAAAGGAACTTCCACATATACCACAGTATTTTCAACAGGGAGCTCACTATGAGCTCTCTTTTGGACCATCACAAAGATTTCCTTTCAGACCATTGGGATACCTTCAAACAACTGACAGAGGCAGGAAGGATTGTGGAAGGTGAAAAGGTTTTTGTGCATTTAAATCATATTGTCTCCATTGACAAGCTGAGGTACCATGTGAATAGAAGGTTTGACAGCCTGCCTGAGGAATATAAATTCAACTGTAACTTGCACACCAGAAAGTGTAGAGTGCTTGAGGAAAACATGGCATTCCTTATGTACATTGTCTTTCAACAGCAATCTCTAGAAGAGCAAGGGCAGGAGACTGAAGAAGAAGATATATCTGTAGCGGAGGTAAAAGAGGATATTCCTATGGCAACAGATATGGCAGAGCAAGAAGAAGATATCAACCTCGAGGATGAGGGGCTGCAAGTGGCTGCTCTTGACCTTGTTCAACTGAGGACTGAAACTCTTAGGGCAGCATAGCCAGTTGAAGACTTTGATGTTCAGAGCAGCAACTATGCAGTGCCCATGCTTCCAGGTGTCTTGATTGGTGGTAAAGATTATGTTTTCCTCCATGATATAGAGTGTATGTTCAATTTGAGGGAGGACTATGCCATTTCCCTTATTGCCCAGGCTTCAAGGCTTGACAAGGAGGTTGGCATAGAGGATGACCATTCACTGCTAGCTTTGGAAACAACCTTTGATCCTGCAGAGGCCCTTACTATTTGTTTCAAAGAGGCTGAAAGTTTCCAAGAGCCAGATGAAGCTGCCTTCCAGCTCACCCAGGAAGCTATGAATCTCTCATCACTTCGCAAGGAAAAACCTAAAGAAGAGGCTGGACTGGAGGGGAGAGGAATAAATCTTTGGAAAGATGAACTTCTTGTTGCTGATGAAAATGAGAGGGTATGATATTATTACTTCAAATCAAATACTTTATGTTGTGTTTAAATGTTTTGTAGTTATGTATCATTGTCTCACTATAATCTTTTGATACATGGCAGCTACAAATTGAGGATGACACATTCCTCCAGAGATCAAGTGGAAGCAGGCCAGCTGGGTTTGGCAAAATGTCAAGCCTAGCTCATTATATTCATGATCTAGGCAGTGTTAAGATCTTGATTTACCATAGGCAGTTGAGCAACAATGGAGAAGCCATTGTTTACTTCTTTAAATGTTTGTCTAGGGTATTAGGTGGACATGATCTTCCATGGCAAAAGGAAAAGATCATTTTAATAGAGAGGTTGTCCGCCATAGATATATTTGGGGATTATGTGAATAAGCAGGCCTCTAGGGCCTCTTACTTTTTGTCTTACACTTCTTATGCATTAGCATGTGCTGTTAAGGAACCCAAATGTCTAGAGGGCTATGGAAAACACAAGCTCATAAGGTTTCGAGAGCCACCCATGATTGCATCAGGCCACACAATCCAAGAAGAAGAACACGTGGAGATAGCTGAAGACAAGGATACCCCTCTCAGACAAGCAACAGAGGCAAGCATTGATAAACAGAAAGTCGACATCAAGCCAATAAGGAAGAAAAAGAGTCCAATCAAGTTCAAAAAGAGAGTTCCGACTCGCAAGCCTTGGGAGTAATAGGATTTAGTCATCAAATATAGCACAAACATTATGTTGAAGTTGAACTGATTTGTACAAAGGCTTTGATCCTCATCAGTTCCTTGTCCGTACGGACGATCAGTACCCTTTTGCATTTGTCCCATCACCGTACGACACTTCAGTACTCTTCCCACACTCAAAAGCTTCTAAAAGTGTTTGACACTCAGTATTTTATTGGTAAGGATCAACAGTATGTCTAGCATAATTAAGTAGTATTGATTGAATTTTTTGTGTGTTAATATATGGATGTATTGATGCTTGTTAATATAGATCACATGTTTCACAAAAGACTTACTTTTGATGGAGTCTCAAAACATATAGGCATTACACCAAGAGTCACTTGTTCCACAGAATAAAATTCTATTGATTGAGTTTGAAAACATGTGGACATAACACCAATAAGTTACAAACTGCTATTCATGTTTACTTGTCCATTTATGGTTTCTAAATATCTTCGAATCCCTCCACTGTCTATGTCTCTCTGCTGCCATTGAATTGTCCAAAGTTTGTCTTCGTCTTTGCTTTTGGGCTAGAATAAAAGCAAGCTTGACTTTGGAGCTAGCAACTTTTCTTTTAGCATGCAGCCTTTGTAGAATGCCTCGGTAAAACCATTGGAAGACTTCCTTCAGACTATTTGCCTTTTGACTCCCTCCAGAGTGTTGTGTGTGTCTGAAAAATGCATTACGTGCCATGTAGTGAGACTTCTCCATGCCTTGGGTAGACCAAATTGCTGGGCATCCATACTTTTTGACAAAATAGGGAAGGTGGTTGTAGATGATATGCTGTTTTCACAAAGACATAAGAATGCATAGTAAGTTATAAAAGAAAAGAGGATCACACTTAAGTAAAAGAAGAAGACATCACTTTACCATGTAGTGAGTTATATTGCACGCTGTCCATGCGTCTTTCATTGACTTCCCAAAATGTTTTATTGCCTCTTCAAAGTTCTTGTAATCACTCTTTGTCCATGTTACATTGTCACAGAACATGAAGAGTTGATCAAGAGACCTCCACACCTCTGCCTTCACATTTCGTGCTTCCCCATCTGCCTCATGATCTTTCACGGCATTATGGACTTGCTTCCACAATCCATAACTAATCCTTGAAACTGTTCTACCTTGCCTTACTTGCTTACTATTGTGTTTGGGTCGAGACAAGAATCTTCTTGCCTTAACACCACCAATAGAGGGCTTGATTGGTACCTCCTTGCCATTGCTAGACTTTTTAAAATCCTTTGTGATATGAACATCACCTCCATGCAGACCTATATCGGATAACACTTTTTCCAATGCATGAAGAGCATCCTTTCTATTTCTTTCGGGACGGAGTTTCCAAGCAAATCCAATATACAAAAATACCAATTTCTCAATAATTCGACATAGAGCATGCAATGTGCATATGTGAACATTACATAGTGGAATGTCAAGAATGGCCTTGAAGTCAGGGTCAACTTTATCTCTATTAGGTGCTCTCTTCCACCATTTAGAATCCATTACTTGCGCTGATTCTTTGCAGTAAAGACAAGGAGACTTTGAGTTACCTCCTTTACTAACGTTATACATGCACTTAAGTGTTTTAAGATCCCCCGCCATGTGCCACTCTACTTGAAAATCACCTTTTCCTGCAACATGGAGATTCTCTCCTTGCACCTGTCTTTTAATTATTCTTGGTATTTCCGTGTGGTGAAACACCCAATCTAGTGTTTCATGGTCTTCTGTCTTTACCTATGATTATACAAAACAAAAGTCTTACTATAAAAGATTTGAAAACATTGACTAAAATCAAGTACGAAATAAAAAATGATCATACCTGGAATGAGCCCAACCACCATATGTGTTTCTCCGACTGCACACTAAAATACTTCGAACTCTCTTCATTCAATGATGTATGAAGTGCTCCATTCATCAATGTGATAGTAATCCTTTCCATTTTCTTTTCCTTTACAACCTCACACTCATCCAGTTTGATAACAAATTTCAAAATGCCTTTGCACTCTTCAAATGTTATTCCATAAAACTCGACCATTCTTCTTTGAAGTTGTTGTAGATCTACAAATATATTGTTCCAAGGGTCATATACAGTGGTTCCTTTAGCACCATGAAATATATCTTCAATATGCATATATGGTCCAATAAACTCATCTATACTTTCATTCAAATAACCTCTTATCTTCCACACTGTTGCTGGATTTGGCAGTAAAACTCGTTTAATCCTTTGATCTCTCAAAGTTGAGGATATCGCATGGAAAATCAAACTATATCCCTTCCTGCTAACTCCACTAACATCAAGAGCCTCTTGGATTGTAGTACCATCAACTTGATTATTGGATATAAAGTCCTCTACAACATTGCGTTTGATTGTTTTGTATTTTTTTTCTTCAATCAAACCTTTTGCTACACCACAAGAAAGCAATCCTTTCATTTGTTTAACTGGAAGAAGGTTGGGATCCATATTTTCTTTTGCAGGCTCCAATAATTTCCTATAGTAACAATATAGTAACAACACAATATGCCTATATTATTCAACACTTCCAATCCTGTTTTGCATTAATGGACAAAATACATATAGTCATTTGAGAGTATTTTTGAGTTTAAAAAATAAAAAATTGCAAACTAACCTTGCTTCCTGAATTCTTCGCTTGCATCCACCAGTCCCAGCCTTCAAATTTGCAATGTTTTTAATCTTCCTACTTCGTTGTCTGTCTCCAAGCATGGTTCTCTTCCTTCTTGATCTTGTTAACTCTTTTTTACTCTTTGAATGCTCCTCAATTTCATTCTGCAACTGCTGCTCCAATTTTGCACAAATAGCTATCTCTTGAATCCTGGCTCCCTTTTCTTGTAGGTACATTGTTTTATATGTTTCTGCAAATGCAGACTGTGCTGAAATATAACCAAGAAGTCCATTTTGTCCATCGCCCGCAAACCTCAATAGTGTGGTTGGATTGACAAATGGAGGTGTAGAGTTTTGTACTAGACATTTTGGATATATACTTCCATCACACCATAAGTCAATATGTTGGAGCCCTTCTCTTCTCATATTTTCCCGTTGTTGAGCATTTAGCACTGTATCCTTTCGTCTTTTTTGTGCTGGAGCATATTGTTCTTCTAAGTCGATGTGAAGATGATATAATCGCTTCTTCTGAGATTGTACTTCACTAGTATCGGCCATTTTTGTGCTTCTGAGGTTGCAAAGTTGGCTTGTCAATCTCATAGTCTTTTTGTAACATGAATTGTGGAAGTGCGGCGGTATCCATACAATCATTAAGTTCAGTGATGGATTCTTTATGAGAGGCCTGCACACGTCGTCAAAAGAGATGCGAAATCTTCGAGAAACAAAAAAAATTAAGGAGATATTTAATGCATAGTTAGACAAAAGATTATCTTATTCTTTTCTGAACTGACAGTTCAGTGGTCCTTACTGACAATTCTGAGCCACGTTTTCATATTTTATTATTTTTGAGATCTTTTAGGAGAGAAATAAATCGAAAAATAGTGAATTTCTTACAGGGCCCCAAAATGAGCTCCGTTTTTCCCTAATGGCTGCTCATCTCATCAAAGACAACATCCCTGCTTACCCTCAACTCACGTGTAGCAGGGTTATAACACCTGTATCCCTTTTGCTCAAGGGAGTATCCAATAAACACACATTTTTCAGCTTTCGGATCCAGCTTAGTTCTCAGCTCATCTGGCACATGCACATATGCAATGCATCCAAAGACTTTCAGATGAGACAAATCTGGTTTTCTGCCAGTAAACCTCTCCTCTGGAGTAACATCATGTATGGCTGTAGTTGGAGTCCTGTTCATGATGTATATTGCTGTAGAAACAGCCTCAGCCCAATAGCAATGCGGCATATTCTTCTCTTCCATCAATGCTCGCGCAATCTCAGCAATGTGCCTGTTTTTTCGCTCAGCAACTCCATTTTGCTGCGGAGTGTATCTGCATGTGAACTGTCTCTGAATACCATTCTTCTTTAAAAATTCAGAGAACTCATTGGAGTACTCTCCCCCTCATTTTGCTGCGGAGTGTATCTGCATGTGAACTGTCTCCGAATACCATTCTTCTTCAAAAATTCAGAGAACTCATTGGAGTACTCTCCCCCTCCATCTGACCTTAGGCACTTTAC